>NC_087476.1:91683737-91987070 GCF_036417665.1 Passer domesticus
AGTGACAAGCCTGAGGAATTTGGTATCTTGCTAGAAATTACACCTAGATTAGATGTGTTCTCAGACTTAGCTGCCATGCCTTTAAGATGTGCAGGCCTGTTTCTAGTTTGTTCTGAGGCCACTTTAACCACACAGAGAAGGTGTTGTAATCTATTTCTATTTTAAGACTCCTTTTCCTTGCCAGACAAAGATGAAGAAGTCATATCATGAGGGCTAAACTATGCCTATATACCCACTTTTATAATTTTAATTCCAACTATAATCTTTCCTCAACTGATATTTGACTGGTATCTGATACTAATACTGTGTTGCAAATAATTTTTAAAATTTTCAATCTAGAGATTATGGAATTAGAAATTATTAATTAGAATTTATTCGGAGATAATAGAATGAAGAATTCTCTTGTGGTACATTGGGGTTGCAGGAGAGGGTGACAGGTGCCTTGGAAGGGAGTGGTGTCCAGGGAATCAGCCTCTTCTACTGGCAGGATGTTTCCAACTGGGATTGCATCCTCACCACTGAAACTAAGGCTGAGCAGCTGGAATATTGTGTATAGATCTTGGTAGAGGGGTAGACAGGGATGAAAAGGAACAACTGGGATATTTTCCCAAGCTGTAGGTTGAGGTCTTTTTTGGCCCTGTTTGGACAAAAAATATTTTTAAGATTGCATGATTTTGTAAAATGTTTTCTGTGTTGCTCTGCAGCATAGACAAAGTTCAAGAAGGGTGTTTTTCAGCCCAGTGCCAAGTTAAGATAAAATTTAAGGTGATCATTTGCTTCTCAGGCCAGACTGGAGTTAATCAGCTTTACATTCATATCCCAATGGGTGCCAAGATGGGGGAGGCACAAGTTTGCATCCATTTTGCTCCAGATGATAGAGCTCTCACAACGTGACTCACTCCCAGGACCTTTGCTCTCACAAATAATAGAAATGACAGGAATTTGTGATGCCATTCTCCTGGCATCTAAAGGTTTAGTGATGAAATAAGGCCTTTCTGGTGCACAACCTATTTTGAAATCCTAAAAGAACAGGAAGATAGTTCAGATCCAAGAATTCTAAGGTTTTGGTTTGGTTTGGTTTTGAAAGGAAACTACAGAAGGTTCAGGTAATGGAGCTTCAGAATTTGCCTTAGGTCTTAAATGCCTGGAATTAGGCATTATCTTAGATAGACCATTGTAAATTCATAGTAGGAAAGATCATGATCTTGGGCATGTCATGTCAGGCCATAACTAAAACATTAACGTTGAGGAAACAGTTATCTATGTGAACTTATGTTTTTGAAAGGAAGACCTCCTCCTATGAACACCACAAAGTGAGAAAGGTGATATTGATAAGCAGTAGGGAAGTGGCACAAAGAAAGTTCTTGTCAGCCCTAGTGTTCCCATAAATAAAGTTTAACAAGATGACATAGTCATATTACAGAAGGTCTTGGATATTAAGCTTTCACTGTGCTTCAGTTGTAAAGATTTTATAGTGCTGTAAATTATATTATGCTCTGGACTTTGGTTTAGTATCCTAGAGTAGAGGCGTGGGAGACATTTGATAGCTGTGTATGTGTTCTGCAATCATAAATCACACTGCTGTTCATGTTGATATGGGAACATTGCAGCGTTTAAAACAACACCAGGAACAAATGCTTTTATATTCTATTGGCTGTTGGCCTCTCCTGCTGGAATCCAGAAGAATGTGAATTAAAACAGGATCCATGTATATCTTCTGACATATGTTATCTAAAAATGATTAAATCATTCCATTAATTATCCAGATTAAGGAGACTATAAAAAAACTACTGATGTTCATCAGTAAAGTCATGCCCCAGTATCAAAGTTTTTATTACTTCAATCAAGTGACAGTGATTTGTACTGAGTATCCGGCCCTTGAGCTAAGCCCCAGCCCTTCAGTTAACTCAGAATTTACTCAGAAATGCGTGAAATCAGCTAACACTCGTAAATCGGATAGCTTTGTTATTCATTAAAGCTAATAAATGACCCATTATTAGGTCTGGGGGTGTTCAAGCCCACAGAAAGCTGTAATTAGCTGCTGTTGTTAGCTGAAAGCACATTCTCAAAGCTAAAAACCCTGGAAGGCTGGACATAAAGCAAAGACACGTTGTGTTTTCCTTTGTCTCAAGACAATTTGGCAGGATTATGCTGTACGTAAATATTTACAGTACAACAGTGTTTTGAAAAAAATATTCTGCAGGATCACTATAGCAACCTGCTTAGGAATCTGCAAATCTACCCAAGAATTATTGAAATCAGGCACAAACTGCAACCCAGATTCCTGCTCTATCGAAATATATTATAATAAATCTTATCAGCTTTGTATTTTTTTTAATTATTTTTATACATGTTCCTTTGGTGTCCCTTTCCCAGAGCCCTCAGGGCTGAGGGGGAAAGGTGCACAGGGCAAAAATCTCCCTTTGCACCCTGCCTTGCTGGGAGGGCTCTCACATCAGGAGCCAGGCAATCCCAGCAGACAGGAATACAGGAGCAGGTTCCTTTGCAGCCGTGTGGTGCTGGCAGCTCAGTGGGTCTGTGCAGCTCTGCAGTGACCACAGCCACTTGCTTGTTGCTCACTGGTATCTCCACCACCGTGCAAACCATTTACCCTGTTTCCCGAGCAATGTGTTCTGCTGTTGCTAAACTTCTCCCTGTCCAACTTGACACTGCACAGCAAAATACTTTCTGCTGAGGTCTTCGGTTCCCTTCCAGAGCACTAAAGAAGTCACCGAGTGCCTTTTATAAATCCTGTGGGCATACGTCTTCAAGCTTAAATGCCCCAACACATAACCCTGGGGAACTTTTGGCTTATCCATCATCAGCATCCTTGTTTTTACGACTGAGTGGACCACATGCAATGTTTAAGCATCTGTAGGACATTTTGGGCCTGTTGCCTTTGGTAAATTGGTGTGTACCACAGAGGTGGCTGTGGGTATGGAACATCTCTCTGGGATGTGGGGCATGAGGCAGGAAAAATGCTCCAGCTGTGTCATGTTAACAGGAATAAAATGTGAGGGAACATGTCGTTCCTCTCGCTATTTATTTGTGTTTCGGCGACAGCCTGCATACTGATTTAAATATGGCTCTGCTGCCAGCACAGTGGAAGCGCACAAAAAGCGACGAGGCTCGCCTCGCTCCCAGCCCGCGCGCAGGAAACTGCCGGAGGATGGAAACGCTCCGAGAGGAGCAGGGCTATCTCCTGCTCTGAGGCAAAGCCGTGCCCTGCCAGGCCAGCCTGCCTTTCCAAAGCGTTGGGATGCGTCAGGCCTGGCTGGAAGCGGAGGCCCGCGGGCCAGGCCGGCCTTCTCGCTTCCTCACACACGGCACAAAGCCGCGCTCTGTAGCAAACTGTGCCGGGTGCTTCGCGGGGCCTGCTGTCAGAAGCTTGTTTAAATGTGAGCTATTGGAACATGAGGGAAAGTTCAGAGTAAAATGAAGCGTACTAAAAACATCAGTGTATTATTGTCTATTTTGGATCCAATACTGTTCTCCAAGAGCTCCCTGGGAATCAGAACGGACTGTTTGTAGAGCAAAACACTGCTCAATACCACTTTTTGCTGATATTGGCAGGATCAGGCTCTTTCTGCTTACTTGTGAGCAAAGCAATTAAAAGCAATTCCAGAGCTGACTGCCAGTGTTCCTCTTGAGATTGGAGAAAAAAGGAGGGAGGAAAAAAAGTGCAACAAGATTTTTCTGTCAAGGATGAACGTGGTTGTGTCTCTGTCATTGACCCACAGTGTATTGGCAGGTGATAAGAGAACTGGGCAAATCTCCAAGAAGTAGCTGTAGTTGGTAGTAAAAATGCAGTCTGGCTGCTGTGGCTGAAATAAACGGTCATTAGGACTGATTAAAGTCAGATTTAGGGTGATTCAGACAAGCTAAAAGGGGGAAACCACAGGCGGTTTCACATAGTTTATTATATACTTGTGGAGCTCTTTATATGATTCAGTCTAGTACAGTGAAAATGAGTATGTTTATAGATTGTAGTCGGCCTTGGGACAATGCAGGTGGTTTTTGATGGAAAAAAAAGATAGAATAAGAATTTAAAGCGTTGTGGGTTTTTTGGGGGTTTTTTGTTGTTGTTGTAGTTGTTTTTGGGGTTTTTTTATGGCTTTTGCACTGATCAGTGATGCTGCAGATTGCTTTTAAAGATGCCTCTCTAACTTTGTCACAACAAGTGGGTGATCTTAGTTTGAGGATCAGTGTGGCCATCGTGGGGATGTGGCTAACATGCTAAGAAACTTCTAAGACTTTGACCTGATCAAAGCAGTATGTTTTGATTCATCAGAACAACTGTATGAAAATATTTAAAACTGTAAAAGCTATCAAAAATCAAAACTTTTGAGGATTGCCTGGCTTCAGCAGAGCAAGGTATCTTGAAGCTCTGAAATAGTTACAACAAAAAATGCTTTGGAGTACAATCTATCTGTGTAAGTGTAAGCTCTTGTATTACCTCGCCTATGTTAAACTCTGGAGTAAACCCATTGTAAGTCATGCCAAGATCAGGCATACTGCACTGCATTTAGTTGCTTCAATCCTCACAAAATTAGTAGATGGAGGAAAGGATTCTTTTTCTGCTGATATCAGTAGAGACGCCTTGCATTTCTCTGATCTATTCCTTGCCATTACCTTGATAGACTTTATGTACTCTCTGTCAAGCTATGTGTATGTACACAAAAGTGTTAATTTATGGCTGCATTTATAGTATTAGGCAAGCATTTATTGGTTTTAAACACCATTAGTCTGGAAATTGACCAGAACTTTGACCTTTTTATGATGTGATTTACTGCTGTGAGCCTTCAAATTCCAAGGACTCCATTTAAGCAAGTTCCAGGTCTTGGCAGGACAAAAACTTGAGCTGGAGCTGTCTTTAAACCATTGGAATACTGCTTAATTGAGTAGCTGCACTGTGGTGTCCATTTTAAAGGTGTTGGGGAAGCCCAGCTCTCCTGAGGGCTGGACCTAATGCCATTGCTGGGACACATCTCACAAGGGAAGCATCCTTCAGGAGGGTTCTTCCAGTTCATGTGAGAGGAGTGCATTTCTTCACAACTCATACAAATAAGGGCTAAAGGGTAAGCTCCCTAAATCAACACTATGCAAGTAAGAGATTCCATGGATACTTGCCTTTACCATGCAAATGGGCAAGACAGCCACCTTGCTTTGCTGGAGATAGAGTGAGTTTTGAAGAAAAGTGCAGTTTGCTTTGACTACCACTTGGTTGGTGTTGCAATGAGTTTCTAATCAGTTCTGACTGTAGTAGTTTGAAGAGGAGGTCCCATGTTGGCTTCCCAGGGCACGCAGAAGTGCCTGGCTGGTGTGGGACAGGAACCAGGGTGCAGGGCCATCACGTGTCCTGCTCTCCACTCCTTGTGACTGCCTTCTATTGGGATGCTCCTAAGGGAAGGCACATCGCTGCTGCTCCCTATGTGAGGGGGGACAGGGGCTGCCTTCCTGTCTTTCCCCTCACTGCATCCTCCCCTCCCTGCGGGCAGCATAGGCTCCATCCCCAGATTGCAGGTATCCAATGGCTCCTGCCAGCTGGAGGCCCTGCTGGAAGCTGCCCTCATGGAGCCCATGTGACTGTGTCTTCCTTCAGATTCCAGCGGTGGTGTTTCCACCTGCGTAGTGCTTGGTGATCTCACAGCCAAAGGAAAATGCTCTTTGCATCTGTGTCACACTGCCATGTTCCTGTTACCTGTTTCCGTGAGTCACTGGAGATGGTTATGGCTTTTTCTCATGTCAGAACTGGCAGGGAGCAGCAAGAAGGGACAGCCATAGGGCTCTGCTGTGTGGTGACACTATCCTTGCATGGCTGTTTCCATCCTTGCTTGCAGACTCAAACCAGGACCTTGCCATCGCACTTACTGCTGGCCCAACTCCGTTGATTAATGTGTCTGAGCTGCCCAGATGATTTACCAGGCTTGGTCACCTTGGAAAGGGCAATAAAGGGAGAACTTTATCTCCTACCACTGCTGCTCTTTTGAAGTCTGTGTATGTCAGCTGAGAGCCTAACCCCTGAGAGCTGTATTGGGAGCAATGCTGAGGAAAAGGGAAGCACTTTAGGCCTATTAAGATGCATATACGTGCTCAGAGAAGTTTAAATATTTTAAATATTAAATAAGGGTCCTCAAGGTGGGCTTCTCTCTTGTGTGAAGAAAAATACATGGTGTGATGTAGGGCTGTGCTTTTAGTGCAGTGATGATGTGCTGAGGGATGCTGCAGCTTCCTCCCAGCCCCAGCACGGAGCCTGTCAGACTCCCAAAGTGCCCTGGAGAAGAGCTGGGACATGCTCCTTCCTGTCACAGAGAATCAGGCAGATGCTTCATCTCCTGCTGCCACAGCAAGGACCATCCTTCTGTAAATCCCCGTGTGGCATGGGGCTTGGCACAGTGCAGCGTGAGGTGGCCGTTCTGTGGTGTGCAAAGAGGAGCTGTGGATAATCACATTTTATATCCAGTCATCAACATAGCATGTATGCTGATACAAATGGTTACATACGGTGCTAACTATAGGGAATTGATTTTTTTTTGCTTTTAATTTGTACACATCTTTTTACTGTCGTAGGCTGTGAGGCAACTCAGCAGTTGCCATGTGAACATAAGAGAATATTCTGTTACATTCAATTATTGTTACACTACAGTTGATACAGAAACTGGGAAAAAAGGGACTTTTACCTAGCCAGCAGTTTGATTTATGCTCTGACTTCTCTTCAGAAGAAATGCATAATATTTTTGATGGAAAAATGACCACTCATAATGTGTAACTACATTTGGAATTTTTTTTCTTGTGCATGAATCTGCATTTCCTGAATTAAGAAAACTTTTTTGCTTTTGATTTAGCTGGGACATGATCAGCTCTGATTTTTCTTCTTGTTTGGGAATGTTTCTTATGATACTTTAAATGAGCTAGGGCTTAAAATAGAATGTATTTACTACATTTGTTTCCCACTATTTCAGACTCTGTGGTGAGAATGAGCACTCCTCGTGAATGTGCACTTCTTTTCCCAGTTGAAATATTGACAGTTTGGAGTAGCAGACACACTTGCCTTTGACTCAGTGGTGTTCATACAATGTGCTGCATGAAATATTAGCAGGCTGAATCAACAGAGCAGGCAGAAAATGCCTGAACCAAAGTAACTTAAGAATAGACTGTGAGTCAGGGCAGGCAGCTCTGGTTTCCATAATAGATACAATTAGAAGAAATGTAGAATGTATTTAGTTTTTTGAATAGGACGTGGGGAGGAGAGACAGGAGGGAACCATTAATTTGTGCGTCTGGAGGCTAAATAGAAATGTTTATAAATGATCAGTTGAATTTGCTGATGCATTCATTAGAGAAAGCCCTGTTAGTGGCTGGGAAAGTGAGAGGAGCTGTGAACAGAGAACAAGAGGCAGCTCATAAAGGCAAGTGAGACTGAACGGCAGCCAAGGGAGAGGAGCAGTCGGTGGGGCAGCACGGAGGCGCTGGGCGAGGACCACGCTGACATGCTCCCACTACTTTCCCCCCCTCCCTTCTCTTCAGAGGCCCATCAAGCGACTCCTCTTTTGTCCTAATCTGAGCAAGCAAAAAAAGTTTGCTTAATTAAAAGCCTGTCTTTTCTTCCTTCTCTAAAGGAGCCAGAGAAAAATAGCATGCTCTTCTGAGGGAGAGGGAGGGCTGGGAACGCCTGGTCAGGTCTCACCCCGACAATCCTGCTCACTGTTGAGAAGTAGGACAGTGAGTCAGTTCATTCAAGTGGATGCTGTTTATTCAATGGGACATTCTTCCTGTAAAACTCCTAATAAAACCAAAGCCTTGCCTCCGCAGTGGGGAAGGGGAAGGGGTTTTGTGCACAGACTGTTTATTTACAGATGCTTTCTGGAGAAAAAGGTGAGAAGAAGAAAGGAGGGAAGGAAAAGGAAAGGAAAGTGCAGAGCTATAAACACGTTTGGGAGTAAGCCAGAGCTGGTACAGGCTAAACCGTCAGCTTTTCCATCATATATCCTGCTCCTAAGCTGCTCTAATAAACCTTGCCTGTTAAAAACAACCAGTTTGCTGGAGCTTTCCAACCACTGCTTTGCTCTGATTTGCAGAGTACAGACGGGTGCCTGAAGCCTTTATTCCTGATGAGAACTACAGATGCTGGCCATCCTACCATCACAAGGGCTGCCTCCTCTCTGTGTTTGATGTCAACGAAGCCATTGAGATCTGTGACAGCTACTCCCAGTGCAAAGCTTTTGTCCTGACTAACCAGACAACTTGGACAGGTAGGTCCTGGATGCTGTGGAGCAGAACTGAGTCACCTATTCTGGCTGCTCTTAAGTATTTTAATACAGCTTGGGGAGTGTGTTGTGCTGGGTGCAGGAGCCACCAGCAGTATCTAGAACTGAGGTAGTTTCTGAAGGTTCAGCTGAAGCAGCTTCTTTTTGGTGAGGCTTCTCTTTGCCGGCTGTTAGGGGAGCAGAAATTACAGGCAGGATCCCAGGAGCTGGCACTGGGGGGCTAAGCACGTGGACTTCAGGTTACCAAACTACAGGATCTGAATTGTTGTTTTTTTGCATTTTTGTGCTTCTGGGAGGTGTGAACAGGCACTTCCATGGAACCAAGAAAAATCTGATTCCTGTTAACCTTGTCTATAGCTAACCAGGGACTACTAGGTCATCATGTCAAGCTATCTGTAGTTGGAATATTGAAGTTAATTGATATACTAAAAAAGTATTTATTCTGGCACAGAGAAATTCATAGGAAGTTTAGAGCAGCTTCTATCTCAGGTTACAAAATTAAAAGCAAATGGGACAGCAGTATTTGTAGTCTTATTTGTCATTCCCTTTGCCATACCATTCCTGAGGCATGAGCACCTGAGTCCCTGAAACCTGCAGCTCGGAAATTTGCTCGGCAGTTGAGGCATCCCGTTTGCCATGTAATACTTTAAAAGAAAATGGTGTTATGGGAGCCCCCTAGAGAGGCAGGCTGGGAGCAAATAGCATTTGATTTTCTCAAGTTTAGAGAGGGAAGGCAGAAGTACAGCAGACATGGAGTGTATCTCTGTGCTGCAAAGGAAGGCAGTGATTTTGCAGGTCTGTGGGGCAGCAGGAACTCGTTGGGAGGCAGGAATATGAATGTGGGGAGATAGGAGAGCTATGCTGTGGCTCCCACAGACACCAAACAAAGAAACCTTGCCAAATTCAGCCCCCACTGGCCTTGGATATATATGCAGCAGGTGCCTTATGCTACCCAGGCTATTGTCACTTGCTGCTGCTTTATCTGCGGACTAGAAACCTTGTTTAAATCCCAGAGCTACAAAGTGATCAGCAAGAGCTGTTTCACAGAAAGTCATGTTTAATACACATTTCACTGATCAGTTTTGTAAAGATCAAGCATGCAAATATGATTCTGCTTCTGTACAATCAAATGAATGTCCTTCATTTAAGCCCCAAACCCAAGCCTGTATTTATTAGTGGGAGTCTCAAAACATTTTTTTAAAGACCACATGGAATTTGTATTAAAGTCTTCAGACCTTTCTTTCATTTACTGTGCTAGCTGTGAACAGCTGTATCTTGACCATAATTAGGTAAGAGTAAAGATATTGAAACCAGGGAAATTTTGGTGTCATTTTAGACAAAAACAGTTCAGGTTTATATCAGCTGAAGTTAAGAGTTGCGTGGCCTAAAGAATGCATAGGTTGAAGTAGGATTTGAAATTTCAGCATTTTAAGGTAGGCAACCTTTTGCTCATCCCTTCTAAATATTTTTCCCTTCCCCCCTCTTTCCTATTCAATGCAGGTCGGCAGCTTGTGTTCTTCAAGATGGCCTCAAATCATATTGTGCCTGATCCTGACAAGATAACATATGTGAAGGTGACAGACTGACACCTAAAGTGGCTCAGTCTGACACGTGAGTGATAAGAGCTGTTTGTGTATAAATATAGGCAGCTGTTAGGTAGAAGGCGGCTGTGGCCGGAGAATAATTGCACTATTACTCATTCTAATCTATAGAGTGCTAAAGGAAACTTTAAAGAAATAACCTGCATGACCAGGATGAATGTGCAATAAAACAAGATTTTGAAAATGTGATTTAAAAACAAAGCAAGACAACCCAAAGCAAAATACAAGAGATGATACACTGTTAAGAGTATAATTTTGGTTATAAATCAGCTGACAGCTCTGGCTTTTCTAAGCAAGGTTAGCATAACATTTCTGACCTATACATGTGCGTCCAGGGATGAAAGCTGATCATTTCTCTGGGAAGTGTGTATCCTCCACACTGGTATTTATTTGGGCACGTACAATCACAACAGAGGAACTGAAGCGTATCAGTTTGTCTGGTGAATAGCAAACGTTACTGAGGACAATCAGCATTTGTGTTCAGGCTATGAAATATGCAATGCCGACATATTTGTCAAACGGAAGGAATTGCTTATGTTTAGAATTGCAAGACTGCAACTAATTTTCATTTTTGCTTCCAATGTTATCATAAAGTTTCATTTTTAATTTGAAAGAGCCATTTTGTGGATCTAGCAAATCACATAAGCATATGAATAGTCCCACTGAAAGGGCAGAGACTTACCCAAGTGCTGAGTGCTTTGCTGGATAGGCCTGAGCATATGCTTACAATTAAGCCTGTGCTTAAGACTTTTGTTGAATCAGTTTGAATTGTTCAGGAAGCCACATCTTTGACAGACTGGCAAAGCAGTCCAGCTGGTTGAACAGTACTGATTTAATGACTAGCTTGCAGTTATTCGTACCTTTTATCATCAGGTCCTTGTTTTTCTAGGGCATCGCTTGCTGGTTCTTAGAGTAAATGAAGTAAATGACCTTAATGATGTCAAATGAATGCTAGCCTTAATTCTATATAAAATGCATCTTAAAGGCAGGGTGTGTCTAGAGAATTTGCTTTCAGTGAAAGCAATGAAGTAAATGCTAAAGTGACCAATGTCATACTGTTTTGTAGTTTGTACAGTCAGGAAAAAATGTGCTTTTGTTTCTCAAATGGTTTATTTTTGTAAAAAAAAATAAAAGATAAATAAAATTTCTTTTATTCTTGGTTTTTGCGTGTTCCTGTTTCAAATAAATGCCTTATAAAATCCAGCATATTGTATATAAACTTAAACTTGGGATTTTTTTTCCAGAAAGGACTGAGGTTGTTTCAGTGTCTCCCAGGGAAGGGTCTTTTGGTGCCTTGAGTACTCGGTGGCTTTGCCTACGTGGTTGCCTGTCACAAAATGAGTCACAGTTAGCAGACAGTGGTTGAGCAGTCTTTGCTGCTCTGTGCTTTGCCTTATGCTGGTATCAGCCTTTTACCACTTGGAAGGGGTACAGGTGAGAGCAGGACTTGATGAAATTGCTCGTTGGGTCAAAAGGGAAGCCAGGCAACAGCCCCTGCAAGGGAGAGCAGGGAAGGAGAGCAGGAGTGCCAGGCAAGTTGAGCAGCAGTGTGGGGTGCAGGAGGACAGGTCTGGCAGTGGCACCACGGGCAGCGGGTCTCGCCTCTCCGCGGTTTCTCTGAGGTCACCGATGCCCTAATGGCTCTGGCAATTGGCTGAAGTGACGTCCTGTAATGGCTGTAACTCACAAATTATCAAACTCCCAGCCCTAATAGCTCAGCTGATTGTGTCGCCGTGCACTTAGGAACCCATCAATCATACTGTGGTAATAAACAAACACTATGGATTCTTTTAAAATTGCTGCATAAATCATGGCAACACATACTGCACAGTTCATTGAAGTGATATGGGTTGTTGGCACTGAGGTGCTGGTATGTAGTTTGAAAGTCTTTAACCTCCTGTGATTTCCTTCCCATTAAGCACTGCACAGTTCCAAAAATACTCAGCATTTAAAAACGTTGTTTAAATTTAAATCCTTTAGTTGCATTCCTATGTAAAAAAACGCCCAACATTTAAAAGAAAAAAAAAAGGCATTCGGGGTAATACTTTAAAGCTGTAGTAGGTAACTTCAATAATTTAATTCCATCACTTTCTGCACACTGGAAAAAAATACCTCTTTAGTCAGGAATTGTTTATCCCTAGAATTAAACAAAGTTGCCAAACCAATTTATATCAGCTTTTGCAAACAGAGATCATGTAAGCAAGAAAGAAACATAGCTGTGAGCCAAGAAGCTGGATTTTAAATTTCAGTGGTAATCAACTTTATACTGGCATGTTTTATAACTCTGAAAGTAAGGCTTTCCAGTGGAAATGCTGATTAAAATCTTAGTAAGAGAGGTGTGATACTACAGTAAGAGAATTTAACAGCCGTAGTAAACACTGGCAAAATTCTGAATTTATGTGGAGAAAGTGATTTTTGCAGCACTGATTCAGCAGTGCCTGACTGGCACGTGTGGCATGGGTACCCTTAAGAAGCCACAGAGGAGGAGGAAGCAAAGTCACAAAGCGAGTTGGCAGGTCTGAGCCAGTCAGCCTGAGACCTGCTTCATGTTTTCTGTGGAAAAGGCATTTCTATCTGTTTTTTCCCCTAACTTTTAGACTGCTTTTTACATTTCCTGGCTTCCTCAAGCCACAAGGTAGAAATATGAAAGAAGACACCCACAGGGCTTTAAATGACTGCTGTCTGTGTGTGCACATGCACGTGTGTGTATGTGTATACGTATTTATGTACGTGTCATGCTGAACAGGGAGACCTTATTTCCTCAGTGAAAAACCAATAGCCTGTGCACAAAATGAAGTGCTAAACAGGATGTTGAGTTCATCTGGAGAAGTGAGAGCTGTGTGAGGTTATGGGTGCTGCAGCTCTGCAAGGGGCTGTGCTGAGTGTTTGGCCCAGTCCAGCACCACGTTGTCCTGGCTGGTCTGAGGCTCAGAGCACCTCCAAGAGCTGCCCACTGTCTCCTAATGGTTTGGTGAGGAGGTGATTCTAGCCCCACCACTGGGAACAGGCTAAAGACAATAAAACAAGCACTGACTAGCATCACCTTCAGCCTGATGTCCTGAGGGTTACAGGGGAGACATACCAAGAGCTTTCATCTTTGCTTCGACCAAAATAAAAATTCTGTTTTTCTCTGTCTGTGAGTCTACTGCTTTATCTCAGCTCATTTTTCTGAGCTTTCTCCCCAACGTCAGTGTGTCTTTTTAAGTAGAAAACTGAGGTCTCCTGTAATCAGCTTCAAACAGGTGGTCACAACTCACATCACATCTGGGAGAAATCTATGGTGGAATTAGTAATACTGCCATGAGCATTGATTGCCATGAGACAAAGCCTGAAAACAAGTGGGCCCTGTTTCCAGCTGAGAGGTTCAGGTAAGTTTGTATAAGGAGTGAAGTTGGTGGATGGGCAGTGAGATGCTGGTGAAGAATGCCAGAGAGGTACTTTCAACATAAGATAAAGGAGTTCAGTGTGGTACAACTATTTGTGATTTCCCCTGCCCCTCACTGCTTCACTGAGGCATTTTGCTTTGTCCTTCTGTCAGCCATGATCAAGTTTCCCAAAGGTTTGTGAGATTGGTGGGAATGGCAGAGTGGGGTGCAGGGAGGACATCAGCCTGGCATGAAGGCAGCTCTTCCTGTTGCAGTTACTGAATGTGGTGTGGCAGCCACAGGGGATACTCACCAGGGGCAGGACCTGACCGTGGTAGGTGCACAGTGAAGACTTTGTCCCTGCCTCTGAAATTCACCTTATCAACTTGTACCAAGAGGATTTGTTATTCAAAGCATATGGAAGATGGCAGTGAATATCCAGAGATCATATTATGTTACCTGTCAGGAAATAATAATATGAACAGTGATGATGTGAACACTGATGTTCAGATTTAGTAGGAGAGCTTATATTGTATTCTTTAGCACGAAATTCTGTGAAGGCTTAACTACAAAATACTATTGGGGGGCAGCGGGGGAAGAAGAAAAATAGAGTGGTAAGACTGTTCACAAGTTTTTTTGATGAAAACATATCCCATTTCAAAATGTGAAATGGTGTTGAAAGAAGTCAAACAGATTTAGGTTGAAAAGACTCATCTGAAGTTTTCATCAATTGACTGCAGAAACAAAAAATGGGACTCAAAGAAGAAGAGGAACATTGGTGGAAAGAATGCAGTATAGAAAGAATTCACGGTCATACTCTGCTTAATGTTTTTTGAGATGTGATTGTTGAATCTTTTTTTTGGTCATGAAAATACATTTTTTTTCCTCTCTGTATGTTTTAAGCAGGAGTGAAATATGTTGGGATGCCCTCCTCTAGAGCTCCCTGGGCATGCAGAGTCCCTGTGCCTCCTTCAGCACAGACATGGGCCTTGGCATTTGAACTCTAACAAGCAGGTTTCTTGCAAGTAAGTACAAGTGATGTTTTTTCTGATTGGAATGGATGCTTTTAAGAGGTGCATTTTAAAAAAGTGGAGGAAACCAGACATTGTGTTGCTTCTCTTTGAGCTTGTGTACAGTCAAGCATTGCCTTTGTGTAATAGGTGCCCCACTTCTCTGCAAACTGATGGGAAATATAATTCAGTAGGAGCCACCCTCATTATGAAACTGTCTTTGATGTCAAGCCAGAGGACAAACAACACATTTATTGGAAATTGTGGCTTTTAAACAAAAAATCCCTGCTAACCACAGTTTTTCAACAAATGACTGGGAGGCTGAGAAGGGAGACGAAACTATCCAGTGGCTACTTGAAATTATAAAGTCAGAATCTGATCTTACTGAGCTTAATTTTACCAGCATAGATTCAGTTAATCCTTGATTTATGTTCATGTAAAACAGTGTCAGACTGCTAGATTTTCAAGTATCTGTGAAGAAGGAACACAGTGAAACCTACCTCTTGGACCTAAATGTTTGAACCATGTAAGTGAGGAAAAATACACTGATTTTCCCATATGTACATGACCATGTGAGCATGTGTAGGTTCCTGTGAAATTTAAACAATGACAATATGAAAACTTATCTTTCTTTTAGATGGAAGCTTTAACAAGATATAGAAAATGAAAGGTGTATTATATTATTTAATAAATAATTATTTATTAAATAATATATTATTTAATATTATTTAATAAATATATTTAATAAGTATATTATTTAATAAATAATGCCAGGAAGGGAATATGAATTCTACACATTTATACTCAGTGTTTAACAGGCATAATGTCATTCCTATTTATCATCCTTCTGCCAACTTTAAGTATGCCCTAAGAACAAGTTCCAGTTTTCAATACTACAAGTACTTGGCATGTATGAAGATAATGGTACAAATTGGTATTTATGAATTACAGCTTTCCATAAATAGAGTAGAAGGAATGCAGAGCAGCCAGTCAGACAAATAGATGACCAGGGGCACAGTGGCACTTTTAGAAGTGGGTGTATTTAATGTTTTATACAAGACCTTGGGTTTGTGCAAGTTCATGACCTATGAAAAACCCCATATGACTTACTGGCAGGTACTGCCTCATTCTTGGGCACAAGCTGTTGATCATCATGTGTGCTACTTTTTCTATACATTTTACCATCCTGTCCTTTAACCCCCACGAGATACAAACCCAAAGTCTGTTTAAAGAATGGGAACACTTCAATTAAATGTCAGGTTTTGATTTGTACATGGCTCCGATTTGTGAGCCATTATAGAACTTTGATCAATGACAGCTCATAAGCAGAAAGAATATTACAGAGGAAAAAAATAATGCACATTCATGCAGTGAATTTGTGAAGAGACTCTGCACTGTCTACCTGGAGAACTGAAACGTTTGAAGATTTGGATTGGGGGTCAAAGTGGCAGTTGTGAAAAGAAATCACCATTTTGCTGCCTTACATTGCAACACATATTACATGGCCTACAATTATTATGATATACAGTCCATTTCTTAGAGACTGAGCTCCAGAAATTGTGTATTCATAGGTGAACAAACTCCTCTTTGCCTCTTTTTGCCAGCTACTAAAGGGAGAAGTAAGAGAGCTCTGTGAATATAGTAATACTTTTGCAATTCAGAAACCAGGGTACCTGTGGTGCAGTTGACTCTGCATGGCTTCTGTGCAATAACAATCAATGGACAAGAACCGGTGGCTGAAGTTAGCAGTAATTCCAAAGTGGATGCTGAAGCTAACAAAAAAAAATCACTGGATGGCAAACATGTCTCATTCTGAAGTAATAGAAAAGTGACATGGGAGCTATATAGTAAAAAAGGTGTAAGAAAAACAAATACTATTTTTATAATAATTGTATAATTTGCTGTGGGGAAAAACAAATATGCAGTCCAAAAATTCCACCCTACATCTCAAGGGGAGATTAACTCTTACCTCTCCAAGTCACCAGCCCATGTAATATCAGTTCACAGCTTCTTTAGTACCCTTTGCTATTTATTTCTCTCCAGGTTTCAGTTGTCCCATTCTTGCTCAGAGGTGGTGGGGTCCTTGTGTGTGACAGAAGCAAACTGCAGCAATGCTGTTACTGCTCAGCCAGCCTTGGTTCTTGCCTCATGTTGCAATTCCTTCACCATGGAACATGCCTTCAGCTTGCCTGGGATAAATTCAGTGTTCCTAATAAAAATTTCTACAGACTGTTTTCTTATGATGAGATAAAGCACCCTCCAATGCCATCTAGTGATGCTGATAGAATTATTTAGAACCCCAAACCTCATGCATTCCAAGTAAATGTTACATGCGTGTATACAGTGAAGTATAATTACGCTTTCAGAGCAAACCTAGAATAGGTTTTTCTTCAATTAATTTCAGCAGTTTTTTACTAATTAACTTAGGTAATTTCCTATACACTTGTATATGGCCTTTTTCTTCCTTCTAAATTGCTTGGTGATGTAAGAGGCAGCTGAATCTACTTGGACCTTGGTGCCATATGCCATGTTGCCTGCCCTTTATTCAAACTCTACCACAGGGCAATGCTGCCTGTTCAGTACCTTCCAAGGGGCACAAAGCTTGCTTTAAAGCAGAGCTCCAAATGCAGAATCCTACAGAAAAATGTTAATAATTAAAAAAAATGCACATTGTTTATTGCAGCAAACCATATATGAATGGCATCAAATTTCTGTTGCCATGTCCTTTCCAAGCTGAGTCTGATAAGATTTCATGCAGCTACAGAAAATCTGGGGAGGGGAACACAGAGGGGATGGAGAAGGGAATGGCAAATTTGCTGTGTTTAATGTATTGGACACCATCTGTATTTTATTCAAATAGGGTTATATATTTTGTGAAAATAAAAACCAGCCTCATGAGTCAGTGTGTGCAAGGCAGTCACTTGAATATATATAATGGGAAACATGTTTTAGGCTGGAAGTTGCAAAGGGAAATCAAATGTTTGAAGTGTCAAAGTTGGAAAAATATAAAATACGCCTGACACCGTAGCTATTGAAGCCAAAATGAATAAATCATCATCTCAGGAAAGAAAACCCCACCAAGTTCTTGGCTTTAGCCTTCATTTTCCTACACTCAAATAAAATTACATACAACCTGATAATTTAACCAGACTTGTCAATAAGGACTGATGGCTTCAGCAGACACTATCACTTCATGCTTCAGTGTAGACTTCAGAAGCATCCAGTAATTTATCCAAGAAATAAATTTAATGTCAAACTTGTCTCTTCAAGTTGATAGATAGAAGAACCTAACGCAGTGGAGCTGATGTGAAATATACCATATTGCAGAACACTAGAGTAAAATTAAATTAATGCCAGCTCAGTAGTTTATTCCCCACGTACAGCTTCTCCTGAACAGTTATATAAGAAGAATTTTAGTATCTTTTTAAGCAGTGCAAGCATGACTTCCAAGAAGGAATTTGAGAGAAACTTTGGGGTTACAATATTAGGAGCCTGAGTTTACACTCCAGTTTCTTTTGCAGTCTCAGTACTGATTTAGGTCAAGTTTTAAGCCATTTTCTCTTCACAATAGGCTTGGTGTCAGAAATGTGATTTGCAAACATAGTAAGACCTATCTGTGCCTATCTGGGGAGAATTACTGGGCCATGGTATTTTCTGACTTTGTATGCATCAAGGTTTTATTTATAATAAACAAAGCAGCCTGATGGAGAACTAAGAGATATTTTAGCTGCAATTTGACATGCAATTATTTGGACAAACTGAAGCCATTCATTCAATGGTTTAGATGCATTCATACCTGTTTATGCATTGCTCAGAAGGAATAGTCCCTGAAAATTGCCAATCAAACTGATGTTCATTTTTATTAGCTGAAAAGATGCATTCATACCTGTTTATGTATTGCTCAGAAGGAATAGTCCCAGAAAATTGCCAATCAAACTGATGTTCATTTTTATTAGCTGAAAAGATCCTAGCTGGCCTTTTACTTGCTAAAAATATGCAAGTTGGCCTAAAGCTTCTGCTGTGTGTGCCTGAACTGAATGCCCCACCAGTAGGGGAGTGATCAGCACTGGACATGGCACCTCAAATCTCCCTTTCCCTCTGGCCCTACACACGTGTTGCAAAAGGCTTTTCTTGCTTGTTTAGGCTTTGTACAGGTCTCAGAGGACCATGGTCCCCTGGAGAGCTGTCACAGGGCTTCACCTACTCTGTTCTCTCTAATTTATGTCCCTTTCCCAGCTGTGACCCACAGTGAGCAGTGTAGATTCTTGGCCATGGCTTCACCCTGTGAGAAGAGCCCAGCTTTGCCTCATGGATTACGTGTAGGTGTGCATTGGACTTGTCCTGAATGGTGCCAGGGGAGCAAATTGGGCAGATAACACTAACTCCAGTTCCTTACCCTGCATTAAGCAGCAACTGGATTTTGAAAGGTCACGTGAAGTTTGAGATGCAAAGTTGTGGTGACACTGACAGTCTGTCATGCAGGCAACTTTCATCTGCTCCAAAATGGCCTTGCTGGGGCTGACTAATCAGCCAGTGACCTCAGCTGCAGTGTCTGACAGTGTCCAGCAATTGACCTCGAGGGGAAGAGTAAGTACAGACCTGACCTTTCCTCTCACAGTCTCCTCCTCTCTGTCAAGCAGCCGATCAGGATTTCCATGAGCTTAAATTATTAAACCATCTCCAGACATTGTCTGTAAGAGTGTTATATCACTTCTCTTGGCAGCTGTGGCAGGACCACTATCTCCCACTTTGAAAATAAGCTCTTCAGCTTAGTCACAGAACAACAATTTTCTGCTGCTGTGTTTGCACCAAGAATAAGTGCTTTTCTATTGGCATGATATCTTAATTAAATCTACAAATGGAGCACATCTTTGGTGTTTTCAGCAATTTCTTCCTCTGTGAATTGCTTTCAAAATTTGTTTGTCTGTCAGCCAGAAATGCTGTCCAAAGGAAGCTGGAAACCATGCTCTGCTTAGAATCTTGATACTAGCAGGTACAGTTCACAGAATGCCATTTAAAACATTTGTTTAGCAGAACCTCATCCCCCCCCCACAAAGGAGGTAGGGTTTTTCACCATCCTGGAAGACTAATTTTAATGTCTAGCAGTGGATATTTCTACGCGCAGATTGGAATCGCTCATTGCTCCCCCCAACACTTAGATCTGAATTTTCTGAAAGCACCTCTGCTAATGGAATTAAAAAAGGGTGCAATACTGCAATCTTTTTGGCATACATTACTATTATATAGACCTGGACTAAATAGTGAGTTTCTGATTTTTCTGGGCATAGTTTGTAAAAACAACTGAGGCGGATTTAGTGTGATCTGATACTGTAGTGCAAGATCTCCAATCTCAGTTTTTGAGTTTTTGTCCACAATTACCTTGTTGAATGCACAGGCTTATAGGTTGAACTAATTCAGGAATTATGGTGAGGTAACTGAACTCTGAATTTGGACTACAAATTTCAGATGACTGTGTGGAAATGAAATGTCTACTGTGTATATGTTTTTTACAGTAATGCTGTTAAATTCCCTGTTTGGAAGGCTGAGTTTAAAAGCATGTCCAAAAATTTCTCTTTTAAGATCACTCGTTATTTAAATGGACTTGCTAGAACACATTTATATACATGAAATTGTTTTCCAATCTCTAGTTGCACTTAACGTGATGACCTTGATAAGCTCAGATATCAAAAGTATTAGTTACCCAGCTTCATATGCTGAATATCTTTTCTGTAAATGAGCACAGGAGATCTGATCCTCTTTTCAATCTGGGTGAAGATTTTCTAAACAATTCTTTATCTCTAAATGTCTAAGTTTCACAGATATAGTTATCCAGCTTTCTGGTAAATGTAGACTACTAAGAGCTAAATACAAAGGAACTGGATGAGATACCCTTACTCTTGAGAACAACCTGCATCCTATCTTCAAACCAGAAAAATACTTGTGAAAAACTGCAGGGGTGCAGAAAAGAGATGAGGAGGAGGGAGCAAAGCCTGCCTACTTTCCCTGTTGTGTTTAGGGAGCTCTACTCAAAAATCTTACCTCTGTCATGTGAGGTGCATGGGAGGCAAAGGAGGCTTAAGACATTTACATTCCAGCTCCTTTGACTTTCCTTTCTTCCTCCTTTTGGTTTCTTTCGCTCTATCAAATTGACACTATCATTTTTATACAGCAGTTGTATGTGAATTGATGACTTAAATAGGAGTTGCATGTGAATTGATGACTTAAATTGGTTTTGTCATAGAAAGGTCAAATTCCTCCTGCAGCCCACCCTTTCTGAACAGGATTGCAAAATGCGGGCTCCTCATGCAGCCTTTGCTCTCAGGCGAGTCCCAGCCCAATACAAACAAAGCTTTTGACTTCAGCGTGCCTGCTCTTATGAATAAGGCCTGTAAGATACAGCCTGTACATTCCAAATTGCCCCTTTTCTTGTGCCATTCACACCAGGGATTAATATCTATGGGAGGCTTTTGTGAAGCCTTCACCCTCTTGCCCTTCCACAGCTCAGCAGTAGCTATGATTTCAAGGATGCCGATAGATTTTTTTCTCTGTACTGCCCTTTGTAAAACAGCTCTTTAGTTGAGCTCGAGGAAACTGAAAATTTGCTTCCAGCCTGTAATTTAAAGTCCTGAATTGCCTTTATTGGAATTCTGATAGAAGGTCTGAGAGCCAGTGCTTTTCAGTTCCCACTGCCTGTTGATAGTTCTCTGCCCTCTGTCAAAATTTCAAAATTAGAGAATGGCAGTGGCTGCAGAATACAAGTTGTCCATTAGCTCACCTAAGAAATGATGCATTGAATATTCATTGTTCCCTCTTGCAAAATGTCATTTTTCCATGAGTACAGCTTAAAACAGTTCAGAGAATACATTTGCATAAAC
The DNA here is from genome assembly GCF_036417665.1 of Passer domesticus. Lineage (NCBI taxonomy): Eukaryota > Metazoa > Chordata > Aves > Passeriformes > Passeridae > Passer > Passer domesticus. The sequence goes on from NC_087476.1 coordinate 91,704,855, forward strand.
CATTTGTCAGAAACAGAAGACTCTTTGTGAAGAACTATTAAGAAACCACATAATCTACTTTTCTGTTCTTATGTAAGTTCCAGGGAGAAGACAGAGCTCCTTTGTAAACAGAATCTAAATACAAGTGCTGGGTATGTTTTTTCTGCAATCAAAATTCCATAAATAATAAAATTGGAGTTCAAAACCAGAAGTACCTGAAATTGTTAAATGTAATGTTAATGATTTCCTGGCAGTATATGAGATTCAGAAAGTTTAACACTATTAACACCCATGCTGTTTTGACTGAGCCGAACTCCCCCTCTGCAGTTCTGCTAAATGAAGCTGTAATTAATCTGCAATACAAATTTGGATATCTCCAGTTCCTGGGGAAAAGCATTTTTATAATACATCAGGGGAAGCTGATTCTGTAAATTCAGTTGTGGGTTTTAATAGCCTTCATAATTCATTGCTGTCTCAATGATTTTCTGCATTTATTGCCTGTCTGAGCCCTTTTGTCGAGATAGGTGGCCTTGAAGGTTGCTTTTTTAATGGTACCACCTTTCTTCTTTAATGTTTCATTGCTCCACCCCAGTAGCTGATCTCGTGCACACTTAAAGAGGCCCTCCAGCACCTCCACGATCACATGGATTGGGGTAAGTAAGCCAGATAAGTAAAGGCAAACAAAGCCCAAGTGTGGCACACTGAGCAGCCAAAGAGATTACTGCTCATGCGATTAACATCTTTTCATGCCCCTTCTCCCACCGCAAGATGGTCTTGTTTCCTTTTCACTGGACAACACAGTTCAAGTATTTACTTGTTGCATTTCCCCACAGTGAATTACTCAGGCGTTTCTACCACTCCCTGGGAGCCCCTCCTGTGCCTGGCTGTGCTGCAGAGGGAGGCACAGGGGCAGTGCTGCTCAGCAGGGAGGCACTGCCAAAAAAGCTCTGCATGTGCTCTGCTAGGCAGTCTTGGCAGAGAGCATATTTGTGTAATCGCCTTCTGTTTTTATTAATGGATAACTCCTTGCTTGAAATGAAATGTGAAACCTCTGCAGATAACATGTGCCCTCGGCACATGGTGACAGTCATTTGGACTAGCAGAATGCAGCCAGTTACCTGCAATTATTATCAACAGAAGTCATATGGACTAATTATATGCCACCTTTACTCCCAGAGTACAGGTCTGCTGCCAGCATTCATTTACACTGGCCAGCCGTGCAGGTGCTGAGTGCCTCCTGATACCAGGCAAAGTCACGGTGCCCTGGTGTTTCCTGGGGCACTGCTGGACCTGGCTGGAAGCCCCACAACACTGTTTTCTCTGTGCCTGGTTTTCCACTGATTACATTCCAGAAGCCAAAGAGAAAATAAATAAATTGATAAAGTTAAAAAGAAGAAAAATGAAAGAGAAAAATATTGGAAGTACCCAGCGCAGGAGGTCTAGTTTAAATCCCCCACATTTAAATGATTGTATGATATTTTATAATTCTATAGTAGTTCAAGATCCAGCACAGCAGCCATTCAGCAAATGTTCCATGTGACTGCACTGAACTGTAGGCTAAGCCTAAGCTTAAGTAGATAGAAACATTCCTCACTATTCACCCCTTACAGTATATCCCAGATTTGGGCCTCAAATCCTTGATACATCAACTTCTTAGTTAATTGCAGCAAATAATACACATTCAGCAAGCGGAACTGAGGTCCTTTTCCTTGGGAACTAAGGGTAATGGTTCCTATTGAATTCTGCAAATGTCTTCTCTGGATTTGAAATTATTTGGCTCACAGCTGTTTGGTGTTTGCTTTCCATAATGTTTGTATGATCAGACTTGACCATCTGAAATGTCTGCAGAAAGTGGATTACTGGAAAACTTAAGGAAACATACTTTGACTTACACTTTAAATGATACCTTCTGGATTGGTTCACAGATTCAATGCTGAAGCAGAGCCAAATCAGCCCTAAGCCTTTTCACCAATCTCTACACAGCACAACCCAAATGCGCTTGTCAGTGACTCCAGTCAAAAATTAAAAGTGTACTTGAGAGAGTGGAATGAGTTATGATTGAAATGCATGCATTGAGAAAAGATGCAAATTTCCTCTAAGCCTTATGGGCTTGCTGCAATCCTGACTGAGGCTGCAGGTAATTTTTCCTGTGTGATTTTGCACTCCAAGATGAGGTGTGTGTCCCATGTCTTCTTCTGTCCCCCACTTCCTGTGCTCCCTCAGGTTGTTACTGCCCATGGTGGGATGTGCCAGCATGTGGTGAGAACAGATTTAAAACTGTCCACCAACCTCCTTTGCCAAGCCAACCAAGGAACAAACCAGTGCAAATCAAAATAGCATTTGGTGGAAATAGGAATTCTTTAATTTTAGCTTATATTGTTTAACATCTTTGTTGGGAACATGGAGAGTGGGGTTGAGTGTACCCTCAGCAAGTTTCCCAACACCACCAAGCTGTGTGGCGTGGTCAGCATGCTGGAGGAAAGGGATGCCATCGAGAAAGACCTGGACAGGCTTGAGAGGTGCACCCATGAGAACTGCATGAAGTTCAGCAAGGCCCTGCCCCTGGGTGGGCAGCAATCCCAAGCACAGATAGAAGCTGGGCAGAGCATGGATTAAGAACCAGCCCTGAGGAGAAGGTTGTAGATTGTGCTGGTGAAAGAAGCTCAACACAACCCAACAATGTGCACTTGCAACCCAGAAAGCCAGCTGTGTTCGGGGCTGCACCAAAAGCAGCGTGGGCAGCAGTGGGAGAGAGGGAGGGAAGGATTCACCTCATGCTCTGAGGATCTTCAACAGCAGATGAGTCTTAAACTCACATTTTCTCTTATCAGCATACCTCTCTTTTGAGCTCTGATACATAACAGATCATCCAGTACTAGTCAACAAAGTTGGTTTGATAACTGATGGTGCAGGTAGAAAACAGAACAATTAACTCTGAGGCTAATAATAGAGGTATATCCCACATACCTATTCTATCTGTAAATCTGAGAGCTTGAAAACAGCTGTGGGCTTTAAGCAGATTATTTACTTTTGATTAGAAACAACGTTTAGCTTAACATCCATGGATTCAACAGATACCAACCTTGCTGGAATGCAGAATTGTGCCAGATAATAATCTTTTCTTGCACAGCGTTAGTGCTCATGGTTGAGGCGGATCAGGTGGCTTCAAACTGAGCTGCTCTGTGATGGTGTGTGAGCTTTACGTTTGAAAAGTTTATGAAATAAACTGGCTGGACATCAGAGTACTCACTTTCATCAACAGCAATGTTTTGTTCTGTTTTTAAATGTTCCTTAACTGTGGTTTTCTGGCTGCCTCTGCAAAGTCCCAGCAAGAATACAACTTTTCTGCTAAATTCTTGAACTGATAGTTATCACATGGGATTTTCGGGCTGTAATTTTTTGAAGAGTTTATTGCAGCCAGACAATAACTGTCACCTATATTTAGCAAAAGTCAATCCCTAAACTCTTCTGAAAATCTCAGCCTTTCCAATGAAATTGAAATTTGGGTTTCTGAACCATCCAACTGAAATTATATTACAGAGTAACTGTGCATGATAATGTATAAAGGGCAAGCCTCTGTACATTTTGTGCACTATTGGTCCTCTGACTGCAGAAGCCTGGCATTGGTACAAAGAACTTGGGCAGCCAGCTGGAAAATTTAATCCTATATATTTTTCTAAAAATTAATGTTTGTTCTTTAGAGACACAGAATAAAACAGAATGAAAATTCTTAGATTGAAAGTATGTCCTTCTATGGCCCCTTTTCAGGGTTTTTCTTCTGATTTTTACATTCTCTATATTCCATATTTATATTGATTTAAAATGGTACTTGCATGAATATATTAATTGGACATAAATTTGTATTGCATTACCAAAGAACAAGCACTCCAAATGAATGGTGTGTTTTGTGTCTTGCTGCAGAGAGGGGATTAATATGGCCCTCAAAGGTAAGAGGTTCTAGCAAATAGGATTACAAAGTCCAAACTGGATTCATGGAAGTTTTTTGCAGAATGAAGGCCTGCCCAGAACCACAGGTTTTTGCAAGCTCTTGCACCCATTCTCTCCTTCTACTCTGACTTATGTCTAAAATAAGGTGCCAGCAGTCAGCAAGTTCTGTGTATCTTGCAGAAGCACTAACTTGTTGGCTGAGTGATGACTCCAGACTCAGCATTCCCTCAGCTCTCACTTGTGACAGGGATTGCCAAAGCAAGTGGGGAACCAGATAAGGGTGGAGGAACAAGCACCAAGTACTCCTTTGGATTCCTTTTGAATATTTGAACAGTGACACATCATATGGCCTTGTGTTCCTTAGATAGCTTAAGGCTGTGCCTCTGCTGAGGGAGAATGCAGAGTCATTATTTCTCACTCTGCTTTCAAGCATGAAGTTAGAAACTCCCATGTTGTGCCAGCATTTGAGAGTTTGTTACTGCAGCAGGAATCATGATTACCAAGATCACCTTTTTTCAGGACCTGGTGGAATAATGGATGAGCAGAGTGGCTATAGCCTGGGCATCTTCTGGGTTTTAAAGGAAGAGGCAGGATGAGAGCATCAGGATTATGGTTCTGTTTTTTTAGAGAAGGTTAAGACATTCCGCTGGCACAAAGGGAGCATGATGTCCTGGAGACATTCTCTGCCCAAGCAGTTAGGGGGGCAATTCCTCAGGTGTTGCCTTAGCCTCCCCATTTCTGCTGTCCCTGTCGTGTTTATGCTGGTGCCTCAGGGAAGTGTACAAATCTGCATCCAACCAGCCTGGTCAGCTGGGCTTGCAGATGAAGGCTTGGGAAAAAGCAACCCACTTTAAACTAATTCCTCCATGACAGATGCAAGGTGGGTGGAAGCTTCCCAGGCAAGTGGTGGATATGTTTATTTGGCAAGAATTCATTCTAATAGTCCCAAGACACCCATGATATTTAAAATCCAAGCAGAAGAGCAACTGTCACATGTAATACCATCACCTAGGACATCCCTCCAAACTGCTAAATTTACTGCTTTTCCGGTCATTGATCTATCTGGCAATCCTTTTCAAATTCATGTGAGTTTTATTAAATGTTGGGTAATATGTGACCCCATCAAGTGAATGCAGTGTCCACTTGGGAGACTTTTGTTCTATTCAAACCTTTGTTGACAATGCAGCGAGCTCTGCTCGAGGCTGCCAGGGGGGCGGGCAGCCGGGGCCGAGTGCGCTTTGATTGATTTGCACAATAGGAACGAAAATATTCCCGAAACTCTTGAGATCACTCAACTCTTCCTGCCAGACTTCCATGAAATATAACATGCAATCAATTTAGCTTACAGCCAAATTCTCCCCTTTCGGCCCCCTCTTTCCTTTGGTGTGTCAGCGAAGATAAATGAAAGAAGCAATAAGGAGTACAAACAGCAGTAGCCACGAAAGCAGCAATTGCTTGTGTAGAGGGGACTCATGGTGCCAGGCCAGAGCAGAACCCACAACAACTTGACCAAACACAGGAATGAATGAAAGGTCCTTTTGAAAGGGCAAAAGAAAGACCGCGTTGACCTCTTTGCAGAAAGAGGAAACTTCAAAGGCTTTACAAGAGTTAAAAGACCCAGTTACACGCAGCAAAAATGACTTGCATTGGATGCTAACACAGCGAAACTAAACAACCTCACAGTAAGAGATAGAGCAGAAGGTGGGGTGGCGGGGGCATATTTCCCCAGCCACAGGAAAAATGTGGAAAAGGCTAATTCTGTCCATTTGGTGTTAGGTGTAAGGTTCATTTGAAAGCCATACATGACAGGAAAACAGAAATTCAGACAGAACTCCTAACAGCCTTTGGGAAACTCAGGCACATATTTGCTTTTCATTTTTCTCATCAAGAAATGTTCTCATCATGTGCTTCTTTTGGAAACATATGGCAGTTCCTTAGATATAACAGAAAATGTGTCTGAGGAAGTTATAACTAATGAAACTGGGTATTTAACAGAGAAAGCTTCTGAATAATCCAAGTTTGCACATGATTTATGAAAACTGCATTGAAAGGGGCAAAAAAGTGCTAATAGCCTGAGATGGTTGTATTCTGCTGTTTTTCTTCATGCAAGGTATTTTACTTGTTCAGCTTGGAAGGTATTTGGTCACACATGTAGTTTGAAGTGAGAGAGAGGGCTGCTGGCTGCAGGGACGTTGTTTGTGCTGGGGTTAAGCAAGTGCATAAAACCTTTTGCTAGACAGCAAGGTCTGTCTCTGAATTCCAAGGATTTGAGAGCAAGTAAGTCATAGCACTTCAATGAACAAAGACTTTCCTCTTTAATCTGCTCTAGTTGGGAAAGATAAGACCTCAAATGGAATCTACTTCAAGACTAGATTACACATTAAGATAAGCATAATGCGATAAGGACCAACTGACACAGCTTCTGTAGGGGCAAGTTGTGCTGCTCTATCTTTCAAGAATTCTGTGCTAAAAGTGCATGAAGTAAGAGATTAAATGTATATTTCGAACATAATTTACGTGGAATTTCAAGAGACTTCTGACAGGACCCTTTGTGAGAGGTTTTGAAATAAAATAAATAGCAAGCCATGTGGCCAGCCTGTAGGATACTTGAAATTCATAGCAAATAGCCTATCTTAAACCAAAAGAGTAATGAGAGAACATATAGGATTTCTGTTTATTATTTGAATTACTTTGTAAAAGGAGTTTTAATGCAATTTGTTAACAAATTATTCTGGATCTGTAACAACTAAAAAGGATTATTAGACACTCCTAAAAGTACTTGTATTTGCCCGAAACATTCATTCTTCCATCCATCTATCAACATTCTGGCAGCTGAAAATGACTATGTGTTAGAAAATATAATAAAATTCTCATTATTGTAATGGTCTTTGATCTAACATGGTTCTCTGAGGAACCAGATATGAATCACTGAGATTATTACATCTTAATGAATATGTCTTTCCAAAATAAACTAACAAAGAGACAGATTAGAGAAATGCTTTACAAAAGTAATACCTCACTGTAATAATGAATGATTTAATGGGAAACTACAAATGATAGATTCCCTTTTGCACCACAGTTCAGTTTTGGATGTCTCAATTTAAATGAAGATGCTATGCAGAGAAAGCCTCTGGAGAAGAATGACAAACCCAGCCAAAGTTATGTGAAGATTTGCTGGAATCATCACTCCAGCTATGGGCATTTGACATGTAAAGACGAGGTTAGGAAAATAGCAGGCAAAATGCACTTTCATAAATTAAGCTTTGGAGTGCCCACATTCAGAATTGTGCGTTACCAGATGCAGGGTCAGTCTTTTTCATCATGAGAGATGGGAGCCCATTTTCTTGAGAACCATTGGTGTTGTCTTTTGCAGCTACCTTCTGCAGACTTTTTACAGACTAGTCCACATATCCCTTTATCCACAGCCCATGAGCTGAAAACTACTGGTTTAATGGGGCTAAAATATGATTTTAAATACGAAATAATGAATGTCAATGAGAAGAGTAGCCATCCATTTCTTTCTTCTTTGCCCCACTTTATAAACATTTCAAGGCATCTGATTAAACTTAGATTCAATACATTCAGGACATGTCAGTTAAAGCAAATACTACTTTCTTTAGCTTTAATAGTAGCCAATTTTTAATTCGTTGACACATGCCCTCCATGGCTCTCATTAGAAGAAGGTTTCAATCCAGGTTTTCAAATCTACAGTCTGGACTTTTCAGTTTTAGGGCAACTTCTCAGTTTGGTAAGGATTCCACCTTTTTTTTTTTTTTAAGTGGCAAATAAAAATGTCTAAATCTATAAAAAAAATCTATAAAAATCTCTAAATCTATATACATGTAAAAATCACAATCTATATACATGTAAAAATATTTTGCCAGGGATAGAAATTCCATAATATTATTTAGCAGAACTTTGTCCTTTGGTCAGCAATATAAGTGCTCTGAGGAATTTATACTCCTGTCTTTACTGATATATAAGACAATATGTTTGGAATAAAATATCTGTTTATAAATCACTATTTTTTCCAGAATGCCACTGATATCAAAGTCCAGAATGACTAAGACATTAATGCAATATTGTCTGTTGGGGTGGTCTAATTTTTCTCTGAATATATCAAACCAATAAAATGAGATTAATATCTAAGATAAAGCTTTGTGAATGCCCTGTATTAAACTACTGTATTTGTATTAAATATGATACGAAAATAAGAAGCTACTGCCTTCTTTACTGCCTTGGTGAGCTGTTATTTTGATACTTCCAAGTGGATAGGAATAAATGGTACATGCTTCAGCCTGTTGACTCACAGCCACTGACTCTCCTGACATGGATAACTGCAGTAGCATGAAGATTGATTGCCCTGGTGCACAGGCAGCAGCTGCCATTTACAAATGCCAGCTAGTGCTCCTCGTGGGGATTTGTGATAGAATACAGAAATAAGCCAGAATTACTTCCATTAGCTGAATACATGCCTTTTTTTCTTATTTTGCAGTCTCACTGTGTGTCCCCACAATAATCTTTTTAAAAACACTAGCTGACTTTAATTTGACAGAGGCAGCTGATATTTAAAAGGCAATTAATTCTTATAAACAGTGTGAAAATCAGTGATCAAGTAGAAGACAGAGTAAGAGGTTTTTCAGGTGTCCTGTCTAAAGGAGAGGCTGTCACATATATTTATTATACATCAAGGGATGTAAACAACCAAGAAATTGAAATGCTCAAAACCACCAGGATTTTGTAATTGTCAGATGCAGGAAATGCTTTTTTGCATCACAGCCAGCTTGGCATATGTGTGTCAACTCCTGTCATGTGTCATCTTTTGATCAGAGTTGTGTTATTTCTGTGGCAGCTTGACACTGAAGAGGCAAGCCATAAACAAATTTCTCTCTTTTCATACAGTTGCAGTCCACTTGATTTAAAATTAACAGCGAAATAATAACTTGGTGTTTTATTTAACAAGATGAAGTCATGCTGGAACCATCACCCAAGTAGTTCTGTTTAGTTTGGAACCTGCTGCAGGGTTTTTAACAGTGTGAGTATCTGTGTGCCTATTGATATATGTGTGTGTGTGTATATGTGCATAAATTTTATATGGTGTATATCCTTTAACCAAGACTCTCAGGTTGGGAACTTTCTTCAGCATGTTTTGTTTTAAACAGCACATATTTCTGCCAGCTTTACTCACAGTGAATACTATCTACTGGTGACTTACTCTATTGGTTTCATATCAGATTGCTCATAGATTAAAGAGCTAATCAGCAGGAGGCAAAAGTGCTGCCAAGTTTTTCAATTTTATCACAAAGGCTTGAGATATTTGGGTTTTTCTGTGCCCTAGCTGCTGGGATAGTGGAAGTTTGTGAGAATCTAAGTTTCCATTAAAAGTTGGGACTCTTAATGGCAACTTAGACTTGCTAGCCTTCCAGACTGTGGATCTAAGTCAAAAATATGAAGCAAATAACCTCAGAGGGTCAAGGTATAAGAAGTCAAATATAAACATTTTTCTTTCTTCAGGCATTCTCATAATGTCTCATAATTTTCCAGTGTCAGTGATGAATGAATAGGAATGTCAGAATTTCTTCCTCAGCTTTAAAATGCTATGGGGTGACTTCAGCAAAAGAAAAAAAAAATATAGACATTTGGTTTTCTTCATGAAGAGATGGATCAGCATAAACAATATGTGGGCCTGAAACAACAACAAAAAGTACTTTTATGGACTGAGCAGAAATATGGCCTTTCATCTATTTTCAGAACTATTAATCTCCTGCCTGGAATCAGATTCCTGAGACTGTATCAGTATCCTCAGCAAGTACAAGCACATGTCTCTGCTCATTCAAGACAAGCTTTGGTGTACGGTTTTCCTGATGGTGGTTTTACAAAACTTTGTATTTCAGTGACAGAGAGAAAAAGTTAGAGGTATCTATAAAACAAGGACATACCTTGTGTGCAGCCTGAAGAATAATAAAATGGCAAAGCACTGATGGGAAAAGGGATTCATAACTTTGAAAGGAGTTCTTCCTTTTCTTTGAGCTTGGGGAAGATCTAATCAAATTGCACGACAAATAGAGTTGCATTAGGCAAACTCAACTCCATCAAGTACAGAAGCAACCAAGTAAAAAGTAAAAATTAATGAATGATTAATAATTAATAATTTAATTAATTGAATTAATTTTTTGTTATTGAAATGGTTAAAATACCCTCATAGTCTTGTGCAAAGTGGTACTAGCTTGCTAAACAATTCACTGTTTTCTTTCTCTTTTCTTGTTTGTGTGTACTCCCACTCCTCATAAAATTAAGAGGACACACTACCCTTTAAGAAACAATATAATAAATTGCAACAATCTAAGAACCTCCAGAACTGTGCCATCAGAAGTAACGGCCTAAGAGAGACAACATGTATTTTCAGAAACATAATTAATCAAAATCACAGACAGAAAACCAAATTTAATGTACTCAGCTTTAACTTTCCAGGAGTAACAGTTTTCTTCTTCTGTGAAGGGTATCCTGGATGAAGCCACCTAAAAAGCCTTTGGAGCCAAACCATTAAACAGAAGGTAATCAGCTAGTGAAAAATTTCCCAGAAACTCTTTGTCATTTCCCTCTCACTTGTTATTCTGCCTTTGGCTCGTCCCCAAAATAAGCCATGTTTCCTGAGATATAGCTCTCCATGGCTCCTGGTGCTGTCTCTCTCTCTCTCCCCCATGGATATTCTCCCCAGCGAGAGTATCACATGGATATCCTCTTTTGCATTTTTTACAGCATTTGAATCTCTAGCTGTAAAAGATTAAATTAAAAGACTATTTGACCTGCCTTTTGTGGTCAGTGCCACTCTAGCAAGCAATATATCACTGGAGGAATGTCAACTTCATGACCCATTACTCAAATGAGGCGCCAACGAGGAAGAGTGAGCTGAGAGATCCAATAGTTTTAAATTTATTGTCATGATACAGTTAAAAATAAAAAATCTACCACTCTTATAGTATGTGGAGTGGGAGGCAGAGGCAAGAAAGAGTAGAAAGTCTCTCAGGTCAATCAAAAGCTTTAAATAATGTGACTCTGGCAAGCAGGGCCCCTTTGCACATGAGATAGCTAATTCTGCTATTTTGATTTTCCTTCTGAAAAAGACAAAATGTTTATATCCTCCCTTAGTGCAGCCTTTAGATTTCTGGGCAGATTTTCAGCATCAGATTGGATTTGGATGGATGAGGATATACCATTCACTCTGCTTTTGTGTGATAAATTGTTAGGAATAGGTTCTTCACACACAGGGTGTTTGGGCACCAGCACAGGTTATCCAAGAATATGGTCACAGCACCAAGCCTGACAGAGCCCAGGAAGTGTTTGGACAATGCTTTCAGGCACATGGTGTGACTCCTGAGGTGTCCTGTGCAGGGCCAGGAGCTGGACTCAAGGATTCTTGTGGATTGCTTCCAACACAGAATATTCTGTGATTCTGTGGTTATCCTGAAGCAAGGAGGACCGGTTTGTGACTCAGCTGCTAAGCTGCTGCAGTTTCTGTAGACAGATTGCTTAAGTTGGCTCTCATTTCAAGGCAAACAGTTGGGGCAGGGTCAGCTTCAGAAGTTTAATTTGACTGTCCTGTACCTTGCCCAGTGTGGCTGTTCTTCTTGCTTCCATACTCTTTTCAGCCTCAGATCTTCCTCATGTCTTTCCTGCAGCCTCAATATCCCTTGTGGTCTTTGTTCCTCCTTCCTTCTTATTTCCATTTGGCTTTTCCACAAGGATTTTCCTTTTTCAACCTTTTAAAAAATTGCATATCCTACTGACTCATCTCTTCTGGGCCACTCCTCCAGGTATTCATATCCTTGGAAAAAAGCTGGGCAAGGAAAGAACTAAACTCATGGCAGACATGGACTCTGCTGTCTCACTTTAACCCTATTGCCCCACTCAGTCTGATAAATCTTCATAAACTTCATACACCTGCAGAATGGTTATTTTAAGGGTTTCTGTAGCTAATGGTAAGTTAAATGGGTATTAAAAGGGCCCCAAGACTGACATGTGCTTCTGGATGCTACTGGAAGATAGGGAGGAGGGGGGAATAATAATTGTAAGCCAGGGCACAGTGTTTCAAGCATAAATGTAGAACCTGAAGCAACTAGTTCTGATGAAGAAAGGCTGAAATATAACATTTGATGTAGTCAGGGAATAGATCTGTTTGTACTATTGACAATCCTCTTTTGCGGGGCCTGATGAAAAAAGTACAACCACAGGAGACTGAAAAATAAGGCAGAAAAAGGATGAGCAAAGAACAAGATTTCAGTCCATTCTCTGGCACATAACATGCAATGTTATAGAATGTTCTAGCACGGAAGAAATTCCAGAAACCCTCCAGGACTTTAAAAACAATATTAACTTGTTCAGAGCTGCTTTGTGCTATAATATTCTCTTTTAACTATGTAGAGTTTCACCTCTTCTGCAGTGCCAAATATTTTTTTTTCATAAACTTTGTATTTGATCTTATGAAATTAGAATTATGTATTATCTCACTTACATTAATACAGGATAACATAGCTACACAAGGCATTAATGAATTAGCTGATCAGACTTTTGAGGGACCCCAGCCCCATGGAATGGAGAAATACGCTGTCTGTGCCAAGTTATGCCATAAATTATACCCATATGACTCTGCTGCTACCTGAAGCCATTTTGATAGGATTTTGAGGGTAGGAGTGAGCTGAATTCAGCCTGTTGATAGAAATGTCTCCTTGGTACATGTTCCCATCTCTTCTTGCTCATCAGTTCTCCTGTGGCCTTTACTTGGATCACAGTCCAATGCAGCCATTGCTGGGCCATTCTCCTGAGCTGCCAAGGACTCCTCTGTGCTCACTTGGGAGTTGCCTCTGTGGAGTTTCCTGTACGGCTGAGGCTTTTGCTGCTTGGGAAAAAATTAGTTCAATTCATTATGTTTGACTGGCATCTAGAAATCTTTAGCTATGAGAGTACTATTCTACTAGTAATAATGATAATAGTAACGATAATATTATTGGTAGTACATTTTCCTATTACATTATAGCACTAAAATATATTATTATATTTTTTATTATTACAATAATTTACATAGTTTCACTGCAGTGAAACCAATTCATATATAAATGTATATAAAGGGGGAAACACTTTTTAAAACCTAGTTTCATAGCTGCTGAAAATGGCTCATTTTTCCAGGCTCTGTTTTTCTGGAGGGATAATCCCCAGCACAGTGGTAAGCCAAGACACCATAGACTGGAAACAAAAGTATATGACTCAAAAGAAAGACTCTCATTCATGGCAGAATTACTGCAGCAGCTCACACTTCTGTGCTGGGACAAAGTAATCTCCAGAAGGGTGTGATCTTGGCTGAGGAGAAGCAGTTTAAGTCCAGTCCTCCCCCAGGTTTGGTTTGTGGTGTCTCAGGGGCTGACAGAAGGTCAGTCCCCACGCAATAGCTCACCCTTCCCCGAGGAGCTGTGAAAAGCTGTGCAGGGATCACTCCCCAGCCACAGCCATGGAAGAACAGGCTGTTCACTCACAGGCTTACTAAGGCAGAGCTCCCAAAGCAGCTGCCAAGGTGCTCTTTTGGCACCTAGAATACATTTTTTAGCAGTACCCTGTAGCAGGTATGAAGTATATCTGAGCATTGCAATTTATAATGCCACAGAAGGGGAAAAAACTCTTATAACTGATGGCAAAAAGTGGAACACTTAGCCTAAACCTTAGCAAAATAATTGTCTTTGTGCACTATACATTGTGTGATTTATAGGATGGCTTCATGAGAGACCAAATGAAACCCTGGGGTGAATTTCACTCAAAAAGATCAAAAGTAAGATTAATGAACTAGAACTCTTTACCTATACTATTTATAGGATTACACTGGACAGAAAGGTCCCTTTTGATGCTGGGAGTCCAACCTATATATTTTTATTTTAATCCACTATTTTTTACATATTTTGTATAATGCAATTTGCATATTTATACACAATTACTAATATGATTTATTACAGTGCCCCCCAAACATGCCAAATGTTTTAGGTACAGTTCCACTTATACACAGTTCTCTGTTTCAAAGAGTTTAGTAGCTGGAAACTTAAGTTTGGAAATGTCTGCACTCAGGTATGGCTCTCCTCACTTTATGTGCAGGAGTGTTTGCAGGGTTGGGCCCTGTGCAAACAGCTGGAGTATGGATATTGCAGCCTGAAAATCATGACTCTCAGACTTATTTCAAGACCATTTTTGTTTTGGAATAAAAAGTCGATAGACTTAATACTCTTCAAATCTAACTTTGCTTGGAGATTATTCAGGGATGTAAACCTAAGTGGGGGGGTACTCTGGGAATATTTAAATTTTTCCTCTCCAGAAGCCATATCAAAATGCAGTAGTATGAAGGGGACCTGAAATCCCTTGTGAAAGAAATTTCTTTGGCAGAAGTGTGCTGGAATATGGCCACACATGTGGGGCCTTTCTGTGGGGAGCCTTTTCTGTGGAGGTTGTGGCAGGACTGAGTATGGATTTACAATAAATTCCCATTAGTGCTTTTATTGCTACATCTGGGGCAAAACGGGTGTTTCTCCAATCCTAAGGTAATTTTGGGGCAATCATCTTCCGTTTATCTTCCTCAGAGTGTGATGTGGCTCCAGGTGCCATTTTTCACAGGAAACCCCGCTTTGTTCCCTACCCAGGGAGCCGAGATGTGCCACGGTGCTGTCACAGAGGCCACCCATCCCTTCACTGCCCAGCACTGGGTCAGTCCTCTTCAAGAGTGCCAATAGACCCAAGCAGCTGCTCCTGTACCCCATAATTGCTCTTCAGAAATGCTTTTTGGACAGGCCTAATGGGTTTTGAGGGGGAGGGCACAGCTGGTGCCGCAGGCAGCGGCACGCGGTCCTGCGATGGCAGCTGGTGATTGCAGGGGCACCCTGTCCCGCCCTGCCCGCCCCTGCTGGGCCTTTCTAAACGTTCCTTTTTCCCCAACACTAACCCAAATAAACACAAGTATCCATAATGATGATGAATGCCCACCAAAGGCTAAAATAATGTGCAAGTTTCTAATTTGTTTTTAAATATAGCGATTTTATTTGTGAGGCTTTTTGTGTGAGCCTCTCAAACACCATTAAACTCATACTCAAATATTTACAATGTGTTTATACTTACCGTGTTCACCTCTGAACAAATTGTTTGACCTTATTTGCAAATGTGTTACAAGAGCCCCCAATGACAGATGATCTTTCATAGGAAATCACAACATGTAAGTGAAATTGAAGCTATGCTGCTGCCCTGTGCCGTATATCAAAGCGCTCTGATCTCCCCAAAACATAAATTTGCAGTGCAGCCACCCTGGCAGAGCCTGGGTGGGGATGGAGGAGGGTCCTCCTTTAACCTCTGGTGCACAGACCCACACTTCAGGGGTCAGTTTACGCCATGCGAGATGAGGGCATTTGACGTCCAAAACCTGCAGGGCTGATGCTACCCAGTCACTCAAATCACATAATTAATGTGCTTCTGGGTTCCAATAATAAACAACTCTGATGCCTACTCGCTACAGCCAAACTTCCTGGCCTAAATAAACAGCTTTTGGCTTAAAAATGGCTCTTGTCCAAAATGAAGTTTTCCATTGATCAACCAATCCTGCTGTGAGTTTGTATTTTCAAGATTGGTGGGGGCACAGCAACTGCTTTAGTTTCCTGCTGATTATGTTAAGATTGAGGGGACTTATTGAAGAATTATTTATGTTTCTATACCTATAAATTTTATGCTGACGCTTGCTCACATTATCTCCAGACACAGTAGTCACACTTAAACCATGTCATTTCAGCTAACTAAATATTATTCTACTTATAGAAGTAATGGAAGGTATGGAAAACATGAAGTAGGAATTAATGGAAAATTAGGATAATTCAAATTACATCTTATTATAACTGAGTGACTAAAAAACAGTCATCAAAAAGCAAAAGGGAGCATACTCACCACTGTGTGTCTTACCCCACTGAGGAATTTGAAAGAACAATAGCAAAACTTTCCCCTTTGCCAGTAAAATGGTTTATTTCAGACTCTTCTTTTGTTGCTCAACAGCTCTTAATAAGAGAGTTGCACTGCGGGGAAGTGTCTTCATCCTCAGGTGACGCTGAGGCAGCTTATTGGGTGAGAAAAATTGAGAGGAGATCCTTCTAACCCAGTGACCCAACCCAGCCCTTCTGCCCACAGATTTTATGTTGAGCTGTTTCCGTGGATATCACTGAAGCTTCTGTAAGTCAGCAATCCTGATTTACAATATCTGTGTCCAATAAAAGAATCAGGGCAATTACAGTTCTTCAAACAGGAGCCTAAGCAATGTCTGTTCCCAGTTTAGACACAGTCTAGATATCATTCCTCAGCCATCCTGAGGCCTTTCTGGAAGGACAATATTTCATAGTCATGTAATCATCGGCCCTTTGCTGACATGACCAATAAGAAAGTCAATTGGTGTCAGCTGTGGTGGTGATTTTGTGATGGGAACATCTGTCCTTTTTATTCCTGATGAGACTTAGTCTTGGTCACTGTTAATTGGGCGAGGATGAAAGCTCCAGATGCTGTTACAAGTCCTCTGAGTAAACTAGTTACTCATAATTTTTTCACATAGTTTATCTCCTTTGATTTGTAAAATTGTTTCCACTTGATGCTTTGGGCCCAGGTGCCGTTTGAGTAATACTTTGTATTAAAGTAAAACTTTGCAGCAAGCCTCTGACAAATTCAAGTGTTCATTTCTACCTATCCTGGTAGTTTAAATGACTGTATCTGCCTCAGCCCTTCACGGTCCTTTAATTTTTCATGTCTGTTAATTAATCATTCTGACACAGATTTCTGCCACACCAAAAAATGTTGTAAATATCCTATATATAGATCTAGCAACTAGGGATTTCTGCTTTGTTCTTTTATCGCACATATGTTTCACTTTGATATAAACATTGTTTCAAAAACAGTAAAAAGAGCTTTTTCATGCTATGCATAGATTATTCCATAAACATATGCATCCTGTCAGACACAGTAATAATTAGAAATAGCTGTAGTTTCATTGCTAACTCCATAATACTTGAAACTGCTTAGATTTTTAAAAAGTAAAAATCAAATGCACATCTTTGGTTCTGGGTAGAAACTGTTTAAATTTCAATTCCTTTCCCTGTCACTAGGACTCTTTTAATGTTTCTAAGAAATAAACATCAAGCTTAATAAACTCACTACAATTTTATAATTTTACAACAGTAAAATTTCACATACAAAATTCATCTGGACGGAGGAGTTGAAGTTGTTTTAAGCATGAAGTTCAGAAATGTTCTTGCAACATAATTGATTTTTTTGTTGTTCATGAATATCTTTTACTATACAGACAAACTGATGACATATATAAACCTCTGTTGTACCATACAGTTCCAGTCAAAGAAAAATTTAACAATAAGAAAAATGAAATTAAAAACCTTTCAGAGAGAGGGAACATTTAAATGAGACTCATATCCCATGCTGATAGCTGTGGGGATAAAAAGATTGGAGAGCTCTTATTTTATTTATAAAAATAAATATACATTTATTTTTAATTAAACATCTCTCAGGCTGTGCTAGATGGTCTCTTGATAATAAAGGCTGTGTTTAAAGGTGTTGTTTGCTCTTACACCTGTTCATGCATTGAACTTGACTCATCTTTCCACCTTAGCAAGTAAGTGCAGCAAAGGCACTAATCATGAAGGAAAAAAGTGAGGTTTATTTAAACCTGGCTGTCACAGGCAGCAGCAGATTAATTTTCATCATATTTAATGGATGGGACTCAAAACTCAATGAACTCAACAAAAATACCCACGATGCACGGAAGATGGATTGAGCATTTGTATAGTCTGGTGCTGAAGTTCAGTCTGGCTGCAGGGAAATCCGCTCGGGCACCCTTGAGACCCCTGCCACACGCTGCAGCGCCACATTGCACTTGTCCCTTCTGGCTGCCCGGCTCAGGAAGGGCTGTGCCTCAGCACGAGGCCAGGCAGAGCCTCCTGGCCCTGGGCTGGCTGCAGGCGGAGGTTCCAAGGTGACTCTGCTCGGTGCCGGGCCCTGTCAATGGCCAATTGTGCCGGCCAGCTCCGCATCCTCCACCGCCAGCCCCCCTCTGCCCCCTCCTCTTCTACAAACAAGCTTTTCAGGAAAATTCTGCTCTGCAAGGAGTGGTGCCAAGTGACATGCTTAGTGAACTGTGTTACCCTGGATAATTAAGAAGAGCTAAACCCCAGGTTTGTTACAACAGCTTTACTACAGAGCTATTACTGTGTAAGTATCAACAAAATCATTGCCCACTGATCATACTCCAACTTTTATTTTTGAAATACATTAAATGAACTATTGCTAATGCTAATGTCTCTGAAGATTAATTAAGAGTGTTGGAGAGGAAATTTTTTTAAGCACAGATCAAGAAGTAACATTTTCCACCAGATGTTTCTAATGTAACTCTAGGAAACCAAGTGTCACATCATCTAAAAGTTAGATTTGGCTCAGTGGGAATTTCCACTACAATTTTATTTTCTCTAAAATTATACCAGTTATTAAAGAACACACAACAAAATAAGGGGTTTTTTGACAGCACTGCAGCTATAGTTTTCATTAGATAGATAGCAGATAATCTGACTTTTATGAATCTCAAAGTGTGCCTTTGGCGCATTTGAGATAACATCACATCCATCACAAAGAGCCTGGCAGAGATGCTTTCTCCTTAATTCTCCCTTGACAAACACAAGACTTGATCTACTTCCTCTTTTCCCCTCTGAGGCCGAGGAAATTCTTTTTGTTCAATCTATTCTACCCTTCAAGTTAAAAAAAAAAAGCATTTCTGCTATCGGGTACGCACTGACATTTCCCCGAATCAGCATTTTGTCTTGGAAAATTAAATATTGTTAAAATGAATAGTGATCCCAGGATTCCTTCTGCTGTTTAGCCCTCCACTGCAAGCAGTGCCAAGCCTGAAAGGGCAAACTTGAGTTTTCCCAGCTTGCTAAGCTGAGTCCTCTGACCTCCCGCGTTTGAGGCACCGGGATAAAGAGTACTCCACCTCTCCAAACTCTTGTGCTTTTATGTCCAAGTGGAGCTGTGATTCAAATACAAACAGGCATAGGGACCCCAAAATTTAACTAAGTATCTTAATAGATAAGTGGATAAACTCCTGATTACATGTTGCTCACAGCCCATTGTTCATTGTTCAGAAATAAATGGCCCTAGCAACCCTTCAGCAATAATGATATCAGCAATACTTATCAGAAGCAGACTGATGCCTTTGTACAAATGGCGCTGATAAGGGACTTGCAGAGCAGAGAACAATTCAAACAAGTGGAATGAACAAAGAAGTGCACAGCTTATCTTTTGTGGCATTTTCCATGGCTTCAGAGTATCTGACAGTGGAGCCAATGGGAATATATATTTTCCATGATAACAGTTACATATGTGGCTTGCACTTTCGATGTCTGTGCTGGAGCACGCTCAGTCTCCTGTCTGCTGATGCAGGGCAGGGCAGCTCTGGCACATGGGATCAGCCACCACTTCAGCTATCCTGGCCTCAGAGTGACAGGTGATTTAAGGTGCTCTCTTAGGATGGTTGTTTTCCACAGCTGCACCTATTTGTCTCCGGAAAAAAAAAAAAAATTGTTAATAGTCACCACAGTTCCCAGCCCCAAAAGAGGAGCCATAGCAGAAACCCCCAGGATCACCATTTGTCACAATTTCATTTGCTAGACCATTGTTTTACTTCAATCAAACTATGCTGTGCAATTCCTGCAAGGAAATACTAGGCTTGATTTTAATCTTCATTTTTATGTGATGGCCCCCATATTATGTGCATCAGTATCCCTCTGCCTACCCTTCCATCACCAGTTTGTGAAGACAGACTCAGGACTAGAGCCTATATTGCTGACACCTTAAATAATCCTGCCTCATTTTCTTTGTTTACAACAAAAACAATGAGATCACTAGGCATGATTCTTACTTCAGTTACACTACCTTAAAACAGAGGAGCTTTTATCTTTTCTTGTCAAAACCTACTTGCTCTTTCTCCTTCTACCTTTGCTGCCTTCTTTCCCAGACTCTTTTACTTTTTGTCACTGCAAGTTCTTTGCTATGGTCACTAACACACACCATATTTGAACCTGTGATAGCTTGCTTTTTCTGCCTTCAAAATATTTGAATGAAATTTACTGTAAATGCTCTCTGAATTTAAGTTTGCACCAGCTCCAGAAGGAGCTTTCTGAATGTCACGCTGTGGTAAAGCACTTTCAGAAGTGCAAAGACAGCAGAGTGAGAAGCCAAGAAGCATTCTATAACAGAGCCTGGACTGAAAAAATAATGATTCTTTACTCTTAGCTATAATCTTTATAACAAAACACCAAAGAAAATGCAGCACAAGGAATAACTTTCCAGTGTTCATTGGGTGGCCTCTTGTGAAAGTTAAAAAACTGGGAGTACTCTGGGGATGTCTTAAGTTTTCCTCTCCAAAAGCCATATCAAAACGCAGTGGTATGAAGGGGACCTGAAACCCCTTGTGAAAGAAATTGCTTTGGCAGGAGTGTGCTGGAATATGGCCACACATGTTTCCATGGGGAGCCTTCTGTGTGGAGCTTGTGGCAGGACTGAGGATGTTAAGCTGAGAGTCGAGTGGAAAGCTCTGACAGAGCCTGCATGTGACCTCTCTATGGCTGATGTTCATCCCCCAGCCTGGATTGGTACCGGGGTGGCCTCACCCCAGGTGCAGCACCTGGCACTTGGCTTTGTTGAGCACCATGAGCTTCCCATGGTGCGACTTCTCAGGATTGTCCCAGTCCCTCTGGGTGACATCCTGGTTTTCAAACTTGTCAGCTGCACTCTGTGAAAATGGGTAGCCTCTCTGCTGCCTGTGACTGTGTGAACTGTGACTTCTATCTCCTGTTTGACTTCATACAGTATGTTGCCATCTTTTACATTTGGATCAGGAATTTAAAGTGCAGTTAATAGATATGGAGGTAAATGGAGGGTATCTCTGGTTGGTCTTCCAGGTATGGTTCTTGCTTTGCTGAAAGGAATGAGCTGTGGAAACTTCATCCCTTTTGCTTTTTCAGGTGGGTCTTAACTTTTCCAAGCAGCTGTCTGCAATATGTGTGGCCTCATATCTCATGAGAGGCATTTTTGATACCCTCTGAAGTTAAGGTTTCAAAAAATGTTATTGAAAAAACGTCCCTACTAAGAATATTTTTTCTTCGAATAGTTATAAAAAGGGAAACCCGTGCCCTGAGTTTGAAATCCACATGCTACTTTCCATGTGGTTCACACATGTGTAACATAGGCATGTTTTTATGAATCGTTTGTATATTCCTCAGCCAGGCTCCTGTGTTTAAACAAATGTGGAAACAACACAATACAGCTGTATAAGGAATGTTTTGTTCATAAGTAGGATATATAGATTTTTAAAGCTACACTTTCAGCAATAAAGATATTGTCCATATTACTGGAATGTACTTCATATCTTGATAAAACCTTTCATTCTTTTGGTCTGGAATAAAAAGACCTATGAACTTCATAATGATGCCAACTTAGCATTGCAAGGGTTAGTAATAGTCGGGGTGAAGGTGCTATTCATTACTAAGATATCAAAACAGGCCTGTCTCCTTGGCAAGAAGGTTAGTTGTGATGTTGTTTCCAAAATTATTAACATCTTATTAAATGAACTGTTTCAGCTATTGGGACAGTTGAACACAAAAAAAAAAAAAAAAAAAAAAAAAAATCCTGAAAAGAGAAATACAAAATAAATGGCCTTTATTGGCCGTTCCATTCAAACTTTTTTTCCTATCATTCTCTTCTCTTTTAGACCATGAAAAGAATAGCTTTGGATAGCTGCAATAGCATATGAGAAAGTGGCCTCACTTCTTGCACTGGATGATGTAAAATATTGCTTCCTGAATTACTGTACTCTGAATCATCCAAGAAGCAAATACCAAAAATCTGAACACATAACTGCTTGCCAAAATAAAGTGCTGAATTGGACAGTGTGCATTTCAGGTGTCAGATGTATGATGGTCTACAAGATAAATGGTCTACTGTCTGCTCCACTACTAATTTGATGAAAAGACGAGTCAAGTTCAAATTCTATATTGCCAATACAAAGAAAATTAACTGACTTTTATTGGCACATCATTCAGTCTTATTTTTGCCTCTCAGACATAATGAAAAATGGTGTCTGCTCCCACTATGACTGCTTGGAAAAGAGTAATTTCTAACCCTCTCAAAGGGGTGCCACACACTGCTTCCCTACAGAGCCTCTGACTGTGCTGCTGACCCTGATGTTTCTTTGCCTAATTCATGTACAGAGCAAGATACCCAGCATGTTTATCTCCAGGTTTGGTATCTAGGAAAAAATTTTGTATTCCCTTTTTGTCTTATTTTCTCACTGGGAAGATGGTACTGAACTAATTCTCCTGTGGGATCCTTCATGGAAACTATTACAGAAATCTCTTGCACGGACATTGCTATTTTTGTTTAAGTCACATCTTAAAAATCTGGTTAGGACCAGATTTTCAAAAAAACAAAACAAAGGTATTTCTTCCACAGTGTATGAAGTCAACCAAAAATATAAATGCTGATGTGAGCCCAGTTAATGAGTTTCTATCACTAAATAAATTGGTAGTAATTCTAGGAGATTGAGGATTAAACATTCTTTTATTGAAAATTTTGTTTAACTAAGATGATCCTGTACTCCTTCTACTTTCCTGTAGAAAGAAAAGACTCCTCTCACAAAATTGCTTACAAAGTCAGAAATAAAGCAACTGAAGCTAAAATTAGAGTTTGCATTTACTTTCCACAAACTGAGCTTAAACAATGGTAAGCATTTGTGTCTGAAGGATGTGTCTGATGCTTTTTCACCACGCAGCACACCCTACATTTCACCAAAATTATCACCGACAGCTTTAGGAATGTGCAATTAATGAAGGCATGAATAAGATGAATCCCATCCAATTGTGTGAAATTTGAATCTGCATTAAAATTATTCTAGAAAAAATAATATGACTGGTTCAGTGGAAGAATTCTAGCCTTGCATGTGAATAATGGATTTTTCCATTCCATAGCTGCATTATGAAAAAAAGGAATGAGAGGAAAAAGGAATGGAGAAAATTTTAAGACATCCAACAATTTTAAGATGTAGAAGCCCTCTCTATGTTACTTAGCCCCCTCTTTTACTCCACTTTAAAGATTTAGATCAGTTAAAAAAAAAAAAAAAAGTAGAGGAAAAGCCAAAGCATGTGATTTTAGAAATGTTCTGATTACGTGTTTTAACTTTTGTGGATAATTTTTGGGGTTTTTAGGTCTTTTTGCTGAGCTACTGCCAAAGGTGATTGAGATTTTGTATTTCTTAGCCTGTGTGTTTAGCCTGTGTTTTTATGTGTATTTATGCTATATAATTTTGTTTTTATCCAGTGTTATCAAGAGATGGAAAAATGCAATGTTGCCATAGAGCCAAAAAAGTGTACTGGCACTGGTACCAAATGAGAATAAAAGGAGAGAAGTCCCCAGTGTTTGGCCCAAAGAAATAAATTTTCTCATTTCTTCAGAGGAACCTAGGTCAGAAAGGGTGAAGAAGTTTTACATTACCTGACAGAATTATCTTCTAATATAGCTTAATTTTGATTTACTAAATCTTTTAGTGAGGACTTACATTGCTGAAAAAAACCCATTAGCATGAAAGACATCACTTCATGATGCATAATTTCCCCCCTTCATTTGTGCCAAGAAAAGATAAATACGAAAGTTCTGAGAGCTGGAAAAATAAAGGGCTCTGTCTGTCTTCACCTACAGCAAATTCAGGGATGAGGCAAAGAATAAACTCAGTAACTGCAGGTCTGACTTGAGCCATCCTGCGCTGCTGAGGCGCCGCAGCAGCCGGAGCTAATCACTTGCTCTGGCCTGGGGTCTGTATAAACACCAGGAGAACAGTCTCATAGAGTTCTGGGGCTGGGGCTGATTCCACAGAAAATGTAGTAAGAGACATCTTGTTGGATTGCTGGCAGGATGAGTAGAGTCAATATTTGTAATAGCAATTAGTTCTGGAACTGAGACAAGAGACTTGATGCACAAGTTATGGCATTGTCCTTTAGCTCTTTCCTTTTTGAAGTAAATAGTTATGTTAATCTAATCTTGCACAAAGTCACTTCCTCACAGTTCTAAGTTTCTTTTATAAGGGAATTTATCTAATTTACCAGCTGTTCAGAGGACAGCTTCTTCCTCACAAGTATTTCTGCTAAAGAAAATCTAAACGAATAAAGACTAATTGTCAAAATTTAGTAGTAGATTAGAAAATCATAACTTTGCTGTAGACTACCATTGAAGAATGCATTTTGTCAATCAGAACCAAACACTTAAAATTAATGCTAGCTAGAGATGTTAGGAGCCAGCTTCTTCCCTTTGGAAGCTTATTCAGAGGCTCCTACTTGGAGACTACAAAACCAGATGGTGGGAGTATCATCATTTACTCTGACCTCCAGCATAACTCAGACACAGGACTTTCATAAGCTATGTCTTGTTCCAAAAAAAGCATCTGATTTAGAAAACATTCTAGTTTTGGTTTGAAATGGCCTATGGTGGGAATTCACTATAAACTTATTAAGCTGTCCTACTGGCTAATCAGTCACTATTCAGAATTTGTCTAGCTCCAGTGCTCAGACAGTTAAACTTCTTATAATTTGATTTTTTGCAACTCTGAAGACTTAAATTTTTGTTACCAAGAAAATTGCCTTTTTACATTCTCCTTGACACAGGAATCTGTTGAGTTCCTGAGTGTTCCAGTATAAGGCAAAATTTTCATTCCTTTGTTTCATTTTCCAAGTATTTTCTGCACTCTTTATGGCTTTTCTGTACTCAGTACAGAGTTGGGCGCCAGCTCCCAAAGTAAATGTTTGGTGACTTTCCTTGTCCTGTTTATTAGTATCACATTTCTCCATCTAACCCCGAAATAAATGAACTCTTTCAGCTGTAGCACAGCATCAGGGACACCTCCAGACCCCAAGTATTTCCAGAGCTACAACTTGCCAGATGTAGTGTGCTGTCTTGGCAGCACTTTGCATAGCTGGGTGTCCTGCACTTGGCCGTGCTGGAGCTGTGATTTATAGCTGTGCCTTTTCACACAGCAGTCCAGGTGACTCTGGATCTGTGACCTGCTTTCCTAAGTACGGCCCTTCTGTGTCATCCCCAACATTCTCAGGAAGTAAGCAGGCAGGGACACGGCTGCTTGGGTTTATTTCAGCTCTGTAGAGCTAGATTGGATTTTCCTTTTCTCATTTCTCTTTGCAGACCTATTTAGTTGTCCAGCTTTGGGCTATTTCATAAGGTTGTATAAATTTATCAGAGTGTTCATTCCTTACTCAAAATGTCATTATGGTATTAACTCAAAATGTCTTTCATAAATCTTTCTGAAAGTACACTATTAATTTTATCAGCCAAATTTGTTGCTTCTTACCTCTGTCTTTAGAAAAGGATCTTAGACAGCTTTTTGTTTAACTAGCTGACATTAATTAAATAATTTTCCTTTGCTTCTCTGTCTGTAAAGTACAATGCCAGTTATTCAGACCTGTTTCTGCTGTGCCTCTCTCACATTGTTTAAATATTTGCATAGGAGTGGCTTTGTATGTCTCCAAGTAATTTCTGGAAAGTTTCACTATTTCATGAAAATCTAGTGTTGTGCTGAAGACAGTTCACTTACCCTTTCTGTTTTTAATGTTGTAGGAGGTTGCACTGATAAAAAAAAATCAACTATTTTAACTTTTATTTATCATGTTTCTTGTTTACTTGTGTAAGGAGTATTATTTTGCTTTCATTCAATGATAACAGTTATAACAAACCCTAAAACAGAACTCTCTAAATATAAAATTATTGAAATGTAGTAACAGTTTGTTTTACTCACTTTATCTGTTCCTTATTTCATAACCCCCAGCCCCCACCCCACATTAGAGATTATCATCTCAAACAACCATATCTTTTAGGATCAATTGCACCTTTCAAATTAAAATACTACCTCTGTGGATTTCAGATGGAATTAATTAAAAGCTTCATTTTATCTTAAGAACATGGGTTCAAAATTATTTTCCAGACATACATGCTCTCCCTGGAATAAATCCAAAACCACTGATAATACTCAAATGCTGCCATGAGCTTCATCCCAGGCCTTCCACTGGAACAGGCAGCAGAAATCTTATGCCCATCAATTTGGCCTGAAATTCGTAGATCACTGTTTTGTCTTCTGTTCCAAAGCTGCCAAAACAGGGAAGCCCAGTAAAGCCATTCCTCGTGTGGCAATCCAGCTGACATTTAGTGTCACGAGATTTCTCTTTGGATGCTTGAGGGCATCCTGGGTAAGATGGAGCCCCATGGGCCTGTCAGCCAGCTGTGTCTATTGTAACCTTTGTGTGACGTCCATTGTCCATTGTGTGATGGACATGGGGTCTGCATGGACCCAGCACTGCAGCTGTGGAATGAATCCAGATGTGTGGAACCCCTGGGAGCAGGGGCTGCAGTGCCCAGGAGCCGCTGGAGCCCCTTGCTTGAGGTCTGTGGAGTCTTCAGCCCAAGGAGCAGAATTCCTCCTGTTCTGCAAGAGTTGTGATTGTATAAACATGCAGCAGGCTCTGGACAGGCTATTCAAGAGGTAAATATTCTTTTATGACTTATTTATACACTTTTGCTTTGGGCTGGTGATTATTTGGGTCAGAATTCCGTGTGGTAACAACAAAAAGAAACTTGGAAAGTGGTTGGGAAATAAGATAGACCATCCATTTCTCTAGGTACCTTTACACTCAGATATTTGATAATAACAACTTTAGTCCTCAGCAGGAATTCAGATTGCTTATCAATCTGCTGCAAGTAAACCAAGAAAAATAGAAATAAGAAAATAAGAAAAATGAACAATTCAATAAGCTGTAGATAAAACTCGCAACTAGACTTCTCTCCAAATTGATTCCACATGGTGAGTCAGATTCTGCTTTCCATTACATGAATATAAATCTGGAGTCACTCAGCTGATTTCACTGGGGTAACTGCATTGAAAACAGGCAGCAGAATTTGGCCCAATGAGTAGAGATACAGCTTATCCTATTGCTGTTGATGTTCTTGCAGTGCACCAATATATTTGCAAATATTCAGTTCTGTCGCCACATGTTAAATGTTCTAAAGCCTTTATTTTGCACTTGTTAGCTTCACAATATTTGGGAGCCTGGAATATGGAGTCAAGGTGCTTTTGGAACCTGCTGTTTTTCTTGCTAAATGAGAAGAGTGTCTGTAATGACCTGAGGATAAATGCCTTTTGGAAAGTGAGTGTGGGAGCCATTTGATAGCAATCAGGAAAACAAGAAGAAACTCTAACCCCTGATTTTTCTCTATGCATGAGAAGAAGTTTAATAACTTCCTTCTCCTTCTAAAGCCCAGCAGCCATGTTCAAAAACCCAAATAGAATGCTTTTAATAGAAATCTCAGCATGGTTAAAAAAAATTACCGAGTGTTCATTAACTGAATGTGCTAGGGTTCAGACAGACAGCTGAGTTATAGCAACTTAATAAGTTACTGCCTGGCAGCAGAACTGCAGGAACTGTTGGTTACTGGCCATATCTGTCTTAAGTCTGTCCCAGTTTTAAACTGATGTAATGTATATTAAAAGTTAGAGAGTTTCAGTTTTAGTTTTTCTGTCTCCAACTCCACCAGTTGTGAAGCATCAGTGCTACACTGCATCTGATCAGTGCTAACAAAATAGATATCTCTGGTCCATCTAGTGACCAAACCATGTCAGCTTTATGATTTTGATACTGCATCCAAACAATGTGCTGATTGCTGTGTTATGACTCAGTTCCTTGCAGAGCTGGAATTAACTACTAGAGCCTTGTGTATTCCTCATGAGTCAGATTCTGAGTTTTTGCTCACATAATTAATGTAATTATTTATTTACACTGAAGGCAGAGGTGTTTCAGAGTAAAGCCCATGTCCATGCACTAGCCATGAGATCTATTGAACCTGTCCCATCCCTTTGCCAGCAAAGCTTAACACGAGGTGCTGTATCCATCAGGAGTGGTTCCACACCAGCAGTGGGAAGCTCTCCAAATGATTGCTGGAAGATAGAAGATAATGCTGCACAGAGGCTGTAAAATGGTGAAATGGCTCATCTGAAACATGTCAGAAGCTGCTGGTAAGTTTTTTACTCTCTGAAATAAAAAAGAAAGCCAGCTGGAAATCAAAAAAGTGATCTGAAAAGGTAGCAGGCAGTGTCTCACCCTGAGGTTGAATGACGGCTGATGGTGCCTTTCAATGAATGTTTTATTTCCTCAGCTTCTCTTTCTCATCCTGCCTCTAAGCTGAGGTTGTTCTTTGTTGTCCAGAGATCAAAGGGTGTACTATGTAGAAACACTGATTTTAGATAAAGGAACTTTAGAGAGTGTCTTTTCTCTTTCTCTGTAATTTTAACTAGCTCTAAACCAAGAAGTTTGTGTTCTGATAAAATAGCTCATACTGAAATTCAAATGCAATTGAAGAAACTGAATTTGCAGTATCTCTTTAGACACAGCTCCAGATGCCATTAAAAGAGACCAGATGTCAAGCATTTTTTTTTATATTCTGAAACAAGGGGCAATAAAAGTTTCTATTTGAATTTGCTCATTTTAACCTAATGGTGAATCCCTGTGCCCGCATTTTTTAGAGATAAAATCATGACAAAGGAGGTATGGATGCTCTACAGAACCATGATAATACCAGCATGTCCAAGACAGTGTTGAGGGAAATGATCTCCAGATTCTCTGTCTTCATTGTTCTGGTCACAGATGAAGAATTGGCTTGACAGATACACAGGACTGAATTTTCCCACAGCTTCCAGAAGGGAATGGGAACTATGTACAATGGGGGACACAGGGAATGGGGGACAAAATTGCTCTTATTGATTATTTTATGTCACATATTTGATTTTGATGGAGCTAAGAAGATAATTTATATGCCCATTTTTATTACTAAGAAAATTGCTGAAAAGGACAGGTTTGGGCCTGTACTTTATGCAAGAATGGGCTTCAGCTTTGCCTCTTACTTACCTCTTAACATAGCTCCAAACCCTGTGAAGCACTAATGAAAGTTCTTCATATGGAACATTTGAACCCTTGCAGGAGATTGCTGCCATGCTTTGAGACAATACTTGCTTAAAGATTGCCCTGGACCAGATTCTAAACTAATTGACAGTGACATTCGGTCGGATGGTGCAAATCTGGTTCATCAGGGTGATGCTAGGATATGTCTCATTTTACAAGTTTTCCAGAAGTGCCAATATTTCATTTCTATATTATTAAAAAAAAAAAAAAGTTTGTGAAGTGAAATCACACACCCCACATGTGACAGCTTTCTACCAATGTGCTGAAAACACAGCATATCTGACCTGTCACCCTGTGGTGGGTCATTCAGATTCTGCTTTTGTGTGGAGCCTTCCTTGATTTCCAGCTGATACCAGGTATGTGCCACATATACTTCAGGTGGAACTTTACTCATGCTGTATATTTCTGAAACAGATCAAACTGAAATTAGAGAACCTGGAAGTTTTGTAGGGAGAAATAAGCATTTCCAGAAAATGACGTTTTCCATCTGGTTTTTTTTTTTTTTGGTGGTGTATGGTCTTTTCCATGGTTTTCTGGAGCTTGCTTTGTAGCACTGCTAAGAAAGCTGGTGTTTCAGATTTCCTGGGTTTCATGAAAACCTTTGTTTTGGCTTTGGTTTGAATGAGTTCATACTCAGGAATTCTGCACTGAGGGTTAGGGTTCAAACCCCAAGTCTCAAAGCAATTCTGTGCTAAAATGATTGAGCTTTAGGCTGTTTATTTGTTGGAATCAGGGGACTTTCACCCAAGCTAGAGACTTGCTGAGAGCTCAATAGAAATCTGACCCTAGTTTTGCAAAAAAGCATCTCAGTTTTCTAGCTAGGTGTAAAGATGAACAGCACAAACCTATTTGAACACTTCTCACAGATAATTTCATCTCATTACACATCACCATGGTATGAAAACATTTTTTTCTGACTTATACAAAGCTTGAAATGTTGGTCTGACAGTAGATCAAGAGTCAATTTATGCATGTGGATACACATGGGCAGAAACTATCCCATGCCCTGACCTGACCAGCCAATGCAAGTTTGGATTTAAAAGTCATAAAGTTGAATTTTCACAATGTCAGAGTTGTCCTGAATGGACAGGTGTTATTCAGATAAAATACTATGGTAACGTAGCTGTAGGAATTTTACCCAAGATCCGGCTTGTGCCTCAGCATCTCAAAGGAGGATCTTGTTTGTCTGCCTGTTATTGTGTGGTGCCTCACAGAAAACAAATGGTCAGGCTGAGAGTCAAACAGAGGCTTCCTGTCCTGAGCTGCTGCCTTCCCACATTGCATCCACGCAGTCATCCTGTCCTCCTCCGCCTCCTTTCTACTGCTCACCTATGGAAACTTGAAGTCTGAAACCTGAAACTCCTGGGCCAGCCATTTTTGCACAGCTCTCTTCCTTCACAATCCATCCATTTGGGGAAGGAATGAAAGCTCCCAGTCTGCCTCCTCCTCAAAACATTTCAAACTTTCACTTATCTTCACTTAGAATAACTTGTCTGACCGGAGCGGGAGTCCAGGCAGTCCTAATTTGTCCATTTGCCAGAACACTTTGTAAGCAGTCAGCCTCTTATCTTTTGTGTGAGGAGGGGGAAAAAAAATGACCTTACTGTGCTAGCAGGTCATGTCATAGGTCATCCTTTCATTCTCCTCACAATCAACTACATTTGCAATCAAAGAGACAGCACATTTTCCACTAGCAAAACGCTCCTTTCAAAAGCAATTGGAATGCTTAGTGCGTGCCACGCTTGTCCCCAGTCCATGAATTTTTAGGGGGAGAAGAGAATTAGAAAAACTGAAAGATACGGCGGATTTTAATCTCCCCGTTTCACAGAGGGACATAATACTATATTGCACAACAAGATTTTTTTTTTCCCTAACAAACATTCTGTGATTTCCTTTTTTTTTTTTTTTTTTTTTTTTGTGTTTCACAATTGTCAGAGCCATCATGAAAAGTGGGGGTCA
Source organism: Passer domesticus (assembly GCF_036417665.1). NCBI lineage: Eukaryota > Metazoa > Chordata > Aves > Passeriformes > Passeridae > Passer > Passer domesticus. Next base: position 91,735,862 of record NC_087476.1, read on the forward strand.
AGTTTGTTTGCTTTTTGTCTTGTAATTTAAGCATTCCATCCTGTCAGGGTTCACTTTCCAGTGACCTCTGAATTCATGTAAAATTGCCCAAAAGAACCCAAGTGCACACAAGTGTGGGAACTCAACTGTTTGTCATCTCCACCCAGAGCAGAGCAGCAGCTCAGTTTGCCATTGAGCCTGAGTGGAAAGGGTGAGCTTGTCTGTGCTGGCCGTGAAAGCCCACAGGCCACAGGAACTGGATAAAGTTTTGCTTGTTAGGTTCAATACTGACAACGAATCTGAGAGCAGCCATTTTTATGACCCCGAGTTTTTTTGAGGAGGACAGAGTTTTGGTGCCTTCACTTTTATATGTTTGAGTGGAGACATGATGCAGCTGGTTTCTGTAGAGCCAAGGAGATCCCTAGGTACTTTTGAAAACATGAGGATGTGCTTTTGTTTTAGAAAATACACCTGCATTACCTGACGCTGAGAACAGAGGAAGACCAGAACCAGAAAAAGATGTGCCTCTAATTATTTTCTTCTGGAATTTTCTTTAAGCTGTTTCGAAATATGTGATTTGTTTGGTGGGTTTTTTTTTTTTTTTTTTTTTTTTTTTTTTTTTTTCCTAGATGACGGCTTACATCTTTTTATTCTGTAGTCTGTGGAATTGGATGATCAGTCTGTTTCTCCTGGATCTTTTCAGCTAGCATGAATAGAAAAACTGTATTTTTCCTTTTCTTTATTATCATTTACTAATGAACTGACTGGGTATTTAGAATGTTTGGGTCTGTTTTAGTCAGTATGTAAGCCTGCATATATGGTGAATGTATTAATGGAAAAATGGTAGAAGTAAACTAAGTAGTAAAATCCTCATATGTTAAACAGCTGTTTTAAATATGAATATAGTGTATATGTAGCATATAAAACCTTCAAAAGGAACTCCATGGAATGCTGGAATTCAGTGTTACTCCATTTAGTTTACAGTGTAGGTTTGCAGATATTATACAGAAGTTTTGAGGGAAACTAGGTAAGCACTGGATTTAGGGCAAATAATTAACAACAAAATATTTATTTGATTAACTTAGTTCCTATATATAAATGGACATTTTGCAAACAAATTTATATTTTATAAAATGACTGATTTTCAAATACAGCTAGGTCCACTGAAGTCTGTGAATGACTCACACTGACTCCAATGGGTCAGGCCTTGAACCAGGGAGTCATCCAAGCTCTCACTAAAGGCACGAGGAGATGAACTGGTTCCTCAGCCAGTATATCTCAAACTCTATTTTTTATAAACTATTTATTACAGTTCAGTTCAGTGATTTTCAAATATTTTCCACATCTGGTTCTCTAGCATTCATCTAGTTAAGGTATAGCACTCTGTGCTCAAAAAGATATTTTTTTCTTGCTTTCTTAGCTCTCACAGCCTCACAGAGCAAGTAGTATATAGACTTCTATGGCTCTGCAGATAACAATATACTAAAAAACCCCTTGCTGTCATAGACTAAGCCACTATTTATGAGAAATGAGTCATCACTCAGTTACACAGACTTCACTTTTTGAATCCTCCTAAATTATTTATTTGAAAATACTCTTAGTCCAAATACTGGTGGGATTGCATTTCCACAATGCAGTAACAAAATATTTTCTTTCTAGGAAAGAAAAGAAAAGAAAGAAAAGGAAAGAAAGAAAGAGAGAAAGAGAGAAAGAAAGAAAGAAAGAAAGAAAGAAAGAAAGAAAGAAAGAAAGAAAGAAAGAAAGAAAGAAAGAAAGAAAGAAAGAAAGAAAGAAAGTTAGTTTTCATGACTTTCACATGAGTATTCATTTCAGTTCTACACACTGATCAGCCTCATAAAGCTCTCCCATGTGCTGGTTGGTATTTACCCAATTCCTTATTTTTTATGTCTTGTTTTGTATGCCTCACAAACAAGCCATCAGCTGAAAAAAATAGCCTTTGACCCTTTTCCCAGACTGACAGCTAGCACTTTTGTATTTATTTAGACAGATCCTGTAGGGAACAATCCTCCCTGGTGCTCATTACTCGGTGGAGTGACATTTGCACCCACTTTGGAAAGCTTTAAGATCACTGATCCATGCTAAACCAGCACATTCCAGCAAACTCTTGTGCCAAGGGGCATTAGTTCCAACACATATCACCTTTCAGGACAGGAAAGAAATGAAATGTTATCATTTAACATCAGTACATCTTCTTGGCCCTTGGCTATTTTCACAATGAGTAGATTCAATTAACTTCTTAATTTCCTTGCCAAATTTTTAGATTTCTCTAAAAAAGGGACATGCTAATAAGAAGTTCAGTGGGAGTCCATCGTTTTGCAATGCATTCAGCTCCTCAAAGTGTTCAGTTGAAATTATATCCACCATACACAGAATGGTGATATGTGAAAAGGAGGAAGGGAATTATGCACCTTTTGTTTCTATTAAAGACCTGATTAATTAATGTATTCGATATTTTTTTCTTTGCTGGTTATCTAAGAAAAAGTGAACAATATCCAGCTTGATCTAGGAGTGTTTTCCTGGAAAACTTCCTTGGTGTCTGTTTAATTTCTTTTCCAGATCCAAATGAGTAGGGCCATTTTTTGGCATTTATATTGAAAAGATACCAAGAAAACCAATCATCAAATTATCCAACAGGATAGATAAAGTTAAATTTTCCCCATTAAGTGGACTACACTAGTTTACTTAGGTCTCTGATTCCAGTTCCACAAATCACTACTCAGATAATTTCAGTCACTGCATAACAGAGAAAGCCTGAAACAATAACTGAAAACCAATAGTTGGAAACAGAATGATCTGGATACTCTGAGATTTTTTTGCACATTATTAACAAATACTGAAGTACTCTACATCACTTCTTAATTGCAAACTTTGTTTAACTGCACTACAAATCACTTCCTGGTGTAGTTTGTTTTTGATGTGGCACGAACTTATCCATTTGACATTCAGCAGGAATGGTACACTACAAAATCAGGTTATTTTATATTATAGCTATTTATGAGATTTATTTCATTAGATGGTCTAAATATAAAAGCTTGTTCTTATAAAAGTTATCTTCATTGGAAATTGTCCAGAAGCTAAAGAATAACCTAAGTCTACACTGTTGTTACTCAGATTCATTATTTTCTTCTGTCCTAGTCATTGTGAGACTGTTGCTACTATGTGTATATTTAAAGATTAATATAATTTCTCTTCCATTCTGTCTTTATATGAGTTTACTTCTTCTTATAAGCCCAGCACCTAAAACTGGGAATGGAACTTCACTTACAATTTTGGCATCACAAGTCAAAGAAAAAGGATTGTTACTTGCTTCTGCTAGAAGTGTTTATAAAATGCAGCATGATTTTTTCCTTTTTTTCTTCCTTCTTTTTTTTTTAAATTCTAACTGAATGACATCCTATCTAGCTTAAAAACTATTATCTCTCTTCTGCAGAAGTGATCATTACATGCTCTGAATTTGTGCACATGGTTATTTCTGTCTAGAGCCCTGCCACTGAGCATATTAAATCACATCCTACTACTGTACTTTCAAGAGCATTTGACCACTTCCTCTGCCTTTTCTGAAGACTAGTCATCATCTTCAATGTGCCTCCAGGCCCTGAAAGCTTCCCCATTGTTTGAAAATGTGAGAAGCAATTTTATTAATGAAAATATTAAACTGGCCCTGGAGGGATGCCTGGGAAATACCACATTATAGAGCCCTGTTGTCTGACAATGAGCCACTGCTCATTTCTTTCTAGGTAATTTTTTTCAGCAGATTCCATAGTTTTGAATCATATAGGCACCTGTCTTGGGTCAATTGTTATTTTGTTTATCTAATTTGCTACCGGCAGTGTCATTTGGGACGGTATAAGAAAACCTTCTCAAGTAAAATGTAGCGACAGGACAATGAGTGATGGCTTTAAACTGAGAGTAGGTTGATGTTAGAAGTTACGAAGAAAGTCTAGACTGTGAGGATGCTGAGGCACTGGAACAGGCTGCACAGGAAAGCAGAGGATGACCCATCCCTGGCAGTGGATGGGTCTTTGAGCAACCTGGTCTACTGGAAGTTGTCCCTACCCATAGCAGGGAGTTGGAAATAATCTTTAAATCCCTTCCAACCCAGATCATTCTATAATTCAATAATTTTATGAAGTAGAAATATAGCATTTTATGCTGCTTTTCTGCCCACAAAATCTCTGCCTGACTAGAATAGGAAATAGGACTGTTTGATATGAATTGTTCTTGACTAATTCATGTTGGCAGCTACAAGCAAAGCTAAGCCTTATAACAGTTTTATGGGTAAAGATATTTTGCACACAGAGGAATTATTATCTCCTATGAGAGTTCCTGAAGCTGCCATTAATTGCAGTAACAATCACACTGTTAATGTTGCCAGATCTCAGGATTTTATTGCGAGCCTCACAAGTAAATCTTTATTTTCTGTACTCGAATGACTACCTGTGAAACCCAGGTTTCTTTTTTTCCTAAGGTTTCTAGACTTGCAAGTGGACAAGCACTTGGTAATGTATGGATTTCAAATGCAGGAGACAAATAGTAAAGAGTCAATGGTGACTAAGTGTTTTTAAAATCTCATGATTTTGAGAGACTTGAGATGTTTCTCAGCATGACATTTGGGATAGCTGCCATGACATACATAAATTTAAAAGGTAGTGCTACAGAAAGCTATATTCTCCTTGCTTAGCATTCTTCATGAAGAAAATATTCTAATGAGATCATTAGAGTAGTGGAGATAAACAATTGCAACAAAACTATTGTACCCAAGTGCAGTTATTTAAAAAATGTAGAGCTACTAGCAGGGTAGAGCAAATAATATTTTCTCTGCCAGGTCCACTCAAACTTATTTCTCTAGTTCATTCTGGCCTATTTCTGATGTAAATTACATAAAATAGTAGATGAATGTAAGAAACCCCTGAAGAGCCAAAACCTCTACTTCTGTCTGCACAAGCTAGGCTACTGCTTTGTTAGCAACTTGCAAGTAATTGCTCTTCCCAATTTTTGTGTGTCATCAGTTCTAGTCAGGGGAATGCATGACCCCAGCATACAACTAATTTATTGAAAGACCTCATATCCCAGTTAAATATATGTTAGTTATATGTTAGATTTAGCAAGTCTGTTCAAAACTCAGCAATCACAAATTATTGAGAACCTGGCAGGTATTTGAGAACTTGGATGGGAGATCAACACTCCAGAAAACCTGGCTGTAAATTAGTTTGTCTTGCAGTTTATGGGAGTCCTTTCCTCCTAAGCAGCAGGAAAGGGAAAGATATGTTAAAAGGGAGAAATGTGCTGCAAAGGAAATTGAAATGTGAGGGAGTAAGGGGCAAGAAGGGAGGAAGAGGAGCGCCTGAAAAAAATCTTCTAAAACTGTGGATTTCAAGATTCCATTGACCTTATATCCCTTCTTTGTCATCTATTCTTTCCCGCTGTATGGGATCAACCTTATGGAAGACAGAAATAAATTAATTTTACATAAGCTACATCCCAGACCCAAAGCAAACTTTGTACTGCTTAGGCCAGCCCAGGGAGCACTGCAGGGAAGGAGGTGGGGGACAAGGCTCCCTTTGGGATTGCTATTTGCAGCAGTCTCCCTGTGGGTTTCAAGGCTCAGATGGTGGAAATTCTGCTACAAAACACTATGATTATCAAATACAAAAGTTAAAAAAACATGGCCAAGCTTGTAGACACTTCCATAATGGAGAAGAGGCTGGGATTTCACCTACTTATGTAGAGGGCCACCATCATAAGTAAAATGTTAGGGGCATAAATGTGGGAGGAACCTGCTATAACACAGATCTTGCCATTCCTCCATGCCCCAGCTGGTACTGAACTGCACACTCCATCGACTTGAGAGCTCCTTTTTTTAGTATCCCCAAGCACAACATCAGAGTGCTGCAGAGGTTAATCAGGTAGGCACAGGAAGGTTTATAAGGGTCTTTGTGAAGATTTTGTGCTTGGTTTCCTGTTTATATAGTGGTGCACCTTGTGCATATTTGTTCTGTGGGGTCTTTTTTTCTTCCCTGATAGAATATTAACCAAAAAGCCTCTCAAGGTGCTCAAACTCTGGATTAATTTGCTCTCTGGAAACACATCCACAGCCAAGGATCTTTGAGTTGGAGCACTGTCTCAATGCAGCTTTTGTCAGCTGGGTTAGGAAGAAAAGCACAGTTGTCTTCCTAGGACATACCTAAAGATGTACTTGCTGAGGGTTTAGTTCAGATTTTTAAAGCATATTTGGTTTTGATGGGAACCTAGGTGTTATTTTGGGGGTGTATTAGGAGCCTGGCAGGCTCCTAATGGCAGTAGTACCAATGGTTTGACAGAGCAGATGATTTAGGGACACTTGACTGCTGTGAATTTTCATGCAAGCAGGCTGCATTGGTCTGAGATAGAATGGTGGCACCATAAACAGGCCTGAGTTCTGATTAGTTTGTGCTTTTTAGATGTTGAAATAAATTTTTATTTCCTTTTTCCCTTTCCTATTATCCCTGAGCAGACATATAAAGAAGATAGGAAGAACTACTTTTTGAAGGAACCCAGTCTGATTCCTCCACACCACTGAGAATGGTTGTCTGAGTCAGCTGGAACTCTTGGGGCAAAATAGGATGGTACATGCCTGTTGTCACAGGCCCCCAGCCAGGTAATAGTTAGCATTGACTCCATGAGTCACAGAAGGCTGATCAATAATCTTTTTTCTATTATATCACTACTAAGAAACCCATTGCTTTTATAGACAGTTACAATACAGGTGGACCTAACTGGTCCTCCAATCCAAACACCATCACCATTGGCTAATTAAGAAACCACCCTTTGGTAAATAAATCTCCATAGCACGTTCCACATGTTCACAACAAGTGAAGATAAGAATTGTTTCTCATTCTTTTCCCTGATCTTCCCACAGACTTTTCCCCAGGTCAATGCCTGGGAAAGTTGTTTCTCTGTGTGGTCAGAGAGCTGCTGCCACACATGCCATGGTGTTACTGGTAGAGAAGAGGCAGCAGAAATGCTGAGCTCCAGCATTTCATCTGGGATCTCAAGAGAGCAAGGGCTCCGAGGCTCCTCTAGGAATTGGTGGGGAGGGGGGAATTAGTAGCCTAGAGTGCACTAGAACAGCAGATTTGAGTGTCCTCCTCCTAGAGAGAACCAGAATTACCATAATAACCAGCTCTTTCTCATAAGCATCTGCAAAGTAGAGACAACAAGATCTCTCCCCTATAAAGCTTAGATTTATCTGTATTAGGTTTATCCATACAGTCTAGTTATAGTCCTAGGTAGTCTATATTATTTTACACCGACAAAAATGACTTTAAAATGTCCTTAGAGTACAACATAATGATACATTTTATGTCTTTATTCATTGGTCCCTGTGCATGAAATTTTACTGTATTGTATTTAGTAATATGGGAGATGTAAAGAGGCAGGAGACCCTGCAGATCTCAGTGGTTCATTAGTCCTGCACTTTATCGTGTTTTAAAACTTCTCCTTCTCCAGACCACAAAATAGCTTCCTCCTGTATCAAGTGTATTAAGTGTGAATCCACAGAGGGAACTTTTAAATGCTGTTGCTCCAGAAATAATGATTTCTCTATCTCTCTTCTAATATAATTTATTATTCTGGAGGAACTTCCCTGTGTAAATTCCTAGCCCCGAATACTTACATCCAGTGCTTGCATGTGAGTAATTTTGTCTCAGCTGTAAGGGCACAGCTAATGAAATAGTTTCAGAAATAGTGATGAGAACTGTTTCCTATTGTAAAGACACATCTTCATTAGCAGGTACAGAAGGCTATTACCAAAAATCCCAGGATATTTTCAGAAAATCCTTAGTGGACCAGTCTAGACAGGCATTTACTCCTAAGATAATAGAGATGAAATGTCACCAAAAAAGGAATCATAATAAGCAGTCCCCCAAAAAGTGCAAAAAAAATTGCTGAGGGCTTGGTGCCATTCCTCTCAGAGGGAGGCCTTCCTTCTCCTGGTGGAAAGAAGCCAGATACTGAGTTGGAAAGAAAAGAATATGAAATAATATTTTTACTAGCATGGTTCCAGTACCTGAATTGTGATCTGATGGCTTGGATGGAAGTTAACCCATTTTTTTTTGACTGGACTGACTTTTTTGATAGCTTGGATGGGAGTTAGTCCAGATTTTTTTTTACTAGACTGGGGGCGTTTTTAGGAGAAAAAGTAGAGATTTCTTTGCCAGCAGGGTACAAATTTTCATGCTGTCAAGTTAAGCTGCTTCTCACACCTAGTTTTCATTTGAGACCACGCCACCAATTTAATCTTCATGAGATGGGCTCATAAATCTCAGCCAGAAAAATTATGTGAGCTATTCATTTTCCTTCTGCGCCAGTCACCGGCATCCTCGGCTATCCTGTTCCAGGGGAAGAAACTTGTGAAGCACCGCAGCAACAAAGTACTCTGGTCATTCCAAATCTTACCCTGCCCAAGGACTGAGGGCACCAGAGCCCCAGCTGCCCCTGGCAGTGTGTGACTTAATCAGTTCTCACTTGCCCTGAGGTTAAAATGATGAGGCACTGACAGGCTGCAAACAGGCTGCTGTGGCTTCTGATGTAGTCTAGCCTCTCATGGTGTTGAAATGCTGGGCTGCTATGACACCTCCCAGGGGAGCACTGCTTCTTCTGGGTGAAAACTGACCTATAAACCTCATCCTCATCCTTCCAAACCAGCCAGTGGCTCCTTGGTGCCTCTTCAGCCTGCGGCATCTCTGCATGGACCAGTTTACAGATGTGGAAAATATTCTCACTGGCTTGAGTGTGGCTGATCAGGGAAGCAGATGTGGCCATGAAAGGCAAAAAAGAGCTTTGTGCTTATAGTGGTCCTATAAGCTGAGGTTGCTCATGTCATTTGCAGATGCAGGATTGGCCCTCAGAGCATTAAAATGGAGCCTGGAGGAACCTCTCCCCTTTGCTTGTAGGACCTGCAGTCCAACAGAATTATCAAGTAACAGGCTGAACAAAGAAGTTCATGACACCATGAAAATAGGTACACTTGGAGTGGGTTTTATCAATCTGAAAAAGTTTTATACCTCTTGTTTGGATTAGAACAAATGCCTTATTCTCCTCCAAGGTGCTGCACATTTTATACTTGAGCAACACACCTGAATTCACGTGCCCAGGTAGGCTTCCATCTTGTTTTCCAGAGCTGCTAAGTTCAGTGTTAAGAGTGCTGGGTTAACCTTTACTTCCTCAGAAGTCATTTACCAGTTCCTTGTTGCTGTGTGACTTTCCCTAGACTGCATGGCTCTACGAGTCCCCTGTTTTATCTTTCAGCACAGAGGAACAGTTACTGCTGGACTCAGGAGACATTTATCAAAGACATGACTGCTGATTTACTACAAAGGGCTGCTGGATTCCTCTAGGAACTGTCTTTTGACCTGTTGCTATAAATTTTGCACTGCAGAATTGGCAGACTCTAATAGCTTTTTGTAAGTGAGTTCTGCAAAGAGAAGCCTGACCTCAAATGACCTAAATATTTTAAAGTAAAAAGCTGTGCAGTTGTTTGGGTGATAGGCTAAAATGTAGACTTAAAAAGTGTAATTTCTCAAATATATACCAAGATACATTAATTGCCTTTTTTTCCATTAGAAATCATTCTACGATTGTAATTTTTAAAAGAAATTTTTTGTAGACACAAAAAGTGATGCTCTATTGTGCCTATGGAGCCAAATGCATAATCACATGTCGCATGGCTCCACATCAGAGCATATTTTATATTGAATAAAGGAGCAGAAGTGCTAGCTGATTTTTGTTGTTTTCAGTATGCTTGTGTTCCAGACTAGGAACAGTATTAAAGACACAGATGTATTCTGGAGAATAGTTGCAGGCCTTTGGAACAGGGACAGCTTCTACCTTCCTATTTTACCACAGAAATAATCTGGATACAGGAGAGGAAGCTCTAAATCAGTGGTACAGAGTGGCTGCAAACACCAGCATTTGCATATATGTGGACAAATACAGAGCATGCCTGGGAATTCAGGGACAGACAGGTGTCTGAACCCGCCCAGTTAGGGCCTGAATTTGCCTTTGCAGCACACTGGAGATGCCAGTGGAAAATCTGGGACATTGTGGAACAGCCTGGTGCAGGTATCAGTGTTCAAAGCCATTTAAATACTTTATAGGCAGTGATTTATGACCAAGAAAAGCAGATGTAGGTCAATTCCTCTTCACCCTGTGTCCCTCCCTGCTCCACCATACCATAGAATATTGCAGAGGGTGTTTCTGCAATGTGGAGGCTCTTGCACGGAGCTTGGATGATCTGTATAGCTGGGGAGGAAGTACTGAAGTGAATTTCCATTTTATAAGTCGTATTGGGAACAGGAGAGATGGTTCAGCTTTTACATATGGGGCAACTGGCCAGATAGGGCAGACTGATGACACAAAGGAGTGAAGATGAAGGGAGTGCATCTGGAGACAAAAGAAAGTCAAAACCACAGAAGAAACTAGTAGCTGCAGGAGAAAAAGAGAGAAATATGAATCAGTAGGGAGTGAAATGTGAGGAGTCTTAGTGGAAAGAAAAACTATGAGAAGAAAGAACAAAGAAGCAAAAAGACTCATAGAAGATGCAGCAAATCAGAAGTATGTGAAAAGAGAGAAATAAAAAAAACTCACCAAAAACCAACATCCCAGAATATTTCACATCTGCTCATGGGGTTCAGATGACATTTCCTGCTTAAATTCATGGTACATGTGTGAACATGCAGGTTCCCTAGGTGACTGAAAATTTCAGCCAGGAAATCCAGTGAGCCAGAAACAGTACCTCAGACAGGAAGCGTTACCTCTAGAAAAGCCAGTTCAGGAGCTGAATCACATCAACTGGCCAATTTTTTTTTTTAATTTTTTAATGGAAAAAAATGAGGTTAGAAGAAAAGAAGTGGCTGCTGCTTGTCTAATAAGGGCACTCCAGACTGTGCTCATGCTCTAATATTTTCCACTGGAGGAATATAGAGCCTTTCCTCATTTCCCATCACCTTTTGGGACTTGTATTCTGCTCTGAACTCAGCTTGTTCCCTTGGCATCTCCTTCTGCTTGCTTTTCTTTTCCTTCTCCGTCTCTTGCAGAGGGAGATGAAGCCCCTGGGTGCTGGGAAGGAGCCTGCTGCCTGCCCCTTTTCCCTGAGACCTCATTCAGAGATCCAGAGAGGCTGGTTCACATTGCTCAAGTTTGCCATCAGCTGTGACCTGCTCAGATTTCTGAGGTATTTACAGTGGGATGAGTAGACGTGGCTGTGCCTCTTGTACTGCAGAGCTCCTGTAAAGCTCAGGTTCATATTACAATCAGGTGCAGCATCTGCCTGTGTTTTTACCCTTCCTAATGGTGATTAGCCCTGGCCATGGAAGCACAGGAAAGGGAGCTCCTGCAGGGAAGGGCTGCTCCCTGCACCACATCTCTCCCACTTTGGAATCAGTGCCTATCCTCAGATTTATATGATGCTAAGACAGTAGCAATTTTTTTTGACTGCTACTTAACACAACTTCTCCTTCCTTTAATAATATAATTCCCATCTCATTTAAGATAATACCAGATTTGGTTTGTGAATTTTCCCACTCACACTTCTACTCTATACAGATAAATGGGAGGTAGGACAGGTGTGTGAACTCACCAAAATGAGCACCCAACAAAGTTCATCAGCTGGAGCTTTAAGGGCAGCTTATTTAACACATGTGGCTAAAATTAAATGTGCACTAGTTGATGGATGAAGTCACACTATGTTTTCATAAAAATACAGTTCTGGAGGTGCTCTTCATTCCTGCTTCTCTGGCTTGCAAATTGTAATTGAATCCCCAAATCCAGAATTTGGCACTCTTTCTACACTGTAACTAGAAACCTGGTTCTTTGTGTTTTCTTAATTTGTATTATTTATAATAACAGTAAGTCTCCTGAGCTGGTGGTGGAAGTCAAATGACAGATCCTTCACCTATTATGCCATGTTTTTTATCAATTTTCTTGCTGAATATTCCAGATGAAAACAGTGTTTGTATTGGCCAGAATCTGGGCTGTGCCTGAAGAAATATTTCAGTGAAATGAGCATTAGGAAAGCCTTAGAATGTTAAGCCAAAAATAGAATTTTGTGCTTAAATATTCTCCTTAGCCTGTTGTACACAGAGTATACTATTAAGTTGTTATTTCCAGGAGCAGCCTATTTTCAGACTTTCAGCATCTGTAAAAAAATTTATAATGATAAAGAGGGAATTCATATTTTCAGGCTTTTAAAAAGCCAATTGTGAAAGTCAACAGCTCTTACAATAGGCATCTGTCTGAAAAATATTCCTCAAATTTTCGCATGAAATGGTGCTGTGTTCATTAAACACCCTGCTTTTGTAGTGCCCTCTGGTCAAAGATAAAATGCTTCTGAAGAGCCTTCCAAAGGAGATTTGTGAAATAACATATATTTCTGTCTTGAGGACATCCTACCTGAATGCTCACGAGCCAGAGAGAAACAGACAGAGTTTATTGATCGCTGCGTCAAGAGCTGAGCAAATTTATTTCCCATGAGTGACTATTTGAGATGAGATGAAGGATGGCAATTCTCTTCCAGGAGATAAGTCCTACTACATACCCACATGCATTTTACAGAACTAGGCTGAGGAGCTGCTGGATCTGTTAGGACTGCAGACGCCTTTTGTGTTTTCTTTCCTTTTTAGGACTTACTAGAGCTGTATAATTAAATGGAGATTATTGGCAACATTATTTAGCAGTCATTATGGAGTCATTAGGGTTCTGCTTGGGCAAGAAGATAAGTCCCCTTCCTCTCTCACACTTGATGCTTCTATCAACAGCTTAGAAAAGTGGTTCACAATGAATTGCTACTTAAGTAGTCCTATCTGCCTCTGCAATCTCCCTCCTGTTGTTCTTCCCTGTGGGCTGGCTCAGAAGGTCAGTACACAGCTTGCTGATGTAATGCAGGCTTCCCCATAGCTTTTGGCACTTTGCAACTGCTCCTGTGAAAAAAAGAAAAAAAGAAAAAAAGAAGGCTCCCAGGGGATGGAGCCACTGCTGATCCAAACAGTGATGCCTTTCCTGTACTTTGTTCTGTCAGCCACGGGCTGTGGCTCTCTGTGGGCTACTCAGACACATCAGTGCTCTCCTTCCTTCACAGCAGATGCTCCACACTGTGACATGGCACAAAGCTCCGTGTTGCTCCATGAAGGAGTTATGGCACCTAACTGCTTCCCAGCCTCTGTGGCTCTCTGGTGGCTGCTCTGACATGGGAATTAGAAGGCTGGATTCCCTCCACACCACACAGTTGAAGTGGGCATACAGTCTGGTGTAATTGCATAGCAGTTAATAATTCTGCGAATGTGTGTGTGTGTGTGTGTGTGTGTGTAGGCTGAGCCGGCCAGAAAAGGAAACATCTGTTTTCTGGGAAATTCCAGGTTGTCAACATTTCATTTTGTTTGCCCTGGAAGGAAACATCAACTTTTCTGAATACCTGTCCCTGTGCCTGCCGGAGAGCTGGGCAGTGCTGTGTGGAGCCTGGGCACCCAGTGCCAAGGGCACCAAGTATCCAGGCAGGGCCAAAGGGCTGCCAGCTGGCCAGGCTGCCCGGGGAGCTTCCAGAGAAAGTTTAATGAAAGCAGCATGCTGCTTCTGACAGGGAAACAGTTCTATCATTTCAAAGCAGATCGTTACCATGGGGTCTTTTTTTTATACTTTAATTTGAAATTTTGCTTTAAACAGGGACAATAAAGTTGATTTTTTTTTGATTTTCAGTTGATCACATGGTAAAGTCCAAATCTTTACTAATCAATGCACTGACTGTGAAGCAGAAGACCCTGCACACATCCACAAAAGAAATAGCAGCATTTTCTGCTCTTCCAAGACAAAACTCTCTTGCAGAGTTGTGGGCTCTGGTGGGGAACATGGCAAAGCAGAACACAGTAGTAGGATAAGTCCTTTACAGAGAAACAAGAAGTAAAGAGTTTTAATTATGCCCTAATTTTCCTACCAAAGCATAACTGAGGGTTTAGTTTTATAGGCTTCATTGCTGAGCACTCCAACACTTTGCAACTGTTTAATGAGTATGGGTGTGGAGGTGAGGGTAAGAAATGCTGTATGTCAGCATGGAGTCAGCCCAGGCTAATTCTGCAAGCTGCAGTCAGTTTTGATACTGGCAGGATCAGATTGCAGAGCTAAGAGAAGCTGAGAGGGCAAATGTCCTGGGACTGCCAAAGCTCTATAGGTGACTGCAATCTAGATTCTGCATCTCAAAAGACACTTTTTTTCTCAAGAAATAAAGTCTCTCCTCTTTCCTAAAAGCCTCTTCTTTTTCTTCCCTCAAATGAAAGCAGTGCTATACCTCTCACTAAACTGGAGATTTCTTCCTAGTAGACGTGTATATGCTGTTGCAGACACCTGCCTAGACATTATTTCCACTATACCTCAGAGATACAGTGACAAATCAGTTAAGCAGTGACAAAGCTTTGAGACAGATCGGGTACTGATAATATTTATGAGAAGATGACATTAAATTTGAATGGTGACCTACCATAGGCCTTTGATTTTAACAGGAAAATTAATATGAAGCAGCAAGAAATCTGATCTGCAGGCCCAGTAACTTCTCAAAACGTTTCAAACCCTGCAGCCCATCTTGTGAGCCAGCTGATCTCACCAAGTATGTTCAGGTCTGGTCTGCATTGCAAATGGAGCTCACCCTGGCAACCCCCTTATTTTGGAAACAGCAGCTGGGTGAATGGCACGCAGGGCCCACAAAGCCCCAGTAAGGCACGTGTGGAGGCCTGAGCCGAAGTAGCAGAATTTCATAGTCATTACTGCAAACTTTTTCACTATTATGCATGAGCAGTGACAGGCTTGCATTGTTAATCAGAGTAATTAGGATTTAGTTGAGGCATTACAATAACCTGTGCCTCATAAAGGCCTGAAGGCGATCCATTTTCTCCCCTTTCCTAGGAGTCTCCTATTGTGATTCACAGATAGCCCAGCAGGAATGCAATCAGGAAATCTCCAGTGAATCGGTGTCCCTAAATCTTCAGGCTTGACAGGTTGAAGTCTGACAAGCTATTAGAAAAAACTGCTGATCATTAGGCTGTCTAAAATAGACTTAGCTTGTTTCTGTCTGTGTTCATTGATTTATCTGCAGGATGATATTGTTTGAAGCTTAGATTACTCATGCTGCCGCCAGCTGACATGATCTCTATGATAAAATGACAAAGCATGGCTCTGGCTAAGCACACAGGTCTGTCTGCCTTTGCTCTTTCATTGCTTTTCACTCATTCTGTAGTAACGACAAGTTGGTTCAATATTATTGTGAGAAACAAAAACAGAAATAGACCAAATGGTTTAAAGCAATTTTTGATCGCCCCAAACGCTACTATCACTGACAAATAACCTCAGCTCTCCCTGGATCATTTCAGAGCAGTGATTTCTAGGTCAGCTGCTGTGGGCTATGCACTTTGCTTCCCAGAGTTCACAACTCTGAGCAGGCTTATTACAAAAAGTCTGGTTAAAGTTCTCCTTTATTCATGTATTTTCTAGTGTTTTAAATTAAAAAAAACCCCCACTAACGTTAAAATTAAATTTAAGATAAACTGATTTAATCTATAATACAGTATTTGAGTTGTGAGATTTATTTCTAAGTTATTTTTACACTCTATTCAGGCTTCTATACAAAAAGAAAATCACATCAGATTGGAAAATTTCTGAAGAGCCTTTTTAAAAACAGGATTGTATTCTTATTTGTCATTTACAATGACATCTGTTTTTCCAATCTTCCAGTCTTCCTGGTTTATTTCTTCTGTTTTTAAAAAATGACTGGCTTTCTTACAGGATTCAAAATATCAGTCTGGAAAAGAAAAAATAAATTCAGCTCTTCTTTCCCATTGGCAGGGATTTTATGCTCTTAAAAATGAAAAAAAAAAAAAAGCATCTGTTTTATACCATTAGGCATGCAGAACATGAGCAAGCTTAAAAATGTATATTTATATACTTGCATAAACTTATAGTATGTATAGAGTATGTTATCTGCATACATTCTCCTGTTTGTCAAAGACTTGTAACAAGACTTTAAAAAGAGATATATATTTACTCGTTATTTAAAGCAGATCAAAATATAGAGGGAATGTACAGTTTAATAAATACTTATTTACATTTACAATGAGAAATTTAGTATGGCACAAACATGGTCATATTCCTGTGAAAAGTAGAATGAAATACTTAACCACCTAGCAAGTCCCAAGTTTAATGTGAACAGGACTCCCTTTCCATTTATTACTTTGAGAAGATTCTTGTATACCTTGCTAAGAGAGAGAGCACAAAAACTCTCTGAGATTTTCCTAAGACTCTGCCCAAAGTTTGGGAGCTGTAGTTAGGACCCATTGTGGCTTAATTTGTAGTCTTCACTTACAGATTTGCTGAAGGAAGGATGTTTACCACACTGAAATATTTGCAATCAAACTAATGTTTCCATTAAGCCATGCAACAGGATCTAACTACACTACGAGGTTTTGGCAAAGATAATTTTAAAGCATTTTGTAGACAATAAAGAATTCACTGTAGTACCTTTAGGATAAATTTGCCTCTCCACCTCTCCTCCCTTGCTTCACCCCCATGGTGCCATGGATGATGTTAATGTAGACATGCACAATTTATGAAACAAACACTGAGGGAGCATTAACCTCTGCATTAATATGTGAATCAAATGGAGAAAGCTTTTCATGACAACTTATCTTTCATTATTTTGCTTTGTTGTCTGATTTCTATCCTTAGTAAACACTTAAAAAGCAGTACAGAGACTTGGGTTTGTTGTAACATTTAAGTCACCACAAAAATACTTCAGATAAATAGTTGAGAAATTGTATAAAAGTGACAAAACTCTTTGAGGTAGGTGTGGAAATAGTAGTTAAAAGAATTAAATATTTGCAAGCCACATGCATGTTTTTAAAAGAGTAAATGTGTGCTAGTCATCAATAGCATCAATAAAAATGGACTCTGAATGAGCCCCATCCAGAAGTAGCTGGCAGAGCTAGAGTGGTGTAATAGACACTATTCAAAATGACAACACATCTTCCAAAATATGGATGTGGCATCCAAAGAAAGAAAACAGAGGAAAAGTATAATCCCCATCAAAATAAATGTTAAACCACAGCAAAGCTAGCTAAAATATTAGTGAAAGCAACTTGCAGAAGTTATGGGAGCTAAGAGTAAAGCCTTTTGTATCTCCATCAGAAGCAGTATGATTGGAAAGCTAGCAGAATGAGAAGAAGCAGCAAAGGAAGATAAAGACACCATAGAACAGCCAAATGAATTATTTGCACTGGTCTCTGCTGTAAATGAGGTGGGAGACTTTCACACTGGGGTCATTCTTTACACCGAATGAGGCTGGGCAAACTCCCATTTTGGGGTGTCAAAGATTAATTTAGAGTAAATCAGTAGGACAACAGATCAGTAATAATTGGCAGTATTCACACAGGAGGGTTGAAAGAGTTCAAATATGAATTTGTCAACTGTGATTGTGATGGGTGAAAGCAGCACCAGTATTAGGAAAACATGAAAAGTATAGATAAGGGGAACAAGAACAATCAGTGGTGTTTTCTGTGAATGAGTCTAAAAAAAATAATGCCCTTCCATTTGCAAGAGTGGTGACTGAAATGTTTGTGTGGTGAAAATATCTGATATTAAGAAGATATGAAATTTTTGCAATAGTACTGAAGCTAAGGACCATGTTTCTAGACAGCAGGACAATATAGGAAAAGGAAGAGGTTTTTTTGTTCAACACATCATTTAATCATCCTTGCTGTAGGATGGATGCTGTGAAGGACAAACAAGTAATTTTTATCTCTCTGAAATTATTGGATTAGGCAAATTCGTGAATGTAAGAGGCTTTGTAGGGGTGATTTACACGCTACCTCTAGCTCAGAAAGTTCTTATGTGGCTAAATGCTGGAAGATGGGAAGTAGCTGAAGGGCACAGCTCTCAGAAGGGCACAGATGAAGGGCAGACTCTCAGAAGTATATGGGATGAATTCTGTCTTAATTGAATCTGCTGCCAAAGATAAAACACCACCAAAGAGACATTGGCCTGGGCCTGTGTTATATTACTTATGCTTTCACCCTATGAACCAGGCATTTTGTCTATATAATTCTCCTTATTTCCAGGGATGTTCACTTTTGTGATAGTTTTTCTCTTCTGACTGGGTGATGGGACACAGCCTGGGCAGGAAAAAAGGAGGAGCTCTTTGCAACATTTGAATGAAAACCTGTTAAATAATGTCATAATCTTATGTATATTTTCAAAAATAATGTGATTCAAAAAAAAAAAAAAGAAACCAACAAAAAGAAATCCCAAAAAACAAACAACTACAGTGAACTTTTTCCACAATGTTTTTTGTTTTACTGTGTAAAATAAAAATAAATAATACTATCACTTCTTATCACCTCAGCATATGTTTAGTGGTCTTGCTTTTGGGAACAGGAATGGCAGGTAAGTTCTCCCATTTGTGTTTCTTTTGACTTGAACAGAGCAGAATATCATCTGTTTTCTTTAGTTATGAGACCACAACAGAGCACAGAGAAACTGATTTGCTCCTGTGTATGCAGGAAAACCTGCAGCCAAGCCAGAAACCAGATCCAGTATGTGTGAGTTCCATTTCCCACCCTCATCACTGGAATGTAATCAGTAAGTGTTCAAATCATGAGGTATCACTTCAGAATCTATTCAGGGCTTGTTTGACCGTGATACTTTTCTTTTTTTAAAAAATGTTTTCCATGTGCTATCGTGAAGAAATTCAGCTTGAACACAGTTAACTCAGCCCAAGTTTTGGAAACAAGATTTAGGCCCTTCGGGGGATTGTCCTTCCCTGGTGTTGTTAATCCTGTGGTTTTTAAGGCATTTTTTTCATGAAAAGGAAATGTGTTTTGTTTTACTTCAATGTTTACAAGTGTTTGTCTGGGAAATATAGGATTATAAAGGAACACATTTCAAGCATCATGCTGGGTGTGTTAGTGCTTTGTATTCTGCTACCACATCTGAACTTCCTTCATGTTGTGTTTCATAATGTCCCAGACAAATAAGGATGAGATCATGTTTGCTAGAATTGTTTAATCACCAGTGGTCTGACCCTGAAAAAGACAGGGCACATTAGCTTTCTGTCACCCTGGATGGGAACTGAGGTTGCACAGCATCTGGCAGGATGTTCTCAGCACCCCACAGAATTTGTGCTTTTAACTTAAGTCTCAGACCACATCTATTTTTTTCAATATGCTGCTAACATATAACTGCAGTTAGCACAATTGGTACTTTCACTTTTAGCTGAAATGCCTCTACCCAGCAGGCAAACTAATAACCATGAGATGACACTGTGATGAATGACAATGCCTCCAACAAAGTGCTTGAGCCATAAATGGAAAGAGACAGTAAGTTTCATCCTATTTTTTGAAATCACATATGCTGCAAATCCGTTTCAAATGAAAATTAAATAATGCTTTTTAAGCTACAAATTACAATAGGCCTAATGCAATAAGGCATCAGTTTCTCTTGTCCTCAGTTCAAGTTGTGGTTGGGAGTTTCAAGACAATGCCTAATAAAAGACACATTGATTTGAGGGCGGTTCCCTGTGATAAGACTCTTTCCAGTTGCATCTCTTAACAATCTTTCATTTTAAGGAATAAATAAAAGGAGGTGAGGGCAGGAAAATGAGTAAAGAAAGATAAAAAGCGCAAAGCACAATAAGTTTGGGGCACCCTTGTCCTGCTATCTGTACAGTTGAACAGTCTATTGATTACAGTGGTGTTTCTCCCAACTCAAATTTACACAAATGGAGCAGCATCAGCCCTTCAGATAACCATGATTTATGCCTTTCCTGGAAGTCACAGCAGATAATAGTGCTGAACTCTGCCTTCTGCTGTTGAAACACCTTGACATTTGTGACACAAGATATTCTCCTGGGAGTGATAGATGTGATAATTTTCTATCAAGTCGTACAAATGAAAACAATTGCATGTATAAGTTTATAATTTTTCATTTTTCGGGGTTAAACTGGACTAATTTTCTATTCTAACCACACAATGTTAATGAAATAATTTACAGACTGATAGAAATATTAATATTTTTCAAAGGTTTTTTGTCAAAATCCTATCTTTTCAGTAAATGGAAATACTCAAGAAGTAGTTCATACTATTTCAGAAATACTTAAAAAAAATACTAAAACCCCATCAGAAAAGAAAGCATAATCCTGACTTTGCAATGAACATCCAGTATGTTATCCATTCCCATGTTCATTCTTTGAACAACTCTAAATCCTTTACCTAACCATTATCTAAAGAAGATAATATTGACAATAATTTCATCATCTGATTTTCCTTAATCTTTAGACAAAAAAGAAATGTCTTTTTGCTTCACAGACGAATGGAAAGTGTTCCTGGGGAGGAATCCTTTTATGGGGTTACTTCTCAGGGTTCACCACTCTTATCATTGGGCAGTTCCTGACCTCTGAAGGAAGAGGGGGAGCCCATGCAAGCTGCCTTTCCACACAGCTGACATGTTCTGATCCTCAGAGCCACAGCAGTAATACAGCTGAATTAACAGAGGGTTTGTCTATACCACAGGCACAAAAATTCCTTTACGGATTATGGAAAAAGCGGTTTCAGGGAATCTGTGCTGTCTGCTGAAAAAAAGGTTTAATGAAGAATCAATGACCAAATTGAGCACTAGTCTCTTCTCAATGAAAGCCTTGTTTGAGTCAAAATTCCCCTCCGTGTTTGTAGCCAACTTGAGTAAGTTTAGAAGAGCAGCACCAGCTGAGGGGTAACTGCAGCACCATGTTTGGAGAATGCTTCCCGTTTGCTCATGCTTCCTAACATTCCTGAGCATGGTAAGCACTTGAGATTGCCACTGCTGGCCATGCCAGCTGGCTCGCCTTCCTTCTTCTGTTCTGCAGAAGAATCTTGGCGAGTGAAACATTTTCAAAATGTGTTTCTGACACAGTGGTGGAAGACTTACAGCTATTGTTTGAAACAGGCAAGAAGAAATAGCTATATGTGTTCTCCTTGTTGGGAGGAATCACATGGTAATAAAAAAGTTCTGGATTTTCACTGCAGAAGGTCAGTGTGTTTTGAATCTTTGCAATGGAGACAGCCTTAGCAGACTAATTTTAGGGCAAATGCTTGTTTTGACAAGTGAGGAAACATAACAATTACTAATGCATTTTGCCACTTGAGTCTTTCTTGACAAACATACCCGAGAATTGTAATATAAATACATAACTGCTTTTCCTCATTTCAACATGCCACTTGTGAACGATTTTGTCATAACAAAACCCATCTTCCCTGCTTTTCATTTATCTCCCTAAAATAGAAATGGTCTTTTTCCATTTACCCTGCTAGAATAAACATCTATTAATTCTCCCAGGTCACAAAACCTTCAGCTTCTGAAGGTTAGAAATGTCTGCACAGTATGCAACTTCTTTGGTTTAGTTCTGCCTTGAATCAACTCTACAGAAAATGTCCAAATATTTGCCTGGTAATGGGAAAAATGAATGTAATTGATCCATGGCTCTTATGTACAACATCAAAGTACTTAGAGACAAGAAGCTATTGTAAGACAGTGACTAATAACTGTATGAGGGGATTTCCATTAGCAGGCCCACAAGGAAGATGATTCTAGTCTGTGAGTGCCTTGTGAAACGTTAAAACTGACGTGAACTATACAAGGAGATTTTAATAAAACAAAAATTGTGTAAAAGGGCATCATATCTTATATGTATGATGTTGGGATAATCAATTATGGTCAGATGCAATCATAAATTATTTAAATTCACTGAGTCCTCTGTAAAATCCTCCTGTAACACAAGTTAAAGTCTTCTATCCCAAATCTTTCAAATCACTGTGGTTTTGATAGCTGTGTAGATAGCAATCAGCAAAACTGAGTTACAATGAATAGTTCCAAAATCTCATGGGATTAAGTGATTCTTTCCCTTACTCCAGAATATGCAACCTGATGGAAATGTAGCAGTTCCCAGCACAGTGCTACTTGTGAGGGTGACAATGGTGAACTCTTGAGGTACCTGATACTGATAACTAGGCTACAGATTTAAGATGAAAGAAAAGATAAATAGAAGACTGACCAAGGAGCTGATTCTGCCATCTTTGACTTTAATTTCACTTTGCTCAAAATATTTAAACAGTGGCAGCAAATATTTGGCACTACAGAATCTTCTTCTTAGGAGTTGTATTTTCAAATTATTTCCAGATGACAGTTGCATTTCCAGTTTTATTCTGGTTTAAGAAGCCTGTGCTGTTGTCAGCCTCTACTCAGATTATTATCTTAGACCCTTACAGACAATTCATCTTTATTTTTGTAATCATACTTACATATGCAAGGAACATACACACATAGGTGCATTTCTTCCATATGACCTCATAGTCATCAGAGTATTCACTGCTAAACCAGGTTTGGATTATTTCCCCCCACAAGGTAAACTGTTCATCACAGAAGCACACATACAGTGGAAGGCAGAAGAGAGTAAGACCATTCTTGTCTTTTCACAGTCTTTGTGGGTATCTGAAGTGCAGGACCCTGGGACCAGGCCCAGTCTTTGCCTGGAATCAGTGTGAAGAGAGAGGTAAAGAGCATATTAAATAATTCATTTCTTCTCCTTGCCTGAATTCCACTGGGCCTGTCTGGAAGGAAGGAGATAGCTTGTTCCCTGAAAAGGCACATCACAAATTCTTCCCCATTTGAGACAAACGCTCATAGTACAAAGGATTGCATTTTTCTGAGACAGTGCTTTGGATGTGCTCCCTAATGTGGTTCAGCTTCCTTGCTGCCCCTTATTTCAGCCCATGTCTTAACGGTATAATTTAACCTTAAATTAGAGGCATATTTTACCCTTGTTTTGTATGCAGAAATTCCTTTGATGTAATTGGGAGTCCGTGCAAAGATGGAGGCTTTATCATGGCCCTTTGAATGCATGTGACATGGCAATTTGTCCAAGACATATTCTCATGCAAGAAGAATGGGATCCCATTGTGGGAAAATCCAGGGCCAAACACTGCACAGAACTGACATCAATAGGATTGAACACAGTGTGAAGTTATGGCAAAATCTGATGTGTTGACTGGGGGGTTTTTAATGCATCCACTACTCTTAGTGTTGCTGATGGAGAGTGGATATCATATTGTCCGGAGAAACCCTAACTTCTATTGCAAGAGGATGAAAGGGAGATGATCTCAAGAATCTGAGTGACCACTTTAATTGGATACATGGGGCCAGTGTCCAGTCCAAATCTCACAGAAAACTGTAGAAGTGATTCTGATGACTTTTAGATGAGTCCCACTATGAAATCTCAGAATTAGGATTTGAAATAGAGTCAGTGAGCACAGAAGTGACTGCCTCACCAGATAAAAAGACATGATATAATTTTGAAATTGAACATGCTCTTTTCAATCAAATAATCTCCAGACTCTTTTGATCCCCCCTCCACTCTTTCTTAATAAGGCAAGTTTTGCTGACCTTTATGCAGCCTCTCACAAGAAATTTGCCTAAAGAGTAAAGTTCTAAGCCCAAACTTATCTATAGAATTCTACAGAAACCTATAAGAAGAGACACAAAACTTACCACATTTTATTTAGGCAGCAATTTAAACAGTGTTGTTTCAGCCCTTTGAGTGGTCACATCTCCTTTGTGAGCTCTTCATGGTGTCTTAATTTCTAGACACATTCAATTGTGTTTTTTCTTTTAGCACAATCCAGGATAATGCAATGGAAAACAGGAGGGACTGGCTTGAAAGTTCTGGGGTTTATGAAAGGCATGTGAGTTAAGAAAATGTCAAGGAAAACAGATCCTGGGCAGAAGCAGATGTTCAGCTTATGACTGCATCTTTGATCCTTTCTTCTTTGGATGTCTCTTACATGATGTGTATACAGAGAGAGCGTAGAGCCTACATTGCTAATGTGCAGAAGTGAGGGTCATCATGACCTCATAGGAGGATGGGTCTGTAAGTGGATTGAAAGGGGTCATAGAGTCAATATTTGCACCATTTTCTCATGAGAAAGGAGGTCCCATGTCAGCTAAAGCACAACCAGTACATAGCTTCTAGCCCATATGTATAGCTGAATCTGGGTCAATAGTGCTGCTAACCCTGAAGAAATATTTCAGTGTGTAGATGAGAGGCTCACTAGAAACAATACCTGTGCCAGACCCTCAGAACTATGCAGCAAACACCTATCTGAGGAACTTGAACAATGTGGCTGGATGATTTACATCAGGATGAGGATCTGGCTTTAAATGGACAGAGGAAGAGAATTTTGAGCATAAACAACATAAACATTTAAAATTGGTTCAGACTTTTGTTAGAAAAGCAACACTTAAATTGCTGCAGAGAGCATGTGAACCTCCTTGTACCTGTGCATCAGCTTTCTGGATAATGTCTTTGGTATCTCACAGGTACTGAAGTTTGCCAGCTGCATGTTTCTGCAGCTGCTTTTTATTGAAAGACACAATAAACACTGCAGTCGTGTAAATCCTCTATAAATAGCTGCAGCAAAAGCCATCCCTGAGCCCTGTTCAAAGTTAAACACCCTCCTAACTTTCTAGTCCTTCTCTACTAGCTTGTAAATTGAGTACAGTACTAATAGTTACCCTTTTCTAATGAGAAACACTATATATTAGTAAAGTCCAAAACATTGAAAATAGCTACTTATTTATTTCTCATAATTTCTGAACCATCATTTCCAATCCACCTCTATTGTTCCCAGCAAGCAACTAAAATAATTAACAGCAGACAGCCTATTAAGAAATAGAAAGTGTTTTGGTTACTTGCTATTTGTGGGTATGCATTGTTCCAGCATGGGAGCAGCCAACTGCAGTTGGGAGTAAGTTTTGTGCACTACAGATATTTTAGCTCCAATGTTTACCATGTTCTAGATCTGGAAAAATTCTGAGATTGTTCAGCTTCTCTAAAGTTCAATGTCCCAAATTATTTCACGTACAATGAATAACTCTGACTAAATAAGCTCTGTTTAAGTGCCATAATTTTACACCGGTTTAAGCCAACCTGTTTTCCTCCAACAGAATCTTTAGCCCCAAATCTTTCTTTTACCCAATGGAGCCCTTCAGTTCTTTCCAGAACTTTTGGGTCTATCACTTTTCAGAGATGGAGATCACTCTGATGCAGGACAGATACAGAGCATCAAAAATACCAAAAAGGTAGCATTTATAGAAAAAAATTTAAAACAAAAAAGTAAAAAAAAGAACAGCCTGAGCTGTCCTAAACACAAATAACATGTAAGACTTGTCTGTGTGTGCTGTCTGTGTGTGAGACACTACAAGTAAGACACTACAAAGCAGAGAAAGGACTGCAAATAGAGTAGTCACCTGGCTCTAGACAGGAAGAATAATTTTCTCCCAGCTGTCTTACAGGTTAAGATATCACAATGAATAAAAATCATGTTATCTTCATTTTGAAATTTTTTTTCAGACCTGAAGAAAGGCTACTTGTGCCTGCAAGTTTACATTTGTTCTGAGAATATTAGTTGTTCTAATCAAACATATTATTTTTACTTGTGGTTATTTCCTATTTTTCTAAGCAGAAAAGTTACCATTGCTAGGGACAAGGTCTTGCTTGAAAGGAAATTTATGGCCTTGGGAATGGGGTGATAATTGGCATGGATATCTAGGAGGACAGAATATAATAGACCATCCTAGGAAGACTTCTCAAGGGAAAGATAGGAGAATGACTAAAATACTTTATCTTCTTGGACCAACACCATCCTACCCCCTGACAAATTTCAGACCAGAACCGCTTAAAATTAGAATCACACAAAACTGTTTTCTAGTAGGGTCTTAATGTCATCCCTGGACACCATTTTGTTGAGGCTTGAGGCCTAGCCAAACTGCCTTAGTGCTCTGCTTCATCAGCACTGCTGTTGCTCTTTGCATATCTCAATGCTGTGTTTGGACAAATCTTCTCAATGATGTCAAATAGAGACAGAGAACAATGGTGGACATGTAGCAGGGACAGAGAATGCTTTTCATGAGGTATCAGCTGCTGCTTTTAATTAACCAAGAGCTAAATGGATTCCTACCCAACCTGAGAGCAGCAGCTTCACACATACTGCAGCAGTTAATCCCGTGCTAACAAGGATGGTAGGCATCCTGGTTCAGTGCCTGAGAACATCGGCAGGAGGTTATTATAGGAGAACTGCTAACTTTTCTCTTGCAATCCTCTTGAAATGCCTCTTGGAGAGCGAGGGTACCTGTTTGCTTGTTCCATGGCTGTGACACTGTGTAGTCCATCCTGCAGTGCCTTTGACATCCTGAGCCACCTGTGACTTCAGGCCGCCCAGGCCCTGCAGGAGGTGGCTTCTCTCCTCACTCATGTTGCTTTTGGGCTCCTTTCTGGAGCAGTTAACAAGGCACCCACCTGGGATTGCCTGTCTCCTGGTAGCTGTCTGAAGACCACTAGCTCAGTTAACCAAAACTGTCCCTGAGGACCACAATGACACTTTATTGCTCAGATAGCTTTTGGGGATAATGACTTGAGCTAAGGGATACCCTTGATTAGTCACTATGCCAAGGACTGATATCATTATTGATAGAGAAAAAAGTATTCAAGGTATCAAATATACGGCTTCAACTTATTTTTTTATAATTATTTCTATTTCATTTTCTAGATCATCAGTTAAAAGTAGGACGATTTGAACTGGTCTATATAATTCTGCAAGACACAGTCCTTTCCCTGTTGCTTTTTTTTCCTTTTCTATTCATCGCCTGCATGGTAGAGAGGATGATTTTGCCCTAGGGAGAAATAATAAATGAATTATAAAAGCATGCATTGTAATTTTTTAGAGATGGAATATGCTTCACACGCCTACTGAGTGATGTGCATGAAAATACATGTTACAGAAGAAGGCTTTTTTGTAAGATTTTTTTTTAATGACCTGTGCTTAGAATACTAAAATTGAAACCTTGCTCTGGGTGGTCTTTATTTTTGGCTGAAGCCTCGTAATACTTCCATAAATATTAATTTATGAAGAATGCAGAACACAAGTGAATGTAGAACTGACCACTTTCTTGGTGCTCTCATATTACTTAAGCTGTATTATTATTATTATTTTCTTACAGAACAGTGGGAATACTGTTAAAAAAATTAAATGGGACTTTTATCATTGAAAAAGTTTGTGGTTTGCTTATTTGGATGAAAAAAATAATCAACTGAGCACATGCAAATAACTTCAGAAATAAAGTTCAACAGTACTAGTTTTGACACCAGCCCCGTTTGTTTCCTCCGAAATGTTTAGCCAGTCCAGCAGCCAGATATTTCAAGAGCAGCCTCACAAGTGAAGATTAAATGTGTGTGTTTTTATTAAACAATGACATCTTGTTTTCAAAGTCCTGCAAGCTTAAAATGGATATTAGAGCAGTCACACATAAACTGCAGTTCCCAAGGACAACTGTTTAGCTTAAGTGCCATTTAATGTTCTCCTAAATGGTTCTGCTGTTTAGTGTGCAATATATCTTCTAGATTAGACCTTTAATCCTTTACATTGTGCTTGCTGTGTCAAAGAGGGCTTCATGCCAACTTCTTCCTATTGGTGGGTCTCATTCGCTCTCTTTTAACAGGCAATGAAGAACATCAAAGTCTTATGTTTTGCCTCTTTGAATCCAAACAAGAAATCCAGATAAAACTAAAAGTTTTTGTGAACTAAAAACTTTAAACAGTTTAATGTGTTTCCCCCTTTGTTTCTGTTTTAATTTTAGTACTTTTATGAGCACAAAGAAGCAGAAGAAATACCAAAAAAAGTTTATAATGTGCTGGGTTTTTTTATAAATGTAAAAAAAAATGATATAGATTAGTCGGATCCTTATGATGCTAATGAGGTCTTCAGAGTGCTATGGCTTTCAAACCTCAACGCCTTAAGGTGAGGAGACACAATGCCGTAGAGAAATTACCTGGTGCACCATGTTTAAGCAGAGCAGCGTATAAAATTAAGCCCAGCTTTGATGCTTAAGGCACATCAGTTTATGCTGAGCCAGCAGTTCCGTGTACTAACCAGAAGAGCCTCATTACTGATGGATCTTAAGTGTAAGTACTGCTTTGCAGCATAAGTCAATAGTGGGTTTCCAGAAACTAGCTCTGAATTTCTTAGTCTTGGCTATTCTCATATTTGCTCCTGAGAGGAAAATAAATTTGCCCTGTATGGCCTCAAAAGCAAAAACATCTGCTGGTATTATGAGCAGCCCTATTGTCCAAGCCCAGCAGCAGGGAGGTCTGCACTTGTTCAGTTCTGCTTTCCTGCTAAGCACTGAGAAAGCCTGTGGGAATCATTATCAAGGCTCTTGAGGGCAGCTGGGGAATGAATTTACCTTTTTGGTGCAGCCAAACATCCTGGCTAGTAGCAACTTATGCTACGTGCCGTGCAGGAGACCTACGTTTGGGAAAAGGTTTGGAAAACTTGCTCCAAAGCCAGTGATGGACAGCAGCCGTGGGCTAAGGGAAGGACATGGCTCTGGGAAGGTTTGCTGTGGTAGCTGGCAGCTGGAGGACAGGGAAAGCTAAGACTCAGTCGGTGGTGGAGATAAAAAATTAATGATGCAGCCAGCGCCCTTGGTTAGAAGAAATCCCAACTCACTTGGCCTGATTCATTAACCTGAATATCTGACTAAAGGAAGAAGGCATTTCCCACTTCTTTCCATTCACTCCAGTTGCTTCGTCAGTTACAAAATGTCTACACTCAGAGACCTGGGGCCTCACATTGCTATTTTTGTTATCCTTACCTATAAAAAGGTACCTTTGCTTTGTAATTAGGAGCAAAATTGAGAAAAGGAATATATTTAACTTATTTTTCTTTCCTTTTTTTTTTTTAACTTGCATTTCTGTTATTTAGTTTGGAGCTTATGAATAAGAAATACATTTCATATTTGGGACCAGATGTATGCACACCCAGAAGCTGAAGTTTATCTCAAAATTTTTAATTATCAGATGTTATTCACATTTGGACTTGAATATTAACAAAATCTGTGACCAGATGTCAGCTATCTAAGAAGAAAAAAAGTCCAAGTAGCACTGACTAGGAAAGCAAACAAACCTCTTCCTGAAAGCACAGAACCTCCAGGTTTTCATCCAAGTTGATATTTCTGCCAGCATTGACGAGGAATCCATTCAGTCCTCAAGTTTCTTGGTGGTCCTTTAATTTTTTTATTTTTAGGCTCATGAGTGAAAAATAGCATCAGCTGTGTTTCTCTCATCCCATTCACCTTGTACTTTGGTTTTACCAAGCACTGAAAGCTTTCCAAACCTGCCTGGCAGGTCCGTAAGAGAAGACCTTCCAAACTTAAGCCTTTCTCTTCAGAACCAAGTCTCAAGTCCCAAGCCTACTCTAATGGCAATTTTCAACCTCTATCTGAAAATATTTTCACAAATGTAATTATTTTCTTGATAGACTCAGCTGCATGGCAATTTTTTCTTGACAAGGTATTGTTGTAAATATGTTCATATAGAATAGTTTAATTGTTGATGTGGCAGATGTCCTGTCAAAGGGAGGACAAGTAATGCTTGAGTTTGTTGACAGGGTGTGTTTTTCTGCCCGTAGAAAGTTGTGTAAGTCCTTGCAGCTGCAGCCACAAAGCAATTGAAAATCAAGGATTAGCCAATGTAACCCTGGTGACTTACCCAGGGAACTGCTGGCAGATAGGGTCGCTGATCTCCAGCTAGACGTATACACAGTCCCCCAGTGATAAGGGACTGTGACAAAAATAGACCTGACAGGAACCGTGAGGCAGGATAAAGCATTCCCATTTCACTCCAAACAGAGGTTTTGCTTACCTGTCTTTAAAGATCTCCATGCAGAGACTCCACAGTTGCCTTAGGCAAGCTTTACCTGCAGTTGTCTTCCCTTCCCTTCCCACATGCTGTCCCAAAAACATTACTCTAATCCTTCTTCCCACAATATTTGATCCTCCTACTCAAAACATATAATTTTTTTCCCCTATCTCCCTTGCATGTTGGAATTAGCTTGTTCCCTTCCTCTTTGCAACAACCTTTCATATCTTTGCATACTGTTTATCAGAGCTCCACTCAGTCTTCCTTGCCCGTGCTAACAGACGGAGGAAATCTCCAGTTAACAGGAAGATGGTGTAGCTGCCTTCCTATCAGCCCACCCTCGACTTCAGTGAGATAAGTAGGATTTGGAGCTCTGGTGAATTTTGACGAGCACAACAGCCCCTTGAGGGGCTTTCTGAGATAAAGTAGCGGTGAAGTTGTTCTAATTTATCTTGAGGATATAACTGGATAGTGCTCATAATCAGAGTGGGGGGCATATAAAGATAGCTGGGCTGTTCCTCCTATGCCTCTGATTTGTGCTGCATGCAGCTCAGGAAATCCAGAATATTTAGTGACAGTAAGGTGGTGATTTGATAAGTTCTGCCCAAAGAATTGTTCATACTATCCAAAGACTGAGGCTGTGGAAAACCAACCAGGCTAATATCTTTCACATTCTTCTCACAAGTTTTTTAGCTATTCATTACATTTTCCACAAGATAATCCATATATTTTTAAAATAAGAAAGTACCACTACAGAAATAATTTTTCATATACCACCAAAATCAAATAGCGTTTAAAGACTTCTAACTTGACAGACCTTAAATTCAGTACTAACAGATTTGTGTATTATGTAAAATTGATAGTCAAGTTAGCAAAGCTGCATATTTATGAGAGTGTATTGGTATCAGTTTTCAAACACTGTTCTGAAATTTTACTTAAATACTTTGGGTTCAGCTCACTAATATAACTTGACTCCTTTGTGGAGCTCTAGTGATGCAAACCAGTTTAAATTGTTGGTTAACCTCAGTTTATGACATATTTGTTCTTCAGCAGTGGTGGAAAACAGCCAGGCTATATCTGGTTCTCCATTTCTTGCTAATAAAAGGTATTCAATTGCCTCCCACTAAGACATTTTGTGTGCTCTATAATACACTTGAATCATAATCTTTGTTACCTATATTCTGATATCTAATAATTTTAATTTATAAT
Organism: Passer domesticus; assembly: GCF_036417665.1. Lineage (NCBI taxonomy): Eukaryota > Metazoa > Chordata > Aves > Passeriformes > Passeridae > Passer > Passer domesticus. The sequence goes on from NC_087476.1 coordinate 91,766,862, forward strand.
AAGCTTCTGCCTTTAAAATTCTACAATGTGATGGAGACTACCAATTTATATTATATTTATATACCAGTGGGTGTACTGAAGACTGACTTGAAAAGAGAAAACAGTCTGTGTCTGAGGAAGCCTTTTAGATATCATTATTCATTGAAATAGCACATTTAAGTAGAAAACCATACACTAAGCACTTGCTGTTCATGTGTATATGAAGGCATAACTGTAATACTCTTCAAAATGCAAAATGCAAAAAAAAAATTCAGATAACATCTTTGTTAGTGCATAAGCTTCCCATCAGCTATAAAAAATGAAGGGGACAGATGCACCAGATGTGAGCAAGGATCCATGTTAGTGGTAGCCATAACAGAGAAATGCATTCATGTGAAATACACCATTGTGTGCATTCTGAAGCCCAGAGAATTGTTGAAGTCTGTGCTTTCTTCCTACGCACAGCTGCAAAGATAACACTGTCTACTGTTCAAGGGCTCCACGGGGAATTCCTCATAACAGTTCTGTTCTTTCAATTCTTATTAAGGCTTACATCCCCATTTCAGCTGATGATCAACTCACTATCTGGGTCAACTGCTGGCATAAATCCCATCAGCAATTATAATTTTAACTTGACAGTATCATTCCTATAGTGAGAGAGCAAGTTGGAAGTTTACAGTAGGTCTGGCTGGATCATTTCTCTTTTTTCTGCCCCTGTACTGCATGAAAGGGTTTCTCCATGCTTACCTTCAGCTGCTAGAATTTCTGGGATGACAATGTACTTTTATGGTATACTAAAGTAATAAGGACAATGACACACGACACCCTTTAACTCAAAATGCTTTGAGGAAGAAGTATAGATACATAGGCCCTTATCCAAAGCTTACTGAAATCACTGGGAGCCTTTTCCATAAATTTTAACAGACTTTGGATCTGACCTTAAGTTATTTATTAATGACAAAAACAGGTGATGCACTTTCTCCAGTTTAGACAAATCTTCTGAATTTGCCAATTAGAAATTTAACAGGAGTAGTACCTTCTGGTTTCTTTCAGGAACAACTGCTCTTACTAATAAATGCTTGCACTTCCAGTCTGTAACATTTACACAGTTACCACACGTTAAATTGAGTGTCACATTAAAAACAGTTTTTAGGTCACCTGAGATGCTGTGATACATGTCTTTGGAGATCAATTCTGTCAAAGTGTTCTTCTCTAGATTCCACTTCAGCGCCTGAAGACTTGGAGCAAGTTCTTGCAAAACTCATAATAGACCAGCTACAAAGTGGTTTCTGAAGATTTCTTAGTATGCAGCTCTTGGACTATGCAGCTCAAGAGCATGATCAAAGTTTGGCAGGGAAGTTCTCTCAGGTTTTAATGGACCCTCCCAGTGTGGGGGTGGGCACTGAGATAAAAGTATAAAGCTTGTTTGAGAGTGTTAGTGGCCAGGCCATCATTCCTGTAAAAAGGAGATTTTAAGAGGTTTGAATTTTGCAGTCTACATCTGAGTTTAAAAAAAAAAAAAAAGGCTGTCTCCCCAGGCTTCTGATGGGGGTATCAGCATTTTTTAAATCTGAGCAGTTAAGGATGTCAGCCTTGCATTGGTCTACCTTTATGTAAGAAACAGAAGTCCACATAGAGACTGTGGATTAAATTTTTCTGTCAGTAACATTTATTTTAAATGAGATAATACTGCAAAAGAAGTATGTTCACCTTGGAAAGAGATGCTGGAAGTGAGAAACTATTTTAGTTCTTTTTTTTTCTTTTTAAGGAAAATGTGCAGAATGTTTGGGATGTGTGCTGCAGAAGTGTTTGCTGTTGGGCACTGCTGTAAATCTTTACTCTTTGAAACATTACAGTCTATTAAATGTTAGCTTTGAAAACCCTTTTGATGTCTTATGCATTCACTAGTTTTATCCACTAGTTTTTTGTTACTCCAACAAAAATTAATTAGCCCATTATTCTGCATATGAAGTACTATGAAGAGTTTTGGACTGTAGTTTCCATGTAATTATTAGCACTTGCCCTGAAGGGCCATGGGGAAGAAATCTACCAGCCTATGGAAGCTATGCACGCTTCAGGAATAAAATTGTCAGCAGGAGTAAAATAAGGATTTAAATGAAGAGAAGGAAAAGGCAAAGAGATTTCCTTTTCATTCACTAGCTATTCAAAGATCATTGGATTAAAATAATGACTAATTTTTTTCCAAATAAATAATCTCTGCATGGCTTGAAATACTTCATTTGAGCTATTCATGCATTTGCTATTGAAGCATTTAGCAAAATCATCCAGTTAATCCATAAATCATGTCCAGTGACCTCACTATAGATTTGTACCCTTGTTCCCCACTAGCACAGCTGCTCACATAAGAATGGGAGTTCCATTTTTTCAGGAGTCCCCAGTGAGTTTTTGAGTGATGCTTCATCTGTATGAAAACAAAAACAAACCAGGAAGATCAGAGAGTCATTTCAGGAGGATGTGCTGCATTCATTGTTGACCACATTCTCTTCAGTGTCCAGAATATTTGTTTGTCTCCTTGGCTGACAAAACTTAGAAAGCTAAGATGCACAAAGACATTCTATCTCATAAAAATCACACAGCTGTAAGATGTTCTATAAACTTCAAGAACTGGGATTGCATAGAAAGGAATTATTTCTGCTGTTTTTTTAAATTGATATCTAGATCTTGGATTTTTCTGGATAAGGGCTGAAATATTTTCTTTTGATATCCTTGAGAGATAGGAGAGTTAATCTCAGTTCTTGATGTGAACAACTCACTGAAAAAATAAAATCCAGTAATTTAAATGCATCATAGTTTTTACAGTCAACTGATTTAGGTTTCTTAATTAACTTTTTCATTTGGAAAACATTTCAGACTCTGAATGGGGCTGTTTTTCAAATCTGCAACTCTGTATTTCAGAATATTCTTCCCTGGTCAAATGTTTTTCACAAGATTTCTGAGTAGTATTCCTTGTTCTCAGGTAACATCAGCCTTTTTCTGAAATTTGTGTTACTTTCTTTGTTGGGTCATGGTAGGTCAAGAAAGAACACAAACAAAATGCGCCTTGCCTTGATCCCTCATCATCATTTTCTAAAGGGAGGTAACGAGGTTATTCTGAGGACTATCCATCATTCCTCTGGTGGTCCAACCACTTCACTTAGTTTATGATTTGCTGCCAGTGAAGCTGTATCAGCACAACCTGAGGTGTTGCACTCGGGCTGACAGTGACAGACTGTTCCCTGTGGGAACAGCAATATGCAATGCAAAGCATATAGTGACTTAAAAATCTGGCAAGAATTTACATTAAATGGCAGTAAAAGGAAATAAAACTTCCATTCAAGGTCTGAGTAAGAATTCATGGGACATTAATAATTTTGTTGGCAGATCAGTAAAGGGTTTCTTAATATTGTGACATCATTTTGTTGATTTGAGAGGAAACGTCTTGTAAATCAGATAAGAACTTTTCTCATCACTGTCCAAATGTATTTGAGGGAAATGACAATAGAACTGGAATCAAGTTTTTCTTGTTTGTGTTCTGGCCATGCACACAGTATCTCTTCCGTTGCAGATGTCTGTCAACAGGGCTGAACAGAAGTCCTCACTCATGAAACATTATGGGAGGTAGACTACAGAAAATGGCTCATACAGCTGCTCTCTCATGGCTCTCAGTCTCTTTTTCTATTTCTATAGTATTCTAAAACTATGTATTTTACTGAAGACTTTAAAAAAAAACCCCTCTGTATCTTGAATTCTGATGCTCTTCATAACTTTTGTGCTCCCTTGATGATGAGTATATAAGTGCAAACCACACAAATTCCTACTCCTGATGGTTTTGGAGCCCTACCTCTGTGCAAAATACAGCTGAGAAAACAGTTTAAGAAAATCTGGCACTCAACCGACCATAACAATTTCAAGTGTCTTTAAACAAGCCTAAATTGTTAGGCTAGGATGGGTCTTTGGGCCTAAATCTACAAGCCTACTAGCCAGCTCATGGATCCAGACTTCCTTCAGTGAAGCTTAGCCAGTTTAATCACACTGAAACATAGTGCATACAGGCTCCAGATGCACTTTCAGTCAAACTTTGGGAAGTTCATAGTTCACTTACCTGAACTGTAAGTGCAATTTTTTAATTATGCATTGCAATGCTGTACAATGCATGGTCAACATCAAGAAGAAGTTTTCTTCTGCACTCAGGAATAGCCTCAGGATGAACTGGGGAGAGGGGGAAGAAGGGATTTTATGACCCACAGTACTATTGTGTGGCATGGGAATAGAAGCAAGGGTTACCGCACAGAGTATAAAACTCTGCAGTACTTCTGCCCCCCATAAACTTGTGTTTGCATGTCCTGTGAGCCCACACAGGCATGTGCATGTGCTGACAAGCACAACTTGTGAGTATTTGAAAAAAGTTTGTGGACAGAAGGAATACTTTAACTCCACTGTAATTTACATTTTTATGGGAGGAATGCCCTTTCATATGCTCTACATAGCTGAAAGAGTTGATGATGGACTCATCGATGGGTGTTCTCCCACATCCATGGCTGTTCTCCCACATTCATGGCTCCTAACTGTACCTAGCATGCACTGAGGAAAAACATGATACACTTAATAAAAGAAGCAGAGGGTTTTCGTTTCCACAGAGGACTCCTGGCTTTACTGGTCAAACTGCTTCCAGAGATGTCAGCAATTGCAGAGTCCTTTCATATGCTGAAAATATGAACCCACACCATTCCAGGCAGCATTTGTGTTAGCAATGGAATTTTTAAATAGAAATAATTAGTTTTGCTGGCCACAGTTGTTACATCTGGCATACATTTGCCCCAGTGAACCCTATTTTTAAAAAACAAAGCATCTGAATTGAGGTTCCAGATTATACTAGTTACTGATCTTTGCAAGCCTAATCCATTATTATGAACAACGCCTCTGTGGTGTTTTCTTCCCCAAAGGATACAGTACGGGTGCAACCCAAGCTTTATTGTGCTTAATCTGAACCAGAAGTTTGAGCTGATTATTTTAAAAGGCATGCTGTTTCTTAAAAGTGATTTTCTTCCTGTCTTCATGCTGTGCTGATAAGAAGTTATAAGTGGATCTCTTTAATGCTCCAGGCTGGAGTGATACAGAAGAAGGCAGTTGTGCATCTGGGGGCTACACAGCCCAAGGCTAAGCCAGTTGATGTAGCAACAGTAAAGGCTGCAAAAAATACACTTCTACTTTGAAGCATATATACCACAGCTTTTAATTTCTGGAATCAGCACATGTAGGGTGGAATTATGCCTGGTGCATAAAGGTGCTAAACAAGGACAGAGGGAAAGACCTTCCCCTTTCAGCACAACGACCTAGTGCTGTTGACAATGACAGGAAGCCCAAAGCACAGGGAGGGCAGGGGTCAAGAGATGTCCCCTGCAACATTTCAAAGGACCCTGCTGCCCAGAAGGCCAGAGTAGCCTCTATCAAACTGTCCATCCCACCTCTCTCTTCTGACTGGTGTCCCAGTGAGGCCATGGAGCATCCAGGTCCAAGCTCTCAGGGACCATGTGCTCCTTTATGTCTCCTCACAATGGGGGCAGTGTATATGCCCCCCCATAGCAGCCTCACTCCAGCTGCACCCTGCACACTGATCTTTGCAAACATTGGGTTTACCTCTGAGCTGATGTCTGTAAGAAATAATGGCATAGTTAGTACACAGATAGTATGCATTCATACTTCAGTGAGTGCTGGATGTGGGACAGCAATCTCCAGCACTGAGACATTTGGAGTCAAGGTACATTCCTGGCTCATTCCAATCACCCATTGGCCCCAATGCATTTAGGTTGCTGGAATGAGTGGTTCTGTCTATTGATCTTCCTGTAATCAGGTCTCTCTGCTAGACAAATACAGGTACTATAAAACCTAATTAGGTGTTTTTACTGTTTAAATACATTTGTCAGTAGAGATGTGCCCTCTGTTCAACATACAATATTTACAAGTCATAAAAATCTCCTTTTGGTGATAAAAATGCCATTTCCTATAATACTCTTATTTTTTAACTAGCAAATGCAGACAGAGCAATCTTCACAAACCCTGGCTTGTCAGACTCCCTCTACTATCAGCAGGTACTGCTGCCTTAGAAACCATTATTGATTCTCAAATCAGTAGTCAGGTCTGTTTCTATTTGTAATCCAATAACATGCACAAGTGATAAATTAGTAGATATGAGGTAATTTGTTAAACTCTTGGCATCCCACAGCTTCATGTTCAGATACCCAAAGTGACTCTAATGTATCTTGATTATGCCTGCATTATATCATGATGTCAGAATCTTAGTAATTAAAGAGCTGGACTGAAATCACAATATTGAGATCACATATGCACTGCATGTGCATATCCCTCCCTGCAGACCTGCAATCCCTATTATATCTTCACAAATGTTAAATGCACATTTATATATTCATGGGAATTAAACATGAGAATGTGAAATATCAAACTGCAGTCTCAATGTCATAATTAAGTTATTTTGTTAATTATTTTTCATGCTAAATCACCTCCTTGAGAAATTTCTTTCATCATTCATTAGTCCTGTATTTTATTCTAGTAGCTCCAAATTGCAAGGAAACTGGTAACAGATTTTCTTGTGTCCAACTAGTTGAAGACAGGAATTAAGATAACCAAAATTAATCAAGTCTGATTTATCCACAGTTATGTAGTTTCTGTTGTTTCTCCTGATTTTTTTTTAACCCCCAAGATATATAAAACCAAATCTTATAAGAAGAACAGAAAGCTAGTGCTGTCCTTTTCAACCTCAGACCAAATTTTCAATGATTAGCCAGTTTTAAGCAGAGCCAGATGAGACCTCCCAGTTTCCTGTTGGCCATGTCCTTGGTATCTTAGGAAAATACTGTCCTGTTACTTTAGAAACAGAAGCCAACAACAAACACTGAATAGAGGTGGCCAAGAAAAGTGACAGAGTTAAATGGCTGTGTCATAGCTGGCAGAGAACCAGATGAAATTATCCAGGCCTGAGATAGTTGAGATTGAATATGTTCTCAGGCGAGTTGCAAAGCAAGAGGAAATTCCAGTAAATCATTTACTTAATGAGATCAATGTGCAACAGATCTTTTTTCTCTCCTACAAAGCTAATATTAGTATTCTGTTACCATCCTTTTTTTCTCCTGTTTGCTAAGTTATCATGTAAGATGCCAACAGGGTCTGGCACTGATTGGGGTCTGACATTACTCATAAATATACGGTGTGAATTAGGAGCAACTGCTGTACCTGGCTGAAAAGTGCAAGCTCTTCAGAGATATGACCAACCTGTATAAGATACCTTACTCCTGTCAGGGTTCCCTGGTCAGAAGAGTAGGAGTCAGGATTATCAGATTCCCAGTTTGATCACATTCCTACCACTCAGAGCTTCAGAGACACCTTTTATTTCTTCTTTAAATATTTGTGTTTTGTAAAAAACATAGAATTTCACTTCCATGAAACAGGTTTAGTGTTTTTTGCTTATTACTGCAATTTGAAAGTAACATCTCCTAAAATCCTGGGATTTTTCACATATGTACAATCTTGCCTCCTGGCCCTTTCAACAACCACACTGGAGTCAGTGGAATTATGGCTCCCTTGCCCAGTTCAAACTGCTCTACGTTTGTGGACAAATTCAAACCTTGTGTTAGGAAGCACAGTTCCAACCACACTTGTGGAGGTTTCAGAGTCTCAGATTCCACCCACTTTTTTGAAAGCATGTGGCAGGCAGAGGAGAGAAACCCTATTAATGCCACCAGTGAGAGATGGAGAGTAATGTGAGCTCAAATGTTGTTAGACACCAGAGAATCCACATGGAAGAGAGCCCAAATACATGCTCCAACCACCTGAAAAACTAAAGGACAAAGATCTATAAAACCTAACACGAGAATTTACAGGAAATCAGGCCTCTTTGGTCCCACTGTTCTCTGAATTACTCATTTATAGGCTCAATTTTCTATGTATACCCTCAACAGCAGTAACCAAGACAGTATCATTCTGTAGTCAAGGATATAGGAGGACCACAGGCACTTTGTACAGCATCTCTTGACAGAACCATCCTTTGCTCCCGTGTTCCACTGCATGTGGTACTGCTTTGGTAATCAAGTACCGAGGATGAAAAGCTAAGCAACAGGAAAGACACCTCTGCCATCAACATGCAACTTCACACTGGCATCCCACACAAGTTCTTGTTACCCCTTTGGAAGCATTTGTATTTGATTAGTCTGGTCAGCCATCTAGCGTTATCCATCAGGCAGTGGGAAGGGAATAAGCTGGCGGTGGCGAACGCCTGACACTTGCCAAGTTTGAGCAAAGCTTCTTGTGCAATTTGGACCAACTGCTTCTGAGATCTGATTACTGCTATCCTTCCCCCACCTTCAGGCTTTTGCACTGTGGGTAAAATTAGATGGTGGGAGGCTTGTGTCCGTGCATGTTTTTGCTTAGCACCAAGGATAAAAAAGCAGTAATACAGCTGAGAGACTCACACTGTTCTCCCTCAGAGCCCTGGAGCTACCAAGAGCTGATCCTGTCTGGCAAAGAAACCTTGTAGAAAACACTGCCAGTCTCTGGCAAGGGATGGGAGGAAGCCTCACAGGGTAGGGGAAGGGTGTCATTCCACTTTATTCCAGCTTCAAAAGCTCGTGGACCTGAAGACTGGTGATATTTACAGAGTTCCTAATATGTTCAGATGAAAACAGAGGGAGCAAGTGATTTGAAGCTGCCTGGCTATATGCACAAAATCTACAGGAGTAAGTCAGTAAATGAGCAAGATATACTGAATATAAAGTATCATCAGGCCTTTATTTTCATTTGCTTACCCTTAAAATGCTTCTGTGTTATTTTTATCCGCTCAGTAAAATCTCTCAAAAATGTAATGATGTGCAAGCATTTGGAGGATTTTTTTCTGGTTGTTTATTCACTATTTAGTGTAATCCCAGGCTGACTTTAAAGATCCAGCTTTTTAGAAAATATTCAATTACCTAATATATTTCCTTTAAACTAAACACATCTGCTTTGTAAAAAAATAAAAAAAATAAAGGACGTCTTTCTTTTGGAAATACATGAAAATAAAATTCATGAAATCAGTTCTTCAGATGATATTATTGTACTGTAGGTATGTCAAAGACAGTGGGATAACCCATGGGATGGAATTTCAGGAACAGCTAATTATTTGCTCTTTAAAAAAAATACCATTTCCTTTCCTTAATGAGCCAGCTTTCAGGAAATGAGTACAGAGAAGGGAGAAGAGAGGAAGAAATACAGTATTCTGGAAACTAAAAATCTTGTTGGTGTTCCTTCTGCAATTTTTGTGGCTAAGACACTGAATGGATTCCATAAGTGGGATTTTGTCAGTATGCCAAATCTGCATGGTCTTCTATCTTTTAAAAAATGCCTTTGATTTTCACAGGCTCCAGCCCAGCTTGGGACTTGCAGGTTTTTTTTTAAAAAGCATATCCTGCTGCTACAGGAAATATTTTTCTCAACACCACCGTATTTTTTTAAATTCATAGTTAAAATGAATCTTACAAAAATCCCAACAGTATTCTTTTGCATAACACAAAGGAGTTCATTTCAACTATTTACAGGGGAAAAACTAATGGAATTAACACATTTGGAAATTATGTGAAAATGCAAAATGGATTTAATTTTGTTTAAGGTGGTCAAATACTGAATGCGGTAGAATATGAAATTATGACTTTCCCTCACTTTTGAAGAAAAACCATACAACATACTGAATACAGGGACTGGTTTATTTTACATGGGATTACAGAAAGTACTACTTCATTTTTCTAGTAGAGAAACTTATTGACACTGGATAAGGCAATTCCAGCAAGCTTGAGAATTCAGTATTGGGCCAAAACTAAATCTCCATGTTTGCATATAACCACACACTGACAACATTCAGGTCTGAGCAGTTTAATAATCTTTACTTCTTATAGTGGGCCAAGTTCAGATGCAGAAAACCCTTTTTGCAGATGCAAGCTTGTGAGCAAAGATCTGCAGTGAAAGGTTTTGGTTTCTTTTAATACATCATCCCTATTGGGTTACTTACAAGTCATCTGCAAGAAACCGAAGTTTGCTATTATTAATAAAGGGGTTTTGAGAAAGTATTACCAGGCAGGCATCATTACTGAAGTGTGGTGGACTACTGAAGTATGGGGCTACAGCAATAGAAGGTTGTTACAGAAAACCACAGTGGTAATCAGCTAGTGCAGTAGTTTGTAGGGAACAGTCTTAAATCAATGATGTAGTTCCATATAAAATGTGAAGAAAAAAACCCGGACTATTGGTATTTTTATTGGTGACATATGACCTGTTTTATGCACTGTATATTTTTATCCTGTAATCCTTTGCTTCACTGGGTCCCAGGTCAGTAAATCACTCAAAAGAGTCATTGACTGCCCTGGCAGAAAGTTATGGGCAAGACTGGCCATCATTTAATCCTGGCAGCAAATTAGAACATCTTGCTTCTGATCTAGAGAAAAGCAGCCTCATTACTTAAAGCCTACCAGATTACCAACCCAACCCTCCATAAGTAATTCAAATGGAAAAATGAGAGAAAAGAGGTACTAAGCACATTGCTCCTTTGTTTACTGTAAGCTACAGAAGCAGAGCTGACTGGATGAACCTTTGGTTTTTGTTATCTATTCTCTAGGAAGTCCCTGTTTTCATGGGTCAAAATCTCTCCTGACAGGGTCCATTCAACTGATAATCATCAGTGTGGGCTTCAGTAAGCCATGGGGTATCTTAAACCCTAAAGGGATGCTTAGCATATTCTGAAAGACTAAGCCATCAGGAAATGTTTTTAGTAAATGTTACTCAGGTTTCTCAAATATACCCAAACTGATCCTCGTTCTGAAAATCAGGTATTTAAGAGATCCAAAGAAATAATGCATATCCTTTTCAGAGCCAGGTTAACTTCATAAGGGAAAGATACTGCAGTTGATAGTTGATTTTGACAAAACTGCCTTGAAATAAAACAGTTTTCAGCACAAACTCCATCTAATTTGTTCAGTCCTAATCAAATATTAGAGTGTAAGAATTTGAGCATGGAGAGATCCAAGACAGACTGTGAGTTTGGAGAAAGATGCTAAGACTGTTACAACTGAGTAAGCTCATGCAAACTTGGTTAGAGTCAAAGAATAAATTTTTGTGCCAAGTTTTTCAAATTCCAATAAATTTAACTGTCTTGTTTCAAAATTTTATTCCCCTTGAACAAAATGGCATCTGCTTTTACTATATCAAATGCCACAGTCCATTCTTGGCAAAAATGGAGTCTGTGGCAAAATAACAGAGAAATATATTTTTAAGAATATCTGTTCAGCATATTTGCTTTATTTTCCTTATTACCTTTTTAAATCATTCTACCCTTAAGTTGATTTTAAGTGAAATCAGAGAACAGATCTGTTTAAATTTAATGAAGTAACCCCTCATGGATGGTGAAATGACTTCCTAAGTACATTTTATGTTCTTTTGGTTCCTGAGTTTTTCATTTTCCACAAATGGAACAGATTTACATGAGTTCACATGACAGCTCTGGCTTGGTGAGAAGTGACCATGGCTGCCAGAGAGACTACTCAGCCTTTAGGTACCTCGGCAAGGTAGTACTGTATGTTTAATAGAACTAGGTGTAAAGTGATGGTCTTTTTTCACTGTTTATTGCTAAGCCAACCTACTATAAAACATTGATCTCTCAGATACAGGAGACACATGACTCCCATGCCACTAGGTCCAGCAGGCTTAACCTGCTGAACTCAAAGTGCTAAAAGGACTTAAAATGTAATCATTAGTAGATTTTTGCAAGCAGCTGGTAAAACAAGACTTCTAGGCAGTCAGGGTGCTTTAATTTATTTCTTAATCCTGCCAAATCAGCAGAAAAGTATTTTAACTTAGTTCCACTTGGCAGACAAAAGGTAGGATTCCAAGGGGACAACACAAGATAAAGCATCCATGCAGGTGGGAACTGACAAACCTCTGTGTAGTGGTGCCTATCAGCTCTGAGGTCCACAATTTTAAAGTCTCTCTGGAGGCAAAAAAAAAAAAAAAAAAAGAAAAGAAAAGAAAAAAGAAAAAAAAATAGAAATACTACATCTTGTTTTGGCTCAACCCTGCTAGAAATAAACCATTACTTTTTTCAAAGCAGCAGCAGTGTTCTGCTCAGTCTTTCCAGCCTCTATTAAATCCAGCACATTGTACTGAGACAAAAGAGATCAGGGAACTTCCCCTTCTTTCCTCCCCATCCAACTCAGAGCTCGTTTGTCAGCAGAATTATTGCCCTAACAAGCAACTTACAAGGCACCCGTTTTTAGCAGTTCTCTTTTCACATTAAGGGAAGACATGGCAATGGGCAGCCTTTACAACCAGTTTCCCATTGTTTAAGCTTGACCCTGCCAGTGTTTGCACACAAGATGTCAGGGCAAATGATAAGGACTGCACCTTTGAAGGCAAACAAAACCTTTCATCCATCCATCCATCCAAATAAATTTTTTCTCATTGGTTTGTATTTCCTTTACAGGTTTTTGGGATACTGAAATACATAATGAACCCAAGTTCATGTCAGCTCATCCCTAAATTTATGGGAAAATCTGTGGTGCTTGTTAACTAGAGGTATTGATTAGGCTGCAGTGATTGCTGTACAAATACATGCCACACACTTATTTTCATAATCTCATTTCGATTACCTGTTTAATTTAATGCAACTACAGACTTGATCTCTTGCCATGTAGAGTGCACAGGAAATCCTGGAATAACATCCAAAGACTGCATTGGTCTGAAAGTGAAAACCTTTGATTTAGTATGAAGCCAGATTTGTTAAGGAAGCAGAAATGCACAAAAAAAAAAAAAAAAAAAACCCAAACCAAACCAAAACAAAAACAAACAAAAAACAAACAAAAACCCAAACCAAAACAAAAACCAAAACAAAAAAAACCCCAAAAACCCAACAAAACAAAGCCCCCCCCCCCCCCCCCCCCGAAAAAAAAAAAAAAGAAAAAAAAGAAAAAAAGGCCTTTATTGTCCCTGAGATCATAATGTGCAACTCTGGCTGACTGGACTGATGTTTCCTGACCTGATATTTGAGTTAATTCTCATTAATTAAATGAGCTATTACTTGGTTGACTGGCACATAATATGAACCTAAAAAACAACATGCGGTGACACTTAAACTTATGAGAAGAGAGAGGACATGAGAATAAATATGTTGAAAGTATTCTCTAGGGAGATTTTGTTATATTCCTTTATTAAAACATTACAAAAGATCTCCAAGCTATTTGCTTTCATCACTTAAAAAAACCTGATCAAAATGCATGTCATGCTTTTAACATCATCTGCAATGAAAGCCAAACTTGGACTGGGGCTTACCTGCCAAAATTTCCATCCCTAGCTAGAGAATTCATGGATGCAGGTTCATTAACTCTCATCTGTTACACCATACAATTTGCTCAGCTGGCAAACAGAGGTTTCTCAGTTTCAAATCCACAAAGATCTGGCAGTCAAGTCAAGTCTTACCATCTCATGTACCCAACAAGCACACTGCAAACCAGTGTGGCTTTTCAGATGTTACTGAAGGCATATTGCAACCACAGCTGATGTTACAGACATAGAGGTAACAGTATAATTTGGCTCATGTTATTTATATTGTCAGTGATGATGCATTAAATAAAAGCTCTGGAGGGCTTGGGGATGTTTTAGCTTGAAAACTGAAAGTTTTCAGCTGAAAATGCAGTAAGTATTCAGGGGGAAACACTAAAACAGGCTCTGATAAAGTGACTATTAGAGTCACATTTTAAGGACAGAATTGTTCCTTCACGTAGTGTCATCAACTGTTACCAAAACCTACTCATAGGTCTGCATAAACACCTTTATTTATGGATCCAAAGCCACAAGCCACACAATATTTGAAGAAAAGTTTCCATACTTGGAAAATGCATGCAATATAAGATGACTGTACTGCTTATCAAGATTTTAGACTCTTAAAAAAATTGCTGCTATTACTGGAATATAGCCCCATTATCTATCAGAACAATTACCTATTCAGTAAGAAAGAGATACAAACAATTCCCAGAGTTTGCAATAAAAGGGAATACAAAAAGAGATACAAACAAAACCCAGAGTCTGCAGTAAAAGGGAATACATTTTTTCCATTCACATGTGGAAATTCTGAGTTCTAAACAGAAATATACTTGCTCAAAAAATTACACTTTTATAGAAGCACATTCTTCTAGTTCCATCTTATTTTTTAATTTTATAACAAGGAGCTACTCAGAATTGCTATCTTCTGTTTTAGTGAAAGCCATTAATTTCGGAGTGTAGAAGTCATTCTAGCAAATTTTTGTAATTACAAGAGTAACTGTGAAGAGTGGAGCTTAAATATGGATCACTTCAGTTACATGCTTTTGTTTTTTAAACTACATTATCTAAAGACCCAGTTTACTTTGCAGCAATGAACATGTGCCTGGACTTTTGCTTCAGGCCCCTTCCTAGTCAGAAAAATTGTGATCCCAGGCTCAGAGGCAAATCAGCTCCTTCCTGAATGGCAGCAGAAACCTCCAAGGTCCCCAAGACTGGACTACAGATGTTTTCCTGGACAGTGCAACTACTGCAGCAGTTGGTCAGGTTAGCCCTGTTTTCAAATTCTTTAATGCTCTATTTTCCACACATGAACATGGCTTTTAATTAAGCAAGTACAGTGGGTTTGTTTTTCTACTAGCAAGAAAGAAGAGAGGAAAAACTGGAACAGGAGCTGCTGAGTGATTTGAAAGCAACCTGCACTGAAGGACATGAGAAATATAACAGAGATGACAATAGACTAGTCCTAGTTCTGTCACCCAAAAAAGATGTAAGAACTTAAATTTTATAATACAGAGTGTGCTAGATCTGATGCCTTAGCAACTGAAAATGATGCCAAAACTGGAATTTGCTAGGAAGCATAAAATTGCATTTAAAACAAATGTCTGTGGGCGCGTATGTGCAATTTATATACCCTAATACACATTTAATACAGAGGCTGCTTTTTGCAGTTAGGATTATAAACAGTTCACTTAGAAGTGCCAGGAATTAGCAGCAGAGAGAAAGCAGGAACAAAGTTCTGAACATGTAGGACTTCAGGATTAATACCTTCTAAACCAGACCTGATTGATGCTCTCAGGTCAGTATACACAATTCCTATGGAATAGGATGGGACATTCCTCAAGAATGTGAGAAAAATGAGGTAGCCATCAGGCTGGGCCAGACCAGTATTCTTTCACACAGAAATTAAACAAAACTCAGCACAACTCTGACTACCTCCTTTGTATGTGAGCTACACAGTCATTATGACTGCACAAGAATTTGTGAGGAAGAAAATTAGACTGAAGCTCCACATAATAAAGTGGAGTTCAATGGCACAGGAAGTCTCAGGGAATTAATGTCTTAGAATGAAAATGATCACTTATTAAAAAATTGCTAAACTGTTTCTATTAGCACTGTGTATGATTTTCTACCAGTACAGTAGAAATTTTGGCTACCAAAATGAAATGTGAAACTCCTCCTGCCCGCCAGTTTTAATCAAATGTAGAGCTCAGCCTGAACCTATGCAAAGCTGAAATGATGCTGATGGAAGTGAACTGGCTGTCTCCCATTAAAGGCCTGCAAGCCTTTTTTTGTTAAGGTTGTATGAAGGCTTGGAGTCTTATCTGACTCCTTACTGGGTCTGGATGACTGGGCACCTTCCCAAAAATACCTTCTCACATCTTTAGCTTTATGGGGAGTTTCATCCCTTCCTCCTGCTGAGGCCACAATATCCTCTGCATTTGTTACCTGATGGCTGTGTTATTAACAGCCTTCTGCTTCCCAAGCCAAAAGTAAGACAATGTGCCGGCTCCAGATGTGGCAGAAGGAGGCCATCTGCCTGCCTTAGATCACTGTAATCACTTCAGGCCAGTGCTCAGGTCCTTTTTTCAGCTCCAGGTAATTCCTGATGCCAGTTTACAGCCTTTGGAGAATGAAAGCCTGCTGCAGTTGCAAACCACTGAGGCTCACAACAAAGCTTTTGAGATGCAGGTTCAAAAATTTTTTGAAGGCAATCCAGCATTGTAAAAACCTCTCTGTGAATAGAGACTCAATAGTGACTCTGACCATCTTTAGAAAATAAAGGCAATCTTCCTCCTGGAGGATGTTTAGCATCAAAAGCACTGATTGCTTCAAGTTTCAAACTATTTAATTTGCCGTTTCAAAGAGCTGCTTAGACCAAGTTTTGACCCCCAAAAAATTAAGGCAGAAATACTAGATAGTAAAGAAATTCAGCAGTTCTTTTGCTAGAACTTCAGACTCACATACAGGGTAAATTGTGAAGGCCAGAACTCACCAGGTTCAGGCCACAGTTCAATGGTACAAGTCCAGTTTTATATTTCTAATGTCTAACACCAAAGAGAGATTACAAAAATCACTGGTCTGGTGTAAACCCACTTGACCAATGCAACTTCTGATGGATTATCTTTGCTACAACAGTCTTCAAACTTAATCAGGTACCAACTTTCACCACACTGCCAGGCATAAAAATATCTGGAAAGCATACAGCCAGAGTAAACTTTGTATCATGTGCTCTGCCAAATTTCACAGAAAAGTGATCCTATGCCTTGATTTGGGTCCAAATTTCATTGCTAGATAACAGCATTGTGTGCAGTTTCAACAGTTATGCTTCTGGAACTACCACTTATCTTGCAATAATTTATTTTTTAACTATGATTTAACTTCTGCTTAACTTTAATCTTGTTGTTTTGCCCTGTATACATCAGTAAGAGAGTCTTCCCCAATCTTATGTGGATTTATAGATACAAACATACACATAGGTGCCTGCGTATATTGTGCCCTATCAATTGGGGAACAAAGGTGATGCTTATACTTTTCTCTGTATCTGTTTAAAATTTTTCTGTGGAGTCACAGATCAGACCAAACACATCATCTCACTGATAAAATGGGTCATCAGATATCATTTGGAGGCTGCTGCCATTTCCCCAAGATCTCTCCTGCCAGTTGCAAATCTTCATGTTTTTAAGACTTCTTTTCCAGCCAACTCCTTCATTTTTACCCAAGTTTTCCTCTAGATCCCTATGTACTGTTCAGTCTGACTGTTCTTCCCCTGTAACCCCATGGCCTGGGGATAAAGTGATCTTCCCCTGTAGCAACAGCAATTTGGGGCAAGTCCCCCTCCCTAGAGCCACTCCATGTAGGCTGGATCCCCATGTGCTGCAGGTGCTCACACCCCTCAGGGTGTGGGCTAACCCCAGGGCAGGCTGTGCAGCACAGGCTGTGATTGCATTATGTCCCCCTCCTGATAACCCTCCTGAGACACTGAGGTTCAGGGTCCTGTGTTAGCTGAACATTTGGGGTCTTCAGATAAATGGAGTTTCAGGATGATGGTTATTTTTAGCATTTTTAAAATAATTATGGTACCAGTTCTGTGTAGCTGACTAATGTGGGCTTTGCAGTAATGCCTGAAAATGGGTAGAAGTGAGCAGCACTCTGTTCAGACTGCCAGACAACCAGAAATCCTGAAAAAACATCAAAAGGAATCTGGAAATTTGTCCCAGAAAAAAATTCAGGTAGAAAAACAGGAAATGTCTGTGAAAAAAACAGACATATGGGAGCTTAGTTCTTCCATAATCTTCCAGTAGATGAAGTCTGGGCAAAGAATTCAACTTCTCATAGGGTGGAGTTTTATCAATTTATTACAAGAGTTTAATGATGTGTGAAACCTGGCCTGCTCCCACCTAGTCCTTCTCACCTAAAAGCTACTCATAGAACAGGCTCCCCTTGTATGTGTATAACAAAAAGATGGCTCATAGAAGAATGAGCAGAGAGCATTTATTTGTACCTGTGAATTCTTGATGTGAAGATACCATACAAATACACATGCACACAGAGGTGAAAATAGCTGTGGGTTATGGGTTTCTTCAAACAAATTGTATCCAAAGAACATTTATAGCTATGGGTCAACTCAGATGAATTTGGAAAAAAAAATAAAATCTATATGTTTGAAAAGATTAAAAGCAAAAGGGCTGGCTGAAGGTACAGCTCTTGCTTGTCTTCCAAAGTACTGAAATAAATAAAATATTTAACAGAGAGGACTGAAAAACTGGCTATTTTACACTACTCATATGTTGACAAAGCCTTTACCTTAGTGGCTAATTCATACTGTCAGTTTTAACAAAGTAAGACAGACACACACATTATAAAATATTTCTAGCTGATAGACCAGAAGGTAGAAGAGGTTATAGAGAAAGAAGGTAGAAGAGGTTATAGAGAAATACAAACAGAAAAGTTTGGTTTGTTGAACTTAAATTATGCCAGTGATTTAGTATTTCTTAGTATTGTAGGTTCTTCTTTATTCCTCCAGCAGCAAGAGTCCAGAATCCTTCAAGAAATAATCCAAAGTGGCAAAAGTAAAATTTTTCTTTACCTCTACCTGGCAAATTTTCAGAGAGATACATTTACTGGATGGAAACTTCCTGCCTGGATTGGCTGTTCGTTAGTATGAGTAATGAGCAATCCATTCATCATTAGGGTTAGCAAGTTTTCCATTTCATCCTCTTCCCTCTTTAAGTGCATGATTTAATTCACAGCACATAAACATTTATGCAGAAACCTTGTAAAAGCAAACCCATGCCCAGTATTTTGGTCATATGTGTATGAGAAAACTATAGGCAGGTGGAGAAACTCAGCTTAAAACAAACTCATATCCACTGTTTGTTCACAATATCTAATCTCTCTATTCTGTGTCTGTACAAAATTTACATTACTCTCCTTCCTTTTCTCCCTTTCACACTTGGCTCTGCTTAGAGATAGAGCTGCTATGTACCTCACAAATTTGTTCCATGGACAAATATGAGCTCTGGGAGAGGTTGCCTTATCAACTAGTTTGTAGGTCTAAAACTTGGTATGTCCCACCTTCAGGTCCCTGTGCTGCTTCCTACCCTGATGCATGTCTCTTCAGCGATGCTGAGCTGCAAGAATTGAGGGTGTATGGGCAAGAGTTGCCTCGTGGTATTTGAACATCCAGTATTTATCTCAATGCAGAAGCAACTGTCTTCCTGTAGGAGGATGCCTGGAATATTCTTAGCTTTCTTTAGCTTCTTTTCAATTAAGCTCTTGGGCTTCTTCTTGCTGCTTGGAGCTGAGGCTGTAGCATCTCATGGCAACACTGCATTGACTGTGTGGACAGGTGCTTGCCCTTTCTGCCCTGCGTAAAGCAACAAATTTTACAGTTCAGGAAGGGGGGGGGGGGGGGGGGCTTTTTGTATCTTGGAGCATGAGTTTTTAGCCCCCTTTCCTGGGCTTTTCCTTTGCCTCCTCATAGGTTAGCAACCTCATTCTACAGCCTGTGTCCTTGGGACAGAGGTAGTCAATCTTGGTCTGCAGTTCCAGCATTTGGGGATCTTCCCATGGATTTTTAGTGACTGTTTTATTTTACTGTGCAGCTAAACATGCAGCTATCCTGAGTGAACACTTAAATGTTCACTCACAACCCTTAAAAAATTCAACTGTTCTTTGCCGTAAGTAAATGTGGTTTCCTTTCCCATTCCCCAAAATCTACCCACAAAGTTGATGCTTACTTGGTGCAAGCAGAGGATAGTGGCAGCAGAGCTCCCAGAGCTAATATTTGTCCCTGAACTGCAGGCAGAACAGTGAGGCAGAGCAAAGCAGTACTTTTTCAATGAATACTCACTGAGCCAAGAATACTTTAAACACTCCTCCTCCATCACCTTTCCTTAAAATTGAGATTATTAATGAGTCACACTTACATTCATATTCTTCAGAGCACTGCTGTAGAGAGAAACAATAGCCAGGTCTCCCTCTCCTTCCTCCTGGGTGGGCAAGCAGCACAATACTAAAGCATTATCACATCAACTGCTGGGCTAAGAAGCTTGACCCAAAGCCCTGTGCCAGTGAATTATTTTCTCTTGACATATGGCTTAAGGCTGAAGGATTTGAACACTTAATTGGTGCATTTTCTGCAAGGCTTTAAAGGCTTGGCAAGGTGAGATTCCTGCTAATCAGTGATACAGCTGGGAAACAGCTCCTGCTGTGCATCACCAGCAGCCTCCACCTACACGAATTTATTGATCCCCTGGAGCTCAAGGGACTAGTATTATCTGAATGTGCTAAATTCATTTCTAAGTGAAGCTGTCCAAAGATTGTGTTTCGAACATCTTTAATAATTGTATTCACTGAGACATGTAACAGCACTGGTCTGTTAACATTTGTGAAAAAGGCTTCTCTCTCACATTAAGGTCTAGGTGGCTCTTTGTTAACTATGAAAACAAAATAAATTCCCTGCAACTTTTTGCCTTTTCCTACAGAAGTTATCCCAGCCCCTCATTGCAATCAAGTATTCACAAAACTAACGTTTTTACAGCACTTTTTTTGTCATTGAAATTATCATCCCCCTCGCAAAAATACTTCCATTGTAAAGGTGGGCCATTTGATGAGAAATCGGGTAAATTAAATCATGCATTATTGACACTCCTGTAAAACAACTACTCAGAACACTAATTTTTCATTTTAATCCCGTGATTTTACTGTGCTTTGGCCTCTGACTTGCAAAACCATGGTTTCTGCAATAGTCCTTACATTTTTCTGGTGTTTTAATTTCTCTACAAAAACTTCTCTAAAAAAATTCCATTACTTCCATTCTTACTGATTTACCACTTCTATCTTAACCATAAACCTTGTAAACATACTCTTCCCTAAGCTCCTGTGAGTTGAAAGGACTTTTGGACACAAAGGATTTGCAGGACAGACACATCATTGTTGTTATTCTGTATTTCCAAGAAAAAGTATGTTTTCACAATGATCCAGACAAAAATTGTATTTTTATGACAGGACAATAAAACAAAAGAGAGCAGTTGCTGTTCCCATCCGAGAGAAGAGACTCTCCCTCGAAGATAACTCTATCCAACCACAAACTGACAACTATCTTACTCATGAAAGATGTTGCTCTCATGGGGCACACCCCTGCAGTCACATTCACTCAGACACACTTAGAAATAAAATTATAGTCTTGAAGTGGGGCTGCTTTAGAAGACATTCTGCACATATTTCTATTAATTGAATAAAGTCAATATAATTTAATTCTTTTAAACACATAAGCACAGAAGAAGGAAGCAAAGGTTGGAAAATGTTCAAGGAATGCATACTTACTTAGGGCCTTACTTCTAAAAAAATCTAGGTATCAGTAGAAGTGCAATTTTAATATTTTCTATTTATTTTGTTTTAATTCCCTTAGTTCTTTTTCTCCTTTCCTCTGCTAAACACATGCCAAATTTAGAAGATAGCATAAAATTCCTCTGTCTGCTTTCTTCACTTACCTCCATTGGTCAGCAATTTTATTAAGTTTTGTAGATGTCAAGCCTGCTTTTAGTCCTGGCATCATGTAGAAGTCCTGTGAGAGCTGGAATGAGATGATCCTCACCCACAACAAAGACGGAGATAACACTACTTCTCTTTCATTCTCTGTTTGTGCCAGCATCACCCATGGCTTTGCAACACCTCTCTCAAATTTGTAAATGACAAAGACCTTCCAACAAAACCAGTCTCAGCTTCTTAAAATATCTTTGTCAACTTAATTAACTTTGCATGCTGTCATCTCAGGACTGTCAATTGTAACGTAGTTCAAAGCTCAATTAAAAGATCCGTTCTTTTTATCTGCATATGGGAAAGTATTTTTACACTAGCAAATACCAATTTACACTCATTAAGTTCTGTGAATAAGCCTGATGACACACCGGGGGTCCCATTGAAACACACTCTTAACAAATACAGTAGGTGTAGTGTTTACCCATTGCTTAACTGTGCTGAATAAGCTCTTTGACAAACAAAAGCTTTCTTGCTGGCCCTAGTTATCAGAAGGTGCATTACATGCACTCTGCTGCCATCATTCACCACCTTTTCTCATCAACCTACCAAACAATTTTAATTAGCAAAGTTTCCACACCATTAGAACTAAATTTGTCTGTGCAGCAATGGAGTAAAACCACCGATGTGAATTGCTGTAGTTCATTGGTTTAGGTTTTGTGTATCTTTCATAATCCCAAAGCATCTTGCAAAAACCCCAACAGCCTTTGGTTTGTATGATTTTCTGCTGTTCCATGATGGGTAGTAAATGTTCAGGCTCTCATGGCAGGGCAGATGCAATCCAGCAGGGCGGCTGGCGTGGCAGGGCTGGGTGCTGCTGGGGCAGCCCTCTGTAGCCTTTCTCCCTGCCCCTGGAATGGTCAGAATCTGCCTGGGTGGGAGCCAGTTGTGATAAGTGCACATCCTCATATTGGTAAGCTGTACCTGGGGACTGTTTGTGTGCCTCCCTGCAAGGTGGTTCTCATGGCACATTGTGTGTCATAACGGTCCTGTGTCCTCTCTGGGCAATGAATGTCTGTCTCACTAACGTTAATTTCTAGCCCAAAGCACAGCAATATAAAAAAAAAAAGATAATCTTTTAGACCCTCTCATGATTCACATCATATTATTTGGGTTTTGGAGAGCAAATGACAATATCAGTGGTGACATTCCAGGGGCTTATATGTTTAGGCCTGTACTGTGGATGTGTATAATATCTACTGT
Organism: Passer domesticus; assembly: GCF_036417665.1. NCBI lineage: Eukaryota > Metazoa > Chordata > Aves > Passeriformes > Passeridae > Passer > Passer domesticus. Next base: position 91,789,434 of record NC_087476.1, read on the forward strand.
CCACCTGAGGGATTGTTTTTTCTTTTCAGGCTCTGTAATGTGCATCTCTGACACATCAGTTTGCTACACTGTGATAAGTCCTGCAGTCTCTTGACTTCTCACCCATCTCACACTCTGCCATAATCTACAAAACTAGAACAAAGCTTGAACATGGCAAACAAACGAAGCCTGAGAGCCAGAGGAAAGAGATCAGAAAGGAGATTTTGCTGCACTACTCTTGACTGCCCTTTTCCTGCAAGCCCTATAAAATTTTTTTGACCAGCTAAAGTTGGACAAGATGGTCATGGTTGTACTCTGCAGAACTTTTACATGCATCTGTCTAAAGGTATGTAAACAAATGCATACACACATCTATCAATATATAAGTGTGTGTACTCACACATATATATATAGAATGTGCAGACACAGGAGAATTTTATAGTGCTGTGACAGGATAAATGAGCCTGACACTTATATGAAAACCTAGAGTAAAATTAGACAGTGTTTGAATGAGCAAAAAATGAGATGGCGGCCCTTCCAAACAAGTCATGCATCTTCTTTACAACACAGAGATATGTACTCACTATCTGTCACTTAAGCAGTGGGAAAATTACTTGGAGGTATTTTAAGAAAAGGAGGAGAGGAGATTCAATTTTATTTGTTTATGTTTCTCACTGTAAAACTCTAAATATCTTGCATCTAACTATATGAGGTCAGAAGAAAGCATAAAAACTTCTAACAATGATCTAAACCAGATTTTAATGTATATAAAAAGGTCAGACAAACATTAGCTACTAGAGACTTTTCCATGGTTAGATTTGAGGTTTATATGTTTTGCTGGACACCTAACATAAAGCTCTTCAAATCTGCAGGATGTCAGACTTTATTGTTGTAACACATGTAATGAAAAGAGGTGCTCCAAAATAATTTCTTATTAGTATTTGCTAATGTTGTAATTGGGAGGTTTAGTAGCTGAATGTATTGCTTTGGCTATTGGATCTACGAGGAAAAAAAAATAAAATAGCTCAAGAGAGGCCTCTTGGCAGTGTCAAGAGAAGCCAGGCTGCACAAATCATTGATGAAAGACAATACAACTTTACTGAGTCTATGCACCTAAAATTTTTTTCCCCTGTGAATGCTTCATTCCTATTGATAAAAGAAACAGTTCTTTGAGTGTAGTAGGCTGTCTGCTCTTTGTAAACCATTAGTCAAAACCTTCCAAAGGAAAGACCTGCAAGTTTTCAAGCTTTTTTCTGCTTTGAGCTTTCCAAGCCTTTCAAGGCTTGGTATGGTAAACATGCAAGATACAGGGCAAGGTAGCTTTCTGCCTGGTCTAGGGCTGCAGACTCTGCCATTTTGGGTACTCAAACCAACCAGAAGGAGTTCCTGTCATAACAGAGACATATTCAGATATGAAAAACTTTTACCGTGGGTTTTGTGGGGGTGGGAGTATGTGCTTTGGTTGACGGACTCTCTAGGTACACCTACACTATTCTCAGAAGCAGAATTGGCCGTAGCCATGAAGGAGGCCGCTGTGCTGTGCTGTCTGTCCCCGCTGTGGAGTCAGGCCATTGGCATCACTGCCGAACCATCCCCTGCTCAAACAGTCCCTGATGCCTCCAGATCCACAGCCAGATTGCCCTGAGCTCCACTTGGGGCACCCTTGTGAAAAACAACTGCAGGAAAGCTTCTGTGTTTGTGGGTTTTATTACCTCTACTCATGGAGGACAAATACATTTAATATTTAACATTTCCTACATGTTAAAACCAGCTCTGTTACAGCAGTACAAGAAGGGCAACTGACTGACCTCACAGCTGGCTTTAAAGACAAGAAGCCAGGCAGCTCTCTCTGCCCTACATGATAGCTTTCCTCTGTTGCAGAGCAAAACAAGTCACCCAGTGTGCAGATGGGAGGAGTTCACCTGAGTTGAATTTGGGCTCTTTCTATCGCGAACAGGCTGTGCTTTGTGAAGGTTTCTGTTCAACTGCAGGAGAAAAAGCTTTCTTCCTTGGAACATTTGACACAAAAAGAAAGAAAAATAAGAAAGAATTTCTAACTGATTGCCCTATGAAAATGTCCCAGGATTGTACAAACAATTTTTAACTTTTTTTAATATCATGCAAGTCCTGAGATATTATGAAACTGGGTGTGCAGTGGAAACCTAGAAAGACCAGACATTAGATATACAGTGTTTTTTTCTCTGAGTCTTTGCCAACAGTTTCTTTTCAATTACTAAACAAGGGTCTTGAGAAGACAGAAGTCTCAACCAACCACATTGTGTTTAGAAGAATATAATTATTTAGAAGGGTTTTTCTCTTTAGCTTTCTTAAAGCAATCCAATCTAATCCTTGAAAGTGACAAATAAAATACTCTCAGAAGGAATTATATGTTTTAAAACTCTTTGCTGTCTGTAAAACAGAATTCTGCCCATCACAGTGAGAGGCACACGTGTGTCTAACTGTCACACGCCACATAAGCATGTGATGGACTTCTGAAACAACCCAAAATGCCTATATTGCAATAGGTCTAATTTTCACATCTTGGTTGATTTTGTCATTTGTTCTTGATTATACAGCTAGCAAGTGTAGGTAGCTGCTGTAGTGGGAGTCACATAAACATTGTGGTTCTACACTGCAGATACTGTCAAATACAGGCCCAGCTCCCTGATTTGTCTTCAAAATGAAGTGTGTGGTATAATTTCCTTGCCCTTGGGGATAATCAGTCCCTCCTTTTTGCATACTGCAAAATGCAGTTTTCTATTAGTCTAACCACTGACAGCTGTGGTTACAACAGAAATAAACAAAAGTAGCACAAAGATGAATGAGACTGGTTGAAGATATATTGCAAGTATTCCCACCCCAAGGGCTTTGTTTCTTGCCTGATGATCTTCTTTTCTACTACTGTTATGGAGCTTGCAGGTGAAAAGTATTTTCCAAAACAAAGCTTCTCAACAGGAGGAGGGCTTGGGAGAATCGAGTCTTTACTTCCCTGTCAGAAATGAGTCATAGCTCCCTTGACCATAATGACTGACCACTTGAATAATATCTTTAGATTTTAATTAAAAATAAAAAGTAGCATCTGAGCGATATGAAAAGCAGGCCACCATTCCAATACACTTACACAATCACATGGGTTGCACATACACATATCTGGGGATCATTGCAACAGATTTGCTTGTTTGGTCCTTGAAAGGGAACATTTTTTGAGAAGAAATGTTTTAAGAACTGCTGTTATTTGGAACACACAATCCTCTAGGCTACAAATAGTACCTCAAGGATATATGTCTCTGTGTTTTATTTCAGTCAGGGAAGATCTTGTTTTAAAGGAGTGAGGAGGACTCAGGCATTTGGTGTCTGGTGGGTGACACAGACTGTTCTGTGTTCTTGCTGCGGTGACTTTTGAACTCACTGTGCTTGTGTTTGCTGGAGGTCATGTGGAGCAGGGGCTCTAACTCATGGGTCATACTTGCAGTATGCCCATTAAATTTTGTCTGTTTTGTTGGTCCCTCTGCCTATCCCCATCAATTTAATGTTACCCTTCTCACAGGAGTGATGCGAGGCTATTGCTTTGATACAGTGATGCGTGTTCTATTTGCCATATAAGTAAAATAAAAGACAAACACAGAAAGACTAGGAAATAAGGCAAAAATAGAGTAGCCCAAATGTACCAATTCAAAACTGAATCTGACAGTAAATAACACTGGCATTTTATTTTAATTTCCCATCTGAATTTTAGTTGAATATATAGATGACTTGCTAAAGATCTATACTGTAATATTTCAAATTGATGAGAAAAATCATAATTAACACCATGAAAGCAGATTATTTTGGTTTTGTTTTTGTCCACTGGAAACTGTTTCTCTTAGTAGGCCTTTTTTCATATACTGAATAGGAATCACAGTCAACAGGCAGATTTATCTGATGCCACTCTGAGTTAAAGCACAGAATTTTGCCAAAGACAGAAGATAAAATCAGCAGGGTATCTAGGTGAAATTTTCTGTATGCTTTTCACTTATTTCAAAGAGTAAATAAGTGAGTTCCTTATGTCTGCTTTTAAAGTGGACGGTTGCCAGGGCAGTTCTGCTTTACCCTGCTTCTCTTCCAGCTTGTGCACTTATCTCTTTAGCTTTCTGAGGCATGTTGTCTCTCTTTGTACTGATAAGAGTAATCCGCTGATTCTCCTTCCCTTCCCTGCAGTATTCATGCAGAGTCTGGCATAAACTGACGTCCATATGGCATTCATCCCATTGAATGGCACTTGGAGCAATGTGGGGCCGTGGGAGGACAGGTCAGCAGTATGACCCTTGGGGCAACCACACTGACTCTTACCCCCAGAACTGCTGACTGCTGTCATAGCACAGTGAAATCACATTTTACAACATCATCCTTTAGACCTTTTATGTTGGATGCACTAAGAAGTTTACATCTTTTCCTGGGCTACAATCTGTCAGAGATTGTATGTGTGCATTTTAACCTGACTTCCAGGTTAAAATAATGCTGATGTGACTCATGAAAACTTTGGTGAAGTAGGGGGAGACTTCATAAACAACAGAAGAATCTGGAAGAAAAACTTGTGATATCAAGCCCTGTGTATGTCTCAAAGCTGTTGGCAGCTGTATGGTCATCTGTGCAGACAGACCTCAGCTGTAGGGGTCAGTCCTACCCTGTTGTCATGATGGAAAAATGCTGAAATATTGTAGGGTAAGGCCAACTTGATGCTCTGAATTCCTCTCTAGATTTGCTGACTCGCTCACTGATATATTGTTCTATCTGAGTGCTTTGTAGAGTTCCAGTCAGTACAGAAGGCACTATTTTAAAGTCCTGAAGTCAGACATGGTTACAATTGTAGAGACTTCAGCAGTTCCCATTTAATGCATTCCTTAGGAAGCCAAAGATTGTTTTCTTTCCACCCTCCCTGCAGTAGGCATTTTCATCAGGGAGCTAAAGCAGTGAATTCAAATCTAAAAGGCTTCCTTGCTGTACTTGAGGATAGAATATTTTGATCTTTGTATGAAATTCAACTGGAATTAAAATCAGGAGAGAAACCTGAGGAAAAAGTGTTTAAAAATCCCTTTCTCAAGTGTATTTTGAGACTGTTATTCAGAAGACCCTGAAATAGAAAAAGCAACAATTTTTCCACTGCTATTTCTCAACTAATAAGAAAGCCTATAACATTTATTTCTACCTTGCAAATCCTAAGAAGAATTTTCACTGCTTAATGGAATTGTCAAATCACACTCAATTTCAGCATAGTGCTAGCATGTGCTTGCAAGCCGTTGTTGTTTCCAGTCTTGATTTCAACATTCTGCCTACAAGCACTTCATTATGAAAAGATGTGGAACACATAAAAATGTAAGTTTTTATTTTCTTGTATGGAATGTGTGTTTTCTGTCTATTCTCATGCTCACAAAAGGACAGGGGAATTTGCACAAGAGGAGAGATAAAATCTCAACAACAGATTACTATAGAGTTGGACATTCTAAGCTACCTGTTTATCCAGAAAACCATTTTGTGTGGCATTTCCATTGTCTATTTTTTTAGACGTGGATGAGCAATCTGTTTGCACAATCAGCTGTCAAAAACTGATTTTAAAAGTTCAGTGACAGAAACTCTTTCAAAACTGGAATTTATTAAGAAATATTGTGAGTGGACCAAATCAGGCTCTGATCATCAAAGTTAAGAGTTAATGAGATCCCTCTTACACTTAAATGAAACAGCTGGTAGATGCTTGAAAGTCTGGGATAAAACATCCCCAACAAACCACAAAACCAAAAAAACTCCACACCTTGTGATTAGCAGCCCACAGGTATTTTACACCTTGCTTGTAACTCTGCAGTTCTCATTTACAGTATGTGCCTCCCATGGAGCTTTCCTTACATACCTCTACAGCTAGTCAGATTGTGCCCTGCACAGACTTCTCCTCACAAATATAACCACCTTATACCCCACTGACTGTTAGTTTAGAAGATCCCTATTGTTTCTTCTCTTCTTTGTTACTTTCTAATGCTACTGCTGCATATATCCAGCATGCTCAAGGAAGGTGCTAGTTTATGGCCCTAGCCCCTGAATCTTGCCTTTCCATTTCCTCCATGCCCTAACCTCTGGCAGAAAAGAGGAGAAAGGAGATAGTTGACTGAATAAACAAAGAAAATGAGAAAGACAACAGCTGAGTAAAAAAAGATAAGAAGCACATGAGAAGCACACAAGGTCATAATTCAGGGATCAGTAATGACAGTGAAGGTGATTGACATCGAGACTGACATGGTTAAAATTATCACTTCTTTGCTTCAGTGACTTCAAGTTGATATGCAAAGGGGATCAATCTCACCACATATTTAGAACTTGCAAAGCAAGGCTCTGGGAAGGAAAATGTACTATCAGACCACTTATTCTGTCTGAGAGTGCCTTTAAGAAGCCTCCTCTAAGGTTTGATGCAGTACCAGCAGCACTACCCAAAAACGATGTAAGGGGATTGTGCTCAGAAAAGTAGAGTTTGAACTTCCTATTACATCAAGATGTGTAACCCATTTTTATTGCTTCATATAAAAAAATAGCATGTCCATCAGTCCGTGAAGTTTCTCCAGTCTGTCAAGTGATGCTCTTGTCAAGGTTTACGCTTCTCCCCTATATGAAGATAGGTGAGCATCCTTTTCAGTTAACTCTTTCAAAACTACATCCAGTGTTTGTTGATGATAAGGCCTCTTATGCCCACTATATGATTTTCAGCTGAGAACTTTCTTCTTGAGTCCTTTAAGTCCTCAAATTATTCCCTTGATAGCTTAAGGGAACATAACAGGGGAATGAGTAACACCTTCCAGCCCACATGGCCCTCAGTGTGCAGTGAAACAGCCTTTTGGGGAATGTGATAGAGTGAGATTTCAAGCTGCCAACAACATAGAGCTCCAGTAAGGTCCATTCTTGTGGCTGAGCAGAAGGGAATAATGCTATCATCGCCACAAAGCTGTGGGTTCATTCTCCACACCATGAGGTGCTGGATTACCAGTGACTATCAGGTTAACTGTGGCTGGTTGCTCAGCATATGGAGGCTGCTAGCTACAGCTTTAGCAAAGCTGTTTAAATCTGAGAGTCCCATTGCCTTACTCCTTCCAGACAAAGCTGATTAAATAATCTGAAAATGTCTACAGGCACGACAACATTGTGGAGGTCTTCAGTATCAGCATGACATTCAACACAATGCATCTCTATCTTGAAAGTTAATTGAAATCCCTGTGGGTAAAAATGCTTATGTAACATTTGCTTCACTCATGACTCTCTGCGGGATACAGTGATGACTCCCAGCTCCCTGTGATGGATAGCCTCAGAACAGCAGTGGTTGACATTTTCTGTGTCTTGGCCTTTTAATATGTTTTATGTTTGCACAGTTGCAATGAACATTCTCTGCTGCCTTTAATCCTGGTTGATAAATGAAGCACGAGTCTCCCTCTAACCTTGGATACTCTCACAATTGATGCTTGCTTGATATGATCTGCATTTTTCCATGGACTCTGTTGGAAATTGTCCAATTAGCTCTCTGCAGCTATTGGGGGAGCATTGTCATTGATTGCTCAATGCTTTTCCCAAAAATTATTAGGCATTTTTGCTTTTTTACCATATAATAGTTATAGATACAATTTAACCAGTTTCCTAGGTTGTATAAAATCTGTACAAGAAAGGCAAGAATTAGTCTGGAGATCCTACAGGAAAAAGCAATGGAAAATCCTTGGGAAAAAAAAAAAAGGTTCTGTCTCCTTGACTGTGAATTTTAACTCTAAAGCCACACAATCAATCTCTGTGTCTCAGTGAAATATTTAAACATGGAAAAGCAGCTGAATTCTGATGTCACATCTGGAATGAGATGAGCATGAAAATTATAACAATAGGAAAAATTCTTCCTTTCTTTCTCTCATGTCAAAATTATACTTGAGGAACACTTGTGATGTATGATTCTCCATGAATCTTTCCCCTTTTAGTTATAACCTTTTCAAAGCACACACTCTACTTATGGAAAAAAGCTGCAGATCAAAGCATGACAGTTGACACCACAAAAACAAAGAGACAAGGTTACTGGATCAAACCCAAGAAGAAAAACTGATGAAAAGCCTTCAAGTGCAGAGCAGACTGATGAAAATAAGTGTGTACTGCATGATTTGAGTAAAAAGGGGCTGAAATAGAAGAGAAGAGGAAAGACTGATGAAAGCCAAGGGTTGAAGACTCATGAAGAAAGCATAAGAAGCTGATGGCTCCAGACTTTGGTTTCATAAGCAGAAACTCTGCAATGTATTTAAAATTTAGTGGAGAAACCACTGACTGTGGCATCACAGAAATCACAAGACTGAATTAACAGGAAAGATACTGAAAAAAAAATTCCTCTCAAGGGTATACTGAAAGTATTCAGAGAGGTGATAATGAAAAAAAATTTCACCAATGATCTGGGTGAATTTGAAAGCACATTGCTGTGACTTTGACTATATTTTTTGCCCTAAAAATGGCCAGACAGCACACAGTTAGTGAAATTAGCCAGTCTCTATAATGGGCTCTTATGCAAAACATAACACTTTTGCTAAAGTTCCTACTAACTACAGAAAGGAATATTAGAAGTTACACTGTAAGATTGTAACTTACCCTTCAGTAAATCTTGTGTTATCATAGCTTCCTCTATGTAGGTAGGCAATGCAATTGCATTTCCACACATTTTGAAGATAAATCTCATCAATATTGGCAGAAAGACATTTCTTCCCTTATAAATTTCACCATGCAACTTCACAACTAAATAGAATTGGGATCCCAGAAATCCCAACTCTTATGCCATTAAAAAGCAACTTATATAATGTCTTACCCTTCCCCATCCAGCATGTGAAGTGTGGCTGAGAGAGTTTCTTATTACTACCTTATAAAATCAACTGAATTTTAACCACAGATTGCTGCATTAGAGTAAGACCTTTAAAATGCCACAAAAACAGGGAACAAAACAAGGAAGACTTTTATGTTACAGCTGCCTTGAATTCTTCTGTCATGTTCAGGTACTGTTGTACTGCACATTCTTCTACCTTGCAGGCATCTAACAGTACAGCAGACAACATGAATGACATGAGGATATTGCAAAGAGAGTTTAAACAGATTTCTGTCTGAATGCTTATGTCACTTCTAAGTCATGACTTAAGAGAGGGAAAGAAAATTTAAAACAGTGGTTGCAAGAACTTGGCATATTGAGAGGATTGCAGAGGAGGAAAATTGGTTTGACATCAAACCACACTGTTTGCTCCACAGACATCCAGCTAATAAAGGATGATTTAGTTAAAATCAGAATTCCTCCCCTACACAGTCATTCAGCCCTGTTCCAGTTTTACAAAGTGTCCAGTGATTTTAGTTATACTTTTGGTATTTACCCTTTTTAAATTTTAACTGATTTTTTGGTAAATTCAAAACTTGCCAGGAACAGGAGTCAGATTCACTGAAGTTTCAGATGAGGCGAGGGCACATTCCCAGGCTGGAAAATCCTGTTCCCTTTTCTGTCAAAAAGAATTTGACCCCATGTTATCCAGATTCACCAGCAGGAGCCTAAGGTACCACACTGCTTCCTGAAGGCACCCACTCTGCACATCGGACTGTGCTTCCAAACCCCTTCCTCCTGCAGGCATTGTAAACCTGCCAAGGTGCTGATGAACACACTCTATCTTTTAGGGACTTGCTGCTGGGGTGAGGGCAGAAAATTTGAGCTGCTAGCACCCCCTTCCCTTTAGGTCTCAGAGGAAAGCTGCTCAGGCCAACATGTGGCCACCAACCACATTTCAAGAGGACCTCATGGTAGATCTAGGGGCAAGACAAAAAAAGAGCAGAAGTTACAAATTTGTGTTCAGGGTAGATTTGATAATAATGGCCAGGGATGGGGGGAGAGAACACTTGAGCACATGAACTTCTGTATCTGCTTCCCAGCAAGAGGGTGTTGGTTTTTGTATGCCTTACTCCCCTGCTCCTGGAATTTATGTTTACTTTTCTCCACTGGCACACACAGGACATTAACAGCCTACCACTAAAGCCGAACACTGCAAATATCCTCCTGAGAAAAGTACAGGTCCAAAGTTTCTTCAGGCAGCCACCTTTTACAGTAATTTCATAGAGATCTTAGGAAAAATATGTCATAAATTACTGTTTGTGAGATTAACATCACTCAAATAATTTCTACACATCAGGAATAGGACTCATGGTCCAGAATATTCCAGAATTTTAGTAAAATACTTTTTGGGACTTCAAAGTCCCTTATGAATGGGAGCTGAGTACATAGATTTTGAAGGTGTCACCCAGATGGGTCCCTTGTTCCTGTAATGCTGCCAATGCCAGGTAGGCTTTAGAAGAAGGAGCAGCTCTCATCTGCTATCAGCTGGCACTCAGCAGGGGCTCTGGAGCCCAGCAGGTCAGCTCTGTATCCCAAACCACAATAAACATATCCCAGCTCACATGAAACATTTTACTCTATCAAAACTGGAGCTCATTGGATGTACCACCTGCACACTGCACTGAAATGTGCCCTAAGAAAGGGAATATTTCAAATAGTATTTGCATATTTTGATGTAATAAGCAAAGTCTGCTGACTACCTTATGAACTCAGGACTTAAACAGATGTGAAGCAGCATCATATACTTGAAATGAAGAGAAGGATCTTTAAGTTGCACTATGTGGTACCTTCACTGGATCATATAAATTCAAATTCAGGGGTTTGTCAGGGTAGACAAAGAAATTGCCTTTCCTCCAGGCTTTCTGTCTTCTGAGTAATAAACCAAGTTACTTCATAGTACCATGCAGACAATAAAACCAAACCAAAATCACCACATCAAAACCAACACATGAATAAGTGGGAGTGAAGAGATATTATTTCTCTCCTGCTTCTTTACTTTTCTGAAATTCATTAATAGTTCCTGAGTAATGAAATGTCAATGGCTTTTAGAAGCCACATGAATTACTTGTATGGAGTAACTTCTGTTTAAGAAATTACTTTTTGTGCATTAGACACAGTGACATTTCTCATAAAGAGAAAAACAGAAGTACAGAATATGCAGCTAGGGAATTGTTTGGACAAATAGTGCAAGTTTTACTTTTCATCTGGAAATTTTAGGTGAAAGAGGACTGCATGTTGATAAAATGCACTTTTTGTGACAATTAGCATGCAAGATTAGGACTCCTGATACATGGGACCTGTCCTAATAGAATTCTATCTCCTGACTATTCATGGGACAGTGTGAGCAAAGTGCAATTGGGTAAACTAAATGTGTTCACAGTCCAAGGTGACTGGAGTAACACAGGCTTTCCACTACTGCGTCAGAGCTACTTGGATGGCTTGTGATTCAAATTATACTTATACAGCAGTGTTATGCAGATTTAAGGCAAGAAAGAATACAAGTGCTATATGTTTATATTTTGCAAGTTGCTGCTCTTGATAACCTTTAATATAAAATAAAACTATCAGAAAATTTTACATAAGTATTATTATTAATAGTGCTATTTCAACCTCCTGAGATGAACAGACAAGGAATAATGTTACCTGTTAAATCCATGCTGATTTTGTAAACTAAAAATGGCTTTTAAAATTTTTCTTTATATGGAAAATTAAGAGTTGTTTAGTTAGCTCAATGTGAGATGAGATATATTGGCCCAGTGGATGTAAGTCAAGTCCTGCTGTTGGTACACAGACTTTACCTCTGGGAGAAAATACATCTATATGGACATTTGTGCATTTTGTAGGCTCTGTCTGAAGACAAAGTGGCAGTTTCTGCTGAAAAAGGGTATGGGAGCCCTTTGCTGTAAAGCAATTGTGAGCAAATAAGTCAGAGCAAGAATGCTGGATCCACCAAGGCAGGGCTGAGTCTGGGAAACTGAGATCGGCTCCTGTTTCTCACACAGCATCTGCTGCAGTGGGGATTTCTCAACAAGCACAGTTAACGTGCTGGCCCAGTATGATTCAGGAAGGATCTTCTCTGTTTCACTGGAGGAGCTCTGCTTCAAAGAGCAAACCTTCTAGTCTCAGGAAATAAGAACCTGAAACTTGCAGAGAAAAGGATGTGGAGTAAACAGAGAGCTGGCAGATGTAGCTGCGTGCCAGGGATGATCCCACCAGCCCATAAATATTGATGACTTTGCAGTCTCTGAATGCAGATTATTCAGGACGCTGAAGCCTGCAGCTGCACATTCACAGCTTGCTGCTCTCTGAAAGAGCATTCCTGAGAATGTGCATCCGCCTGCCTGAGAATCCCCCATTGCTCTTTTTAACTCTGCTGAAACAATGCTCTTCTCCTTCTGGAATTTATATTTTATCAAAATAATTCAAAAAGGCAAACAAAAGATTTGTTTTGCTAAACTAATTTGGAAACAGCTATAACAGGTTGCTATAAAAACAGTTGTTACAAGAGAGGGGATAAAACTCTCCCCTTTTTTTCCTCTACTGCATATATGTCTTTCATATAGCTACTTTTGTCTAAAACTGTTTAATACAAATAAGCAGAAAAAACTGGAGAGCATAGTGACAGTTCATTAATGGGTGTATCATGCATAACCTTAATGTATTAGGCAATAACATCAGCACCTCACTTGAGTATGGAATCAGTTAAACACGGACTCAGACATCCTTAAGAGAAATTAATTTAAGATTCATGCTGGATCCTTAATTCAATAAACCAAAATTGGAGCTGACATTCTGAGGTTAATAAAGAAACCTAGGAAAGAATTGAAGTCCAATCAAGGACAAGCCAAACCACAAAGGATTCAGCACAGTATTTCAGCATTTCTGAGAAAAAGTAAAGTATTAGGAGCTCACAGCCCATCAAGGGTTGGCTCATGTTTTAAGGATAGAAGTTGAAAGGCTGCCACTTTACTTTCATTCTATGACAAATTCAGCAATGCCTCAATGTCTATTTATCACTTTGAAAAAATAGATAATTTATTATTATATTTCACATAGGTATATAGGTACTGATGTGTTTATAGCTACAGATGCATATATATACCCAGACAAACTCTACTATCATTCCTCAGTACATGACTATCACAAATTCATGCTTAAGGCTTGATTGTCTCACATTAAGTAAGGTCTTACTCTACATGTATTTTTAATGACCTACCTGTGCTCTCTGTTTTCTGAGTTCCAACAGGGTCATGATCTCTCAATCAGCGTTTGTAAAAATACTCATAGGTATAGCAGAGTTGCTTTAAGCACTCTGAACATGGCCCATGTGGAAAAAGAGGCCGGAGCTCAGGCTATTAAACCAGATCTATTTTGGACAACAATGACATGTGTTTTAAATTTTCCCAGAACTTCAAACATGTATAAGGGCTTTCCTGAGAAGAGATGCTTCCCTTCACTGGGGTCTAGCACAGAAAGTGCAAATTAAATTAGGAGTGAAATTGGTCACAGGGGTGTAGTGTTACTGCATCTTGCAAGCAATCTTGTGCCTCAAACAGCATCAAAGAATTATCATTTCACCGTAGGCATTTTTGTTGTGTGTCAGACACCACAGTTTCCTTGTTCATGAAAGGAGTTTGCTGCTGAAAGACCTGTTAAAAAATTTGGATTTGACTTTCTCTTCTACATTACCATAAGCTTTATAGGTTAATCAGTTAATTAGCAATTATTTTTGAATATTAGTATCACTTTTAGTTAAGGTCCCACTGAAATAGACATAAAAATGTTTTGTGTGTGACTTTCTCAGCTCCTTCTGGAATCATTCTTGTCTGAGTTCAGAGCAGTCCTTTCTAATGCAGCTGCACTAGCAGTGCTCTGTGCTTCTGTGTCCAGCTTTTGTTTCCACCTAACTGGCAGTTCAAACTCAGAAGCAATTCCTCAGAAGCATATATGTGTGGAAATCAAAAACTGATAAAATATTGTGAAGAAACTTTTCGATGGACTCCCACCAATGTATGACAAAGTGATTCTTTCTCCTTTGCTCCTTTATCTCTTTTTCTCCCTGTCTATAGTTTGCTTACTTACAGTAGGATCATCATTAATGCCTTCCAAAACTTTACCAGGGCTGCTGAAACTACAAGCAATAAGATCTCATGCTGAAAGCACATCCAAACACTGTACACAATGTACAAAAATAAGATAACAGGTTTGAGTCCAAATGTAATTTTTTTTTCATTTACCTCTCTTGTATCATTAAAGCAATCAGATAAAACACTTTTTTGAAAACTTGAGGCATAGTGATTGATTAGCCCTACTCCTTTCTGCTGTGGAAATCTCTGGGACTCCACACAAACTGCGAGTGCTAACCACCTGTTCAGATAAAGTCTGGAGCCCTGAAATGATAACTTTTCTTCAAGAAAAGCTGCTGGATTGGCACATGTTCTTTTGCATCTTAGTCTTTGTCCTCTGTCTCTCTCTTGGTTTTCCTTCTTTAACAATATTGTACTTTGTACACATTTGCATTAGTATCAATTCACTTTTATTTAACATTTTTATGTACTCTAGTGCCTCAAGTCAAGGTTTTCTGCAGCTAGACAAACCTTCAGTTTTGCTTGACTGCAAGTGATTCATCTTTTCTTTAACAATAATATTTATTTCTACATTCACTTCATAAACCCTCAGTCTGTTGACACCAGCATGGTACCATTACCAATGGTATAAACAAAGAAAAATTGTAGCACTGAGACCAAATCAAACTTGTGCATAGTGTCTGTGGTTGAATTTTAAATTGATTCAGCTCCAGAGAGTTTATCCACATAAAAGTAATAATTAACATTCCTGAAGTAACAACTGCTCGGCCACATTTCAAACTGCTAGCTCAGACATTTGCATGCTTCCAATATGAGCACGATATGGCTCAGTCTTAAAGCTGCCAAAGCACAGTAGGTTACTCAGCATGCATAAAAAGAACTGACATTACATTCAGCGGGGACTTTATCTTGTTTGAATAATCCTCCCTACAAGATTATTTCAGCATGCAACGTGTTTCATTTGAGCAAAGTCAGAGAATGCAAAATAATGTGAAGTAATTATGCCATTAAATGTTGCTATTACTTTTTCAGCCCTCTGTCTCAAAGCATAAATAGTTTTCTCAAGGCTAAAAATTGTCAGCAGAAGATCAAATGCACCTCTTGAGTAACCTCGTTAAAACTAATGAAGTTTCCTGGAGATTGAGCTTGGTCCCTTACTCCACTATACTCAGAACTAGGAAACCACAGGAATATCAATATATTCTTTGCTTCCAATTGGTATTGATTTGCATTTCTAGAACACCTCAGTTTGAAATTCTCAAAATATTTTACAATCCTGTATGGAATAGAAGTTCTTTTTACCAGCATCTAGCACATGGCCGGTGGTACCTCTCCATACTGAGACCCACAGCTGTAACTGTGCCTGGAGATCAGCACCTGCCCATGTCAGCAGAGCATCCACTGTGGTTGCAGTCTCACCAGGCTCTCTGTGTTAAAATTATCTGATTGGGGAACAGGTATATTTAAAGAGGAACAGATGTCTAATGTTTCCCAGTAATTTCTGTTTCAAAAATTCTCTGCTGCAGTTGCAAAAGAATCATAGTCCTGCAGTTTCGAGTTCATCCCTAGGGCCCAATCCAGGCATTACACTGTAGAGGGACTTCCTGAGAAGCGTGCACAATTGCAACCTCTTACGGAAAAACATAATGAAGTACTGCGTTTAGTAATGACTGTGAGCCATTTAGCTAGCAGACTTTAATCACCTCTGATTACTATTTGATGATCAGCTATGTTTAACAGGAGTTTGTAACTCCTCTTCTTACACCGTACAGAAGGCAGCAATGGATAGCTACAGGGAATGAGGCAGCCATTGCTGTTTTTACTGTAACTACCAAAGAGGCCCTTTGTCCTCACAGTTTATTCCCAGCCAAGATCTAAGCGTAACGGGGAAAACAAAGGGGAAGAAAGTCAGGATTGTTAATTGACAAAACATCATCTTGCCACTCCCCACAAAGATGGCCATAAAAACCGTGCTTACTTCTTAAAGTTTCATTACTATTTAATAGCTTAACTGCAAACACTTTTTCTGCCTTCCCGTATTACTTTCTGTTTATTTTCCTGGCTTTTCCTTTTGCCCCAGCCCTCAACAGGAAGCATTCCTTACAAGCACATCTCGTGTTGTTGTGACAACATCACATGGCTTATTGTAGAAAGGCTTGCTGGAATTTATAAGGTAGAGGGTTACTTACTAACCCAACACATGAAAAATCCTATTTCAGACTTTGCAAATGAGTATATTATCCAGTGGCTGCCATCTGAGCAGTTATGCAGAGCCAGTCTGTTTGTACCAGCTGATATGAATATGTCAGTCTGGTAAAGTATTGACACTTGGATGTAAAGTTAACTCCTGAGCAACTACATACAGTCTCAAGAGTTGTGCTGGATTGGAGCCACAGGACCTGAAGCAAAACTTGTGGAACTTGATCAGAGTATTTTAAATAACTTCAGTGGATTCTGGATCAGGTCCATGCTGTCTGCTAGAGGTATTGGCTACATTTTTCCAAATAAAAGAAGTTAGGAATAATATATCAAAACCTTTGATCCAGGACTAGCAGGCCCAGGAATTAAGACTCAGTCCCTTTATATGATGAATTTACAGATTTCCTGACTTAGAAAACATGAAAAACACTGACAAATACTTATGTTGACATACAAATAAGTACAAGAGACCAAAGGGTAGAAAAGGCATTTTAATCCTCTAAAAATATTGAACCATTCCAGAGCAGAGCGTCTAATGATTTCAGTCCCCAGTTGTTTATAGAGCCCTAAACCCTGTATCCATGATGACATTTCATTTTACATCATTTGTTTCTTTAATCAGTTGTGTTTCATAAAAACAGTCTTTCAGCCAGGTCAGCAGAGAATGTGCTGAGCTACCATGAGCAGCAACTGGAGTCACTGATTTCATCTGCTGCCTGCAGACGGAGCATGTCCATGTGATCACAACACAGCTGCCTGGGGAGCGCTGTCTGAAGCCGCTGCGTATCCCAATACATTACCCTGCCCA
The DNA here is from genome assembly GCF_036417665.1 of Passer domesticus. NCBI lineage: Eukaryota > Metazoa > Chordata > Aves > Passeriformes > Passeridae > Passer > Passer domesticus. Next base: position 91,806,400 of record NC_087476.1, read on the forward strand.
GGCTTTCAGCAGTAGGATGTGTTTATTCATCCCTAGCCATCGCTTTAGAGAACACTCTAAAATTGGGTTTGGCCCTTTTTGCTTATTATTTAATGCTTTTCAAGGGGGCCAAGTCTTGCCTTTGTAACTAAAAAACCACAGACGTCTTCTTAATGTCTGTGGCACCCTTCGTCCCTGCTGAGAACAGTTTTTGACCCTGTCCCATACCAATTGAGTTGGTCCTGCTAGCATGGCAATTACTGTAGCCTTTGAGTGCCTTCCAAAATTCATTAAATAATGTGACTTCATATCCCTTAGGTGTCATTTCTTTTTTCATCTCCCCCCAGAGGAGGTATGTGCACAGTACAGCACCTTGGACACAGTGTCTGTAGCTTGGTGCTGTATGCTAAGCCATTTTTTTTCATGGCAAGTTTCTCCTGGAATATGAATACAGTTTCCAGACTCAGATGGGGCAAATATCTCACAAGTTAGCTTGCTATGCTGGAAACATGGAAACACTTAATTCATTACACCTAATTGCATTCACCAAAACAGACAAATTTATAAAAACTCAACATAAGCATATAAAAAGGAGTTCTTTTAAGAAAACATTTCTTTTACAGAAACAAAAGAACTTAACATGCCCCTCAGATTTTTAACGGGTCAGCTACTGATTGGTATTTATAGCTGCTAAAACCTGTTTTCGGCATTGAACCAAACAATCCCCTGGCTCCAATTACTGTAATCCAGAGAGTACCCCAGAAGGTAGCAGCCACAAAGAGAGGGGCCAGGCAGAAAAGAAGAAAAGTAATTTAGGGATTCTTCTGATCCCTCCTTGTCTTATTGTGGGATGGTTTGAGTAGAACCATCCCAGATTCTCCAGCCTCTACTTGAGTTCATTCATATTTCTCCAGCACAGCTCTTCTTAAAAATAGCCAACAAACCACTAATCAATTAATTCACCTGCCTTGAGGATTTTTAAGCAAAATTACCTCCAATCAAACGTTTCTTTTACCAGGATGCATACTTGCATCTACTGAGTAACTGTTTGAAATTCCTTCCGTCTGCTGTCATCGCACCTGATTAAACATCACCTACATATGGTATTTCCAATATTTGTATTATTTTTATACTGATTACTTGCATGCTGGTACTAATCAAAGCACTCCAGCTGTAAATGCATCAACACAGAACTTGTAGAATAACAGACAGAAAGATAGTCTCTGCTCCAAAAACTGTATCTGATTTAAATTGGATATGGACAAATGTTTCTGTATTTCTCCTGCTGTTCTTCCCCAAGTGACCTCCAACATAGCTTTGGTAGCCTGAAGCTTCCCAGAATGTCCTACAATCTATCATGGTCCTTGGTGGCTAATTTGAGGTACCTGAAGGTGATGCAAGACCATGAAAAATCTTGCTACCGAGCCTATTAATGAAATCCTCCTCTTTCCACTAGAGATGGGCACAGATTAGCACAGATGTGGTTAATTTGTCACATTTTAGAATTTAATGACTGTATTGGTTTCTTTGATTTACAAGTGGAGACACAGAGCAGGATGTTTTTTTCCTGGAAAATTAATTTTGTGATTTTTGACATGATTACTGAGTAAGGAGAGGAACTAGATTTCAATCTTTTATCAATATTGTAGGTTGCATCATCACACAACAGTCAGAGAAGTAAAACTAATTAAATAAAATGCACCTCTGAGTACAAATCATATTTGAATGCTTACAGTATTGTCAATCTCTTATAATGGTAACATGAATGCTAGGTTGAATGATCCAAGGATTTACTTCCCTTTTTCTTTGTGAACATTTCCAGCCTACCTAGGACTAAAAGGCAAAAATTGTACTTAACAGCTAAGTTGGATACCTATCTCCCTTTAAAAAAGTATTACACTGAATCAATTGCGTTGAGTTGAGAAAACAACACAAAAATTACTCATTTTAATGCTTCTTGAGCTGTACTTGTAGATTGTAGCAACCAAGATGTCCTTATGGCTCCCAATTCCTTTCAGCCCTGCAGAATCAGTGAGAGGGGTTATATTTTTTTGCAAAGAATTAGAAGGAACTGTTTACTGGATTTCAGTTCACTAGACTGCAGAGCTAACACAGGTGTCAGAGGGCATTTTGTGGCCTGCAGGCACTTTATTGCTGTTAAAGACAACTGAGGGGGTAAAATGCCACGTAACCTCAGTGACATGCATTTATCAAACTGGCAGCTAAGTGACTTTTTTTATAGTGTTGTATGTAGATCTCTGGAAGATAAAAATCATACAGACTCACAAGCTCCTTTTTGTGCTTCTTTTTTTCTTTTAGAGCAAGGCTCTGCTCCAAGGCTGGAAAGTCTCTGAGACTCCACAGGAGGGTTACCATGGAGTTTCATGGGCTTGGGCTCAAGCCGTAAATATTTAAGTAGAAATAGTAAAATGAAAAACAAAAGATGGCCAGATGCCATGAAATGAAACCATCTAGAGCCTGCATGAGCTGGAGATAAGGTTAATATGACGTTCAAGATAAAGTAAAAGCAACATTTTAATTAACACATTTTCATCTCCTATCACAAAGCTGCACTTGCCTTCATAATGGAGTCAACCTTTTTTTTTAATATTAGCTTTCTCTCAACAAAAGCATCTTTCAACAAGCAGTTGGGGGGGGGTGGAATCACATATATTGTTTTAATAAAATAGAAATAGCAAAGACATAAAAAATATGAATTTTGAAAGCCAAGCCTCGGTTTCCCAGTGGGAGGAAGTTCAAGTGTGCCAGTTTCCAATAGCTCTGGGTTAGGATGCTGTGAGCATGCATGGTGTTTATTGACTTCCAAATTAAAGCAGTCAATCTCAAGGAAAAGCAGAGTAATGGAGGCCACTCTTTCGTTTTCATACTGTGTGTGTAAAATAGCAACAATCAGCAAAACTTTACTGAACTGCCACCATTGCAGACATAAGTGCCACACCCTCTTTATCTTGTTCTACTTTTCAGCTTTTTTCTCTGCATCTTTCAATCAATCCTATCCTTCTCCACAACTGACAAGTAACTCTACATATCTCTTGGATTGATTTATATTTCTTAATCACTGCAGTAATTCTCCTTAATTTTTAAACTTTTTCCAGATGACTGTTAGTAAAACTGTGTGAATAATTCACAATGAACAATTTACTCAGCAAATCAGATTTCTTTTTATGTTCTGTTTTCCTCCAAAAAATTCTTTGTTTTGAAGTATTCAACCGCTATGGGCTGGCATTGCAGGTGAGTGCTTGTGTAAGCTACTGTTAAGCAAGAAATGCAGCCTTATCCTTCACACAAAGCCACGGGCCACCAATTATGAGCCAAACAAAATCAATTGAGATGTCTGGAGTACAGCTCCCAGCCTTGTTTCCTATAACTTGTCTTCTTCTTCCTCTTAAAGCCTGGTCCAGATCTTATAGGCTCCTGTATTTTCACTTTGTTCACGATGTACTTAAATACCCAGTATTTAAGCTCCAATTAGTTTTGATTATTCTTTTTCCATGAAATTATCATGGCTTAGAAACATACAGTCCCAGTTACAAAACCAACATTTGTTTTCTGCAATAGTTCTGCAGTTCCCTGCCTCCATGACTGTTCCTGCTAGGAAACTTTTTACTACACTATTCTATCTCAGCAAACCCAAAACCCAGAGGGGAATAAACACGAGCCCACTGAAGCATGTTTCAGTGAGTGATTTTGTATCCACTGTCCATGTGTGTTCATTTGCTTTTTACAAAATAATTTGCCCAGTACCTCCTTAGCTTTCTCACCCTGACATAACAGGAAGAAGCACTGCGTTTCTCTGTGTCTGCAAAAAGTGACACACCCCGGGACAATCACATGGTGAGGGTGCATCTCTTTTATCCTTAAAATTCCTTTTTTATTTTTACAGAGTTCTCCTATGATTTTCAAGTGTAAAATGTCTGCAGCTTATAGCTTCTTATCTTATACAGTCAATGCAGATATTTATATATGATTGAATTGGATTATGTTAGGAAGGCAGGCGCGTAGTGTTTGTGAAAGATTGTTTGGTAGAATAAGAAGAGATGGGTTGATGGATCTACCACCCTAATACTTGCTGATGAAAAAGCCGAGACAAATCCTTTTGCCATCCAATTATTTATCACTTATTTCTTTGGCAGAAAATAGAGAAGATATTTAAGAGAAAAGGATGAGCACAGCCTCATTTGGTCCAGTGGGCCATGGTTTACACTCAACTGCTGTATCACACAATCCATCAATAATGCATTTTAGCAGGACAGAATTCTGACTCTGGTAACGGAGAAGCCCCATTGGAGGCAGTGGCATCATTTCATAATTACATGAAGGGAACTCCTAACATTCTTCTCTCTCTCTAGCTTTTAAATTTGATGCTCATTTCAGAAGCCCTGTTGTCTTTTCCACATAAATTTTAAACAAAATGTTGGACATGTTATTTGCACAAATGTCCATAAAGAGTACAGAACCAATTGTAGAAGACCATCCTGCCATGCCCAGATGGGTAAAAGTCTAAAATACAAAAGGTTCTTCCATGGCGGACCAGATGTAGTTGCCCAGGCGCTGGGAAGGGGCAACAGGGGCAGTATCTGAGGAGCAGCCAGGGTGTCCATGCCAAACACAGCCAGTTCCAGCAGCTCCAGCGGCCCCACTGCAGGGTGCAGCTGAGCCGTGCAGACCTAGGCTAGAGATTCAATGAGAGGCTATCAGAAAGGCAAAACACTGCACCGCATCCAGGGCTGAGGGAAACCAGTGAGAATCAGTACTGCAAGCCCCAAGGGGGGACTGAGAGGGGAATTTTTATATTGTATCCTTCACCTGTATTAGCACCTACTTTACAAAATGAATCATGCCCCGAAAAGCTTTGTTTCTTTCCACTGACTGAAGGGGGATGCAGTTACCCCAATGGAGGCACAGGCACATTCCGATGGATCCCTCCCCAGACACAAACAAACCAAACACGCTTTACTGCTAAATAACAGCTGAACAGGCCCTTTTGAATAATAATTTTGGACCTAGATGCTCTAGTTCTAAAAATATGATGTTTTTACCCCTTTTCCTGGTCTCCTGTCTTTGCTAACCTTTTTGATGAACACTGTGATAAATTAATAAAATGACATCCAAAATGTTACTGTGAAAAGTATATATTTCATGTAGAATAATGTCATGCTGTGTTTGCTTGAAGTTTGAACCAATCTAATGTTTCTTCAGCAACCTGATAAAGGAATAATTTTTAAAAAAAATTTCCATTTTTATTGTGACTTAATTTTACTTCATTTGAAGTTCATCCACTGAGGGGATAAACACAAAGTTTAGAGTGGGAATGTCTGCTTTAAGACAATGCTGTGTTAGAATGGAAACCACTATCTACTTAGTAGTTAAGCATCTGAGCCTGCTTCTACATGAGTCAGACATTTCCAGAGGCTTGGCAAAGCCCAGATAAGCACAATGCTTATTCAGCTAATAAAAAGCACTGCACTTTCTTTCCTGACAAATCTGACTCCTGGGTGCTTATTAATACATAGCATTACAACAACTTACCTTTTAGCTTCCTAATGCAAGCCAAAAATTCAGAATATTAATTTATTAAATTTTCTTCATTAAAAACCAGCATTCAAAATGAAATAAGTCTCAAGACTCACACTTTTCAATACAATTGATATATGGGCTTGCCAGACCTATCACTTTAGCACAGAGACCATTTTTGTCCTTTTAATGTCACAAGTATGTGAAACCCACAGCCATAAAAAAAAAAAAAATTCAAATAGGTCTAACAGGCAACTTTGTCTAGCGATTTTTCCCCCATAGAAAAAGTATTCAGTGACTTGCACAAACGTTCCACTGAGATCTGAACTGCTGCATATCAATGGGCTGGTGAATTTCAAGGAAACACACAATTCTTTATTTTAATCATCTTTTCCTGTGCATTGCGTACCTTTATACACATATTTGATTTGGAAGCACTCATAGCTTTCATACCTCCATTAATCATTTGGAATGAACACTGGGGACCTTTCGGGAAATTCAGGGGGATGACATCATGATCAGGATTCTGAAAATCATAATTAAAAATGACAGGAGAGCACAGCTGGGAAATAAATCTAAATTGATAACACATTTTGTCTGACTAATTACAACTTTTTAACCCACAATTCAATATGAAGTTGTTAAAATACTGTTGTGTAGTTGCTGTTTTATGACTACAACTTCAGTATGAGAGAATACAGAAGATACAAATGCAACAGACAAAACGTTGGTAAGAAGAGATCTAGCCTGAAAACCTTAGTTCAGTGTCTTCCTGCCATGGATCACCCTGGGGAAGCAATTTCTGTCTGGTTAATTTATGAAATGATCCGATGATGTATGTGTACTTCTGCTGCCACACAGGACTGAAAGACATTGCATGCCTTCTGCCCTGTCCTCATCATTAGTTGCACTGACTCTTAACAGTCAAAGAATTCAGAGGGAATGAGAAAAAAAAATTACGAAGGAAAATGGAAGAAAGTTTTACTACTAGAGAGTGTCCTGGGCACCTACATGCAACAACTCACAGGACATTGAACTGACCTATAAGCAATATAGTTTTTAGCAAAATGAATATCTTATGCTCCTCTTATCAGGAATGACTTCATGAGCATTTTTAAGTGAGCTCAGAACAGTTGATCCATGCTACAGAGCAATATATCTGAAAAGTGTCCAAGTTTTTACTACTTTTCCAGAAGAATAATATGTCCTGGTTTTTCCAGCTGCAGACTGGGCAAGTTCCATTTAGTGAATGTTTTTAAATCTCCCAAGTATTAATGTTAGAAGTAACACAAGATTCATTAGCTGAGCTTAAAGCAGTTTTTGGAGGTGCGCTTGATGGAACACGAGCTCATCCATGATGCTCAGAGGACATGGCATATTTCTCTCCATACAAAAGGGCAACTATTTGCTAACGTAGACATCAGGAAACCTTGGAGCCAGCCATTGAGATTCGGGACAAAATGTTTCTGACTGAACACTAAAGTTTTAGCATTTTGACATTGCTCTCAATTTTCTTGGGTTTTCATCCAGAAAGCAGTGATTTAAAGACTAAAGGCTCTGTGTAGCAAAAATGTTCCACTGCTTTTGCAGTGCTTAAGCCAAGAATGTCATGAAACAGCTTTTTGGCACCCAGACGAGCTATTAAGCAGCAGCTCAGCTGGGACCCCAAACCAGGTGCCTCCTGCAGAGAGCACTCAGGAGGTAGACTTTTCATGTTAACAGCTCTCTCCAGCCTTGTTCCCCTCCCAGATTCATTCAGGACTGTGACCTCTCCTTCTGCAAAAGCAGTTCTCAGAAGTCAGTCCTTTCAAAGAAAAATGGTCTTTCTCCTGAGCTCCATATTGTCAGCTGTGTGACCGCAGTGACTTCCCTTCCTGCTACTGAGATTGCTTGAGGCCCTTTACACATAGTAGGTAACAGCACATACTGAAATGAGCATGATTTCTGGATATAAACTGAGTAGAGGTTAATCAGCAGCTCCTCCAGCATCTTCTGAAAGTTTTTAGTCGGGCCCATTTGGTCTTTTCATCACAAGCCAAATTTTATGTGGTCATGAAGAGAGGAGGCAAATCAAAAAGGTCCTTACAGAAAAAAGGAAGATGAAAAAAATAAAGGCTCAGTTTCACAACCGTGATTAAATAAAACAAACACTTTTGCCATCTGATTAGAAGTGAAGGAACATTTCCAAAACTATTTTCTGAAAGTCACCTAAATATTTCAGCTGAGGGGGTGTTTGGGGAAAGTAAGTTGTGACAGATAACAAAACTGCCTTTCTTGTGCTTTTGACTTTTTTTCATTTTCATGGAAATATATTGCAGCAGCACTTGTCAGAGGGGTAAGCTGTAAATAAGTATCACAGGATATTTGCAGAACATCAGATTCAGTACCACAATCACTCAGATGTGAAACTACTCAGAGCAATCAAGTTTATGCACAAACCAAAAGATTTTAGGTGTTTGCTCAAAGCAATTTCAGCGCTGAGTGTTTTGCTGTTTGCCCTACAGATAAAACAGTACACAGTTTCAGTGTAGTGCATTCACTACATAGGCTGGCAGGAACATTAGCATCTTACTGAAAGTGTTTTCTGACTTCAATTCTACTTTAGAGAGCAGGAGTCTCAGAGTGAGATATCAATAACAGCAAGGACCATCTGAACACTCTCGGTATCAATAAACAATTACACTGGTAAAATGTTCTTGAATTTATTAAGTTTCAGCTAAGAAGAGGAATATTTGAGAAAAGTAGTCACCAGCCAAGGGGACAGGTGGCAGGCCTAATCTTTTGTCAAAAAGGCCATATTAGAAGGGGAAGCAATTTAATACTATGTCAGTGCCAATCAGTATTACTTTCATGGAAGACTGCAAACAGACGTCTCTCAGGCCCTTGCTAATTAATTCACATGGAGGTATTGGTAACAGATGCTAAATACATGATTAGTCATGGAATCTTTGGTGTCCCCTTTAACATAACTATCACAAAAAATAAAAGGGTTGTACCATTAGAAGCAAGAATTGTACACTTCTGAAATTACTTACAAGTAATATATTTCTGCACTCACCATAATAGTTCTGCCCTGCAGAAATTAAAGTACTGTGTTCATATTTTGTTCAGTAATTGTAACTTGTTCTGAGCAGAACTAAACAATGTACAAAAGTAGAGACTTTGGGAAAGCATGGCTTAGCTCCATTTTTACATGCGAGACACATATCCTTTGCTTCAGTTTTCTGTTGTGAATATGAATAATTTGTTTCTTCAATTTTGAAACATTATGAAACACACAGAAATATGTGTGAAACAGATTACTTTCTCAGTAATACTGCCCACCAGTGTGAGCTTCCTGTTCAGCTCTTCCTTCCTTGCTGAGGAGAAAATATACACATGGAACTCCAAAGAATCAAAGAATCTAATGTTAAAGCTATGTGCTGTTGCAAGCTAAGCCAGCTCCTAAAAAGCATGCAAAATCAGAGTAAATGAAGCCCAGTCTGGCAGCTGTGAAAACTTTCACTGCTGGTGCAGCCAAAGCAGATGCTTCAGCTCGAAGCAGCATTCAGCAAAGCAGACAAATCCTGGGCCATATGGATGGAGGATTGTCCAGGCTGGCACCCAGTGCTAGGGCTGCTGTGTGCCCCATCCCCTCTGCTCCCATTCAGATGTGTTGTGTTATTTACATAAAGTGACAGAACTGGAAAAGCACGTGGTGATAAACCTGGCGTGATCCCAAAGGAAGGTACTTAAAAGAAAGAGCATATAAGTAGATCTTAGCTCAAGCAATTCCAACTTTAAAGGGATCCTATGAACTACATACCAAACCCTCACACAGCTGAAAGCCACAAAACACACACCACGTACCTCGGAGGTGATAGGAAGGGTTCACTGGTGGCAATAACACTCAGGGATTGTCCAGGACTCCTTCGGCTCCAGCCTGGAAAGGTCTGGGCTCAATGTGCATCCGGGAGGTAAGACAACATACAGGACGACCCTGTGGCCTCTGTTTATCAACAGCTGGCCATCAGATGCTCCAGCACATTTTATCTGAGCAGCATCTTGTTGCTGGCCTCTTAACATGTCCCAGACACAAAAGTCCAAGTGGGAAAAGCAGTGTATGTGCGCTTGGTATTTAGCCAGCCTTAATACACCTGACCACACTTTTTATCTTCTTCTCAGCTAAAGAATAAAAAAATTTTATGTGTTGAAGAAGTGAAAATGTTTTCTAGGACAGTCGTTGTGTTCCTTATGAGGCAGGGCCTGAATCCAGTGGGTGTTTGGCTGTCCGCTTCGGTGGAGCAGATTTGAGCCTGACACATCATTATCAAAAAATCTTCCCAAAAGGCTTGAGCAGGGTGACTCCCCAGCATGTAGGACAATCTGGGAGAACAGGATGACAGTAATCACAGGAGTTAACAGCAGTACAGAGCAGAGAGTGCCTGAATGGGAACATGAACACAAGCTTTTTAAGTATCCACTCTGCTAGGTCTCATCTTTATCCAAAAAACCCACATAAATACATGCATATTATGAAGGAAATTGCAGGTCTGTGTATGAAAGCTTAAATCACAGGTGGGTTGGCCTAAAGTGAGGGGGGAAAAAAGCAAATTCTGTCCATAGATAGAATATTTTTCTGATAGTAGACTATATTAGGCTATGTGGTGTGCCTTGCTTTTTACGCTGCTTTAACTGTGCACTTCATCATATATTTCCAGGGGCTTCCTGTTCAAGGTTCAGAGGAGTCTAAGAACTGCTGAATGAAGTTGTTTTTCCTGGGTGAAAAGATGGAATGTTTGAAATGCCTTGCAAGGTCAGCTAATACAGAAAGACATTCCCATTAAAAGATCAAATTCCATTCCACAGAAACTGATTTTCCCATTATAAGAGTAGGAAATAAATGAGGTACATAAGATAGACAGCATGTGTAGTGAAGAAGGCTTCTCAGGGGCTGACAATAAGGCATCCCTTTTGCTTTGCTAGGATTCTTGTCACTTTTTTATCAGGTAAAACAAAACAGCACAGAAGAAAGTGGGAAATATAACATGAACTTTTTCTTCCACTGTGATCCCTGGTCTGCTAAGGTATTCTCACTGCTCGGGTTCTCTTACCTTGTCTACCTGTGTAAGCTCCAGGTATGGTTTAGTTTTTTCAAAGTTGTCTAAGAGGAAAGAAATCACAGACCACCTCTGAGAAAGAGAAGAGAAGAGAATAGATGTTCCTGTTGTGCCTCCTGGAACTGCATTGACTTTTCCCAGAGTATTTCCCTTCCCAGGATGGCCCATTCTGCATCCTTCCAACATAAGCTCTGAGAGCCTTGACCAGGGATGCATCTCTGGACTCTTTGAAAGACCACAGTCATTCAGAAAATGCATTTTTCCTTTCATACACAGCTTAAAAAAAATAGCAGTTTTTTCTCAGAATGAAGCCAGATTTTTATGCTTGTTTCTGGCTCCCTACCTATATACACAGTCTGGCTTAGCTTATCCTCAAAACACAGGATTGAACTTGGGCATAGAATATTTGGCAGTTACATTTAAGATGTAATGAACAAATCAGTTTGTCATCAGTTTATAATGGTACAAACATTTGGAGTATTGCAAGACAGCTTGAATAATATTGTGTTCTCCAAAGTAAAATGTTAGCATTTGGTTAGTGGCAACAGTGGATAAAAATGAATTCTTGTTGCTGGAATGTTACAGTTCTGTGAGGTTAACCACACTTTGGCCAGCATCAAGGCAGAAATTAGCCTCTCGGCTGCTAGGACGGCAGCCTAAATGTGCAGATTTGATAAAGAAACTCTCCACAGTTCCAGCTGTTTGAGCCCATTCAGAGAAGGGATAAAGGAGTTTAGCATTAATTTAGATTTGGTTTAACTAGGTCCAAAATTGCCCCCCACTATGTTATTGATAGAAAAATATGGTACATCTGCTCATTATGATTGTATAACTTAATAAGAACCCAAATTCCTTCAATGAATTCACACAGCTCCAGGGAATGACAGCTGGAGTCAAGTTTGAGTGCAAGTGGTTACCATCAGCTCTGCTCCTCAGGCAGGGCTTGTTGAACCAACAGGAGCTGGAGTTCCTGCATACCTCCCATTATAAGGACCAGTTTTTAAATATTTATGATTTTGCTAAATTTAAATCATTCAGGCAGAACAGCTTATTGTTGCAAAATTTGTTTCCACTTATACAGTTCATTAAAGCAACACAGATTTGTGCACAAGTGTATATCTCAGAAAATCAGACCTTACTAATGACCCAGGCATGGTAACTAATTTTATGGTAAAGAAACATCTGTATTTTATCTGTTTCCTTTAAACATTTAAAGAATCTACAATAACTTTTTCCCCCTGTAGCCAGTCACTACCAAGCCATGACAATACAAAAAAATCTGCACATGCTTGCCACGGTATTCTTGAAGTCCCTCTGAGTCTTCAAAAGATGTTTTTGTTCTGATTGCTGAATTTAAAATTTTGTTTTAAAGGGAAATAGTTATTCTTTCAGCAAGGTGAATCATAATTATAGTTTTGACAGAAATTTCTTTAACTTCAATGAGAAAAATGGCGGTTCATTTGTCATTGGCTTCTCAAAAAAAAGAACATCTTTACAAGTATCTTAATATTTATCCCACACAAATTCTCTTTTATCTGTGATTTCTATCAACCTATTTCAGGTCTGAATTATTTATGGGAACACAGATGTGAGCATTGTTCCATATAAATTCTTACTAAATTAGGAAATAATACTGAGCCTTTTGATGCAAAAGAATAATCTGTGATTCGACTTACTAGTTATAACAAAGGTTAGTAAGCCTTGAAGTGTTAATATTGAGGAAAAGGTTTAAGAAGGTTGTCATATGAACATCATCAGATTTTTTTGATTGCCCTTTTTTCAGCAGAATATATATTTGGTAAGGGAACAAAAACTTTTTATTGATTATGAGAACCAGTCAGCATGCATGAGACACTTTAACACATCATTAAGTATCCGGAAGGAAGGAAGGAAGGAAGGAAGGAAGGAAGGAAGGAAGGAAGGAAGGAAGGAAGGAAGGAAGGAAGGAAGGAAGGAAGGAAGGAAGGAAGGAAGGAAGGAAGGAAGGAAGGAAGGAAGGAAGGAAGGAAGGAAGGAAGGAAGGAAGGAAGGAAGGAAGGAAGGAAGGAAGGAAGGAAGGAAGGAAGGAAGGAAGGAAGGAAGGAAGGAAGGAAGGAAGGAAGGAAGGAAGGAAGGAAGGAAGGAATATAGAGACAAATATGCTGTTTCACAACAATTGCAAGGAAACAGCTACAAATATGACTATGGAAAAGAATTGGAGAAGGGCATTTGTATTTAGCTTTTATACTTAGAAAATTCTACAGTATGCTTTTTGCCGAGGTTTTATGAAAGTTTTAAGCAGGTCATGGTGATAAAAAAATTAAATATGAACGAAAAGTGTTGTTAAAAAAATAAACAGCTAATTGGTAAACAAAGGAATTGGGTATCCAGTCTGCAGCAGTGCTTGTGAAATCAAAATTGCTTTTTATTTCATGGAAGTTAATGGAAGGGAGGAAAATAAGTCACTGATTACAAAGCCCTTCAAAAATTCAGGGCAGTTCTTGCTCCAAGTTCATTGCAGCTTTGACTGTGTATCAAAAATGATAATTTTGCTCTTCATATACAGCAAACAGGCAAAATTCCACCTGATGTGTTTAGACAGCTGTATACATAGTAATAAAAGAACAACCTCCACATTCAGACACTACCTACTGTCCATAACAGGCTGCAAAATAAATTACCCAGAGCACAGAGACTGATTTGAAAATGTCAATCTCTATCAGTATTAAGAAAAACCTTTATTCAAATATAGTTAACATGAGTATAGACTACACTAATGAACCCTGTCTAATGCCCTTTTTCAATAATTTTGGCTCAATTTGTATGAGCAGGTTAAAAACATTACTGTTTTGGTTTCAGCTAAGGGTGGAACAAGGGTGAGGAAAGAAAATTTTAAGCTGGTATCATCACTGAGAATCATCACTGGTCCTGTGGTATTATTAGACCAGGTCCCACATATTCTCTACTGTGCTGTGAGTTTGATATTAAGCAATTAATAGGAGGTATATATTTTGAAATAGGATTTTCTCAGTTTAAAACATAAGTTTAAAGAAGTAACTCCTACCTATTTCAACAAACTTGTAACATAAAGCCTTCCCCCATTAATCTGTGATTATAATCACAACTGTGTAAATAGCAATAGACTGTAAAAATCTCAGTTCAAAATGTTTGCATTCTCATTTTAAAAAACATCAATTTCTTGTTGGTATGAAATGGACTCATCCTTCTGCTCAGTTAGGAATCCACTCTGTGCCTTCCTAGACACTGGGATTATTTGTGCAGCACACAAATATCCCATGTGGAAACACCCGTCCTGGTTTTAACCATGTGTTAGTCAGGCTCTGTGAGACATGAAGAATTATTATTTCCCCTCTGAGGTGCTTATTGTCACAGAATCTGGGTATTTCATGAGCATGACTAAATCTGTCTTTCAGCATTTATTAATATAAGGCAAAATGTTTTTTCTGTTTTAAAAATAGAAATAACCAGGAGTGGCTAAGTGCCTAAAAGCAGACAACTAGAAACTGACTTTTTGAAGTACTTTAACATTTTATAGCAGGCTGTAGTTGTACATTTTTACAGCACAACTTGTATTGATTCAGCTGCCTTTCTGAGAGCTCAGCACTTCTAAAAGTCAGACCTCAGGTATTTTGAACTGGGTGCTCAGATCTGAGGGAAACACAGCCAGTGACCACCTGTGAAAGTGCTGGTGCATAATTTGCCCACCACTGCCAGCAGCTCACTAGCAGGGCAAGGGACTGAATTCAACTCACCAAAGTGGTAATTTGTTCTCTCAAGAACAAGATTTTCCATCTTCTTACTAAATATCTGTCTTACCTTTGGATTTATCAAGTTATGACAGGAGTATGTTGTGATAGATGACTTGCAAACACTGATGGTCACTTTTGCTAAACAGTACAAATTCAGTGTAGCTTTTCTATGTAGTATTAGATAGACACAATACATTTTGCAAGATGCTGAGACCTTTTTGCAAGAGAGAGGGTGTTCACTTTCTGTAGTGCCTGACTTGTTGAGTACGGCCTCAGTTGTGCTGACTGCAACTTTGCAACTTTCCATGCAAATCCCATCCCTGCATTTTACTTGTGCCAAGATTAAAGGAAACCATATGGAAAGCACAAAGCAAAAATAAAAATAAAAAGTAGAATCATATCCTCTGGTACACACTATGATATTTTAGTATCATGAGAAGTCATCCAGTGTCACTGCATAAAATATTGACATGAAGCTGCAAAGCAAAGATAAAAGAGAAATTCTGAAAATAGAGGTGACACAAACAGTATCCTACAGCTAAGCCCCAGGAAACTAGACTATAAATTCAAAAGTAACATTGGAAATAATGATGTGTTTTTCTTTTGAGAGAAAGAAACGAACACATATGTGCAAACATATTATGAGAGAATTTGAAGTTTATATTGTCACTTTCTTCTTTTTGGAAACGTTTATTTTATTTTCTAGTATCCTATCAATAAAATAGCATTACTTATATCATCCTTATCATTCAGACATCAATTATTACCTCATAAAGCCATCACACTTGCATTGTCATGAAATACTTTTTAGAATTGTTTTTCTCGTATTAGAACTGATAATTCCTGTGAGAATTGAACCAGCTTATAAACTGGTTCAAATAAACTCGGTGCTCACTTTTAAGCCAGTCTGACTGAAGCCTACATTTTCCCCTCTGGTGTAAAATCTCTGATCTTAGTAACACACACACACACACACACAGACACACACACACACAGACACACGCACACAAAGCTGTCCTGAGACACCAGGTCTATGCCACCAGCAAAAACTGAACTGCCCAGAATAAGAAACAGTCTTCTCTTTTTGTGACTGGTTTGGTGCTTGTTTGCATCCCTCCAGAATTCAACAAAGCCATGGCCAATATTGATATTACTGATTCTCAGCTTGTAAAGTGTTTTGTCCCCACCAGAGAGCTGTTGAGTTAATCCCTTGCCTGAACAAATGCAGATAATGTGAGATGAAAGCACTGTGTGCTGGTGGAGCTGCCTGCAAAGCAACCTGCTCCCACAGCAGGGAAGGGCAGGAGCGCTGCCTTTGGTGACAGCCCACAGTCAGATGGGCTTGGCCAATTGTGAAACCACAGACTAAGCCTCTCTTTCTTCACTCCTGGCTGGGCCAGCCCAGAGCACAAAACCCCAAACCTTTACTAAAGATATATTATGGCTGGGAAATGGAGCATGCACAGAAGTGTGTGTTTACACAGATATTGGTACGGTCCCAGCTTGGAAATTCACACAAGCTGCTGAGGAAAAGTGTAGCTGCCATCTCATAGCCATTCCTGCCACAGCAGAAGATTCTGCTTTTCATCCAGAGTCAGTCATCACATGTAAGTTAATTCACTTACATGTGATGTCACTTACATGTCAGTAAGAAAATGCATAAAATGCTTTTAAAAGTTGAAAAAATTAAATCTTAAAATGCTGTGAGTATAAAAGTAAAATGTTTCAGCACCAGTGATCATTTTTGCAAACACACAGCTCAGCATTTACTTTTCTCTTTTAGAGTGAGTTGCATGTGGAACAAGATCCATTGCTCTAAACCTCAAAATTACTGCAAGATGAAAGGGAAGAAGAAAGGATTTCCTACCCTGCTCTAGTCAGCCCCTTTCCTGACTGAGCTCTCTTCTGTTCCCAGTTTTGTGCAGCAAAGCCACATGGAGGCTGTGTCCCAGCAGGGTTTACCAGCTCATTGCCATGGCATGCATGGGTACCCGCCATCCCCTTGCACAAACTTCTCTGGTGAAAGCCCAACTCTCTCTGATATGCTACAACCACTTGTCATGGAAGGAAAGATCCTTTCTATATGAGCTTCACCGCAAAGAATTTATATAATTTTGTAACTATCACTTCCTTTAGTCACCTAACTTATTCACTGGTGACTAACTCACTTTGGTCACTGACAGCCCTGGAAATTGAACAGGATAATTTCTCAGAAAGGAAAATTATGTTATTCAGTTCTGGCATGCCAAAAACTATTGCAATAGCCAGTGATGAAACCCAAAATTCCCTGCTCCTAATCATGAACTCATGTCCCACTCATGCTGCTTCCCAGTTTTTAGCCAGTTCTCTTCTCCTTTCTTTAATATTTAAATGATAGTAAGCATTATATATCCTAAATGATATAAACCACTCTCCATTTGAATGTATGTCTCCCTTTCTATTACTAATACTTGAGAATAAATTTATTTTTTACACTATTATAGTGTTACCATTTAATACTGAGTTTTATAACTCTCTGAACCACTAAGCCTATGACAACACTGCTCAAATAATGCTAGAAATGCACCACAACAAAAAAGATGGGAAGGTTTTTGCATTCTCTTCTAAGTGTTTCAGCTGTTTGGCTGAGTACTGGTAAAGAGGAGACAACAGAGCTAAGAAGAATTGAAGTTATGAAAATGCCTTCTGACAGACTGCATGAAGGTAGGAAATGTTTATGCTGTCATCAAAGAGAAAATATTTGGATATATTTAATATTGAATATATTGTGGTACACGGAGAGACAACAATAATAGCTGTTTTTATATATGTGATCTAACTAATAAAAACACACTTGTTATTTATGAAGCAGTAAAATAAATCTAACTCTTCCCTGAGGTGATATTTTATTTACGAGGTAAACTTATAAAACCATTTAGGTAACCATATAATTACTTTATAAGAAACCTGAGGGCTTCTACTCTGCTGGAAGTTTTGTATGCAGCCTTTTCATTTTCAAACCTTTGGTTTCTCTTCATACAAAGACAGATCCTTTCTATCAGCAATAGTGGAAGAACAGCACCATGAGTTAGAGTGACAAGAACTGCTCTCTGAAGACTGGAAGGTGTCACCTACCTCCATGGGGACAGAGGATGCTCAGCACCTTTCAAGTCAGCTCTGCCTCATAGTGTGTGCCCTGTCTCATTCTCATCTATCCTGTCCAATTTCTTAATCTAATCTGGATTCTGTGAGCAAAATACTAATTCTGCAGTACTTTAGGTGACATGCAGAAAACACTTCTGTGAACAACTGAACAGTCTAAACTAAAGCTTTTAAAACTTTAAAATCAGAAAAAAAAGGTGTTACGCCTTCTTGGAAGTATAATTTAAAGTCTTTAAAACTAAAACTATGAGTCTTCTGTGAACATAGGTGAGAGGAAAGGGAGTTTTCTCTTCAGACACAAAAGAGAGACAGAGGTATTTACTTACAACATTGCACAGCCTTGTCTGTGCCCAGTTTGTTAGACTTATACCACAGGACACTTGACAGCATAATGATATAAAATTATATAAAATGTAAAGGAAAGCAAACACCTATTTTGAAGAAATACCCACTTAGCACTCAGTTCAAGTGCCTGCATCTCCAAGCTCAGCAATAACAAATTATTTCAGAACAAAGTATACATTCTGCTGGAAGGGTGGAAGGGCCATGATAAATAGTTCTATCACATTACATGCCTACCATCATGAATCTTAATCTTCACATTAAAGTCACAAGGGCTACTATTGTTCATATCCTTTGCATTTTCATCCCACATCTGAATATACTCTTCCACTTAGAAAAAAAAAAGTTAAAAAAAGGCCTTGACACATGCCTGGGCCCAGTGAATTTAAAAGAAAGAAGTTTGGTTGCTATTCCTTCCAGTTGTGAAACAGGAATTGCTTTTGTATGAAGCTGGGTCTAACAGAGTGAGACTAAACATTTATAAAATCAAGTAGGGATTGAAATATAGCTTTGTGGTTACTAACATTTTGCAGCAGCATATCAAGTTTCACATTTCATCAGCTGAATGGAGTCTGTGTGCTGGGCTATTGTGGTTCAGTAGCTGACAGCAGTCAAGTAAGTGCTGCTCTCTTCCTGGCTTAATCATTTCTATTACACTCAGTGTCAAAACAATAATGTCAGTGAAATAGGCTTGCTGACATTATAGATTAGAATTGAGTGATTCTGAATGTCCTGTGACTGAATTGCATTTTATTTCTAGAAAATTACACATTACAATTGCAAATTAAAGAGCTTAGATCTCAACAGGCTGTATCAACAAATATGGAGCTGTGGACTCTGTACTGCCGTGGAGATGATCCATCACGAAATTCATGAGGTTTAATGTATACCAACAAGAGAACAACTGCTGGAATACTCAGCCATGTGTTGGGGAGGAGCTGAAGAAAAATCTGTTTTGTTAGGAGGGATTAATTCAGCTCTACAAGAGGTGAGAATCCCTGGGGTAATCTCAGAAATTTAAAGGATATTCCAGAAAAAGGAAAAAAAATCATAGATTTTCTTTATTCCATCTGTGAACCACCACAATATAAAAAGACACATCTCCTGAGATTCACTTAAGGAGCACACTCAGGGTTTAGAGAGCAGCCACAGTAGCAGGCTGCAGAAATTCTGAATGACAGCTACCAAATGACAAGAAGTAGAATTTAATGACTGCAGTCATCAGGACACTTACTGAGAAAGAGCAGGGCATTTCTGTCATCTGCCCTTCAGATGGCATGGACAGCAACTGTGTCCCATAGTACTCTCCTACTCTAGTCTTATAATATCCAAGTGTATAACACTTTTGCCAAAATATGAGCAGCTTTGAGATACAAAACATATATTCCCTCTTAAAGTGTCCCTAGAAAACCAACAAATCAGAAATTACTCTGGAATTCATAAAAAATTTTGCGGTTGCTCACAAACAATGAGTAAGACCAAGCTCAGGAAAACTGCACCAGTCCGTCACAAACACAGATAGAAATTACATTGACTATTTGAGATATTTTGATCAGAGCAACGGGTCACTTTTGCTCTTCTCACTACCTTGTAACCTTCCAAAAATATCCTTTATGAACATATGGAGCTTCTCAGATGACTAAACAAGGAAATTTCCAGTTATAGCTGTTTTCGCATTGCACACTGTTTTGGTTTCCTTCTGTAGTTAACTTTCTTTAGCTAAGCAGTCATAATTAGAAGATGAATTCCCAGGATTTTGTGTTCTATCAGCTAAAGCTAGAAAAATATTAGACGGTTTGTGTATTTGGTTTTTATATGTATTCTTCTTAATGGGAAAGTACATTAATCTTGTCTGAGCAGGAAGTGAAATTTTTTCACAGCCTACAAAATTTCATATGAATTCAGTATATCATTTGCAAGTGCAGCCATACAAGGAGAAAATTAATCATATTGTTCATACATGGGAGTGTTTACCTCCAGAAACCAAAGGAATAGGTCATCACTTTCAAGGCTTTCTGAAAGCTCATTTAATCACTCACCAGAAACAGTACAATCAAACAAGTAATGAACAACAGATTCTCAAAACAAAAACTAAAGAACACTTTACAAGTAAGAAAAAATGAGTAGGAAATATATGATCTGAAAGCAGTTCATAAATTACTAAAAGAATCTAACAGATAGTCATGTCCCAGTGTCTTGTGAATAATGTGGAAATAGAGAGGAGATCAAGTTTGTGAAATAAACAGGTCTCATGAATATCACGAAAAAATAGCATTTGTGAAGAGCAATGAAAGAGAGCTGAGGAAGAGAGCAAGAATCCATGAATTGACATAATCCATCATATTATGAAAAGTGCATCAAAAGTGAGTCATCTGTGTTGCATGGTGGAGCTTATTTAAGTTTTCAGTTAAGTCTTAGTACTGTTGTTTTGAACTTCGTTTGAAAAGTCAGTCAGCAAAATGATGAGTTTATTTTTAAAAATGGTCATGCTTTTAGATCTTCTTCATTTACTTGATACTTTTTGACCAAAGAGTCTGGGTGGTGTGTATTCAATATTTCATCTTCAATCCGTCATACAGACTAGGCATTTATTTTTTAAAAATCAGCTTTTAGCTTAATCTACTATTACAAGGTAAGATTTTTTTGGTGAAATTCCTGATGTAACTGGGAGAATGAGGAATTCTATTTTTCCTCTGAAAATGTCAGCTTTAGTCCCACGTCCGTAAGGAAATATATTAGTTTCAAAAGATGTGGACACATTTACCAACTGTGTTTTGGCATGATTTTTGCACAAGCTTCATTACTTTTGCTCCGTGGATGATTACTGAGAAGCCACAGCTTTACCCACTTATGTGACTGACAACCTCCTCTTTATAACTGAATGAGAAAGTTTGTCCTAATTTCATAGTTAACAGAAAGCCAGTCATGCACAAAAAAAAGGTATAAGTTTTAGCAAGGAATAAAGAGTGCCAGAAATACAACTATTTGTTATGGATAATCCCAGAACATCTGTTGCTCCCTCCCCATGGGTGGTCCAGCTCAAAAATATCCCCAGCTTTTGCCCCTTATGCTCTGCAGCCCAGATAAAGTAATGTTGTACAGTATCTGGTTAGTGCTGCTTGCTGTTTCCCACAGGCCAATACTGCATTTCTGGGGGAACCATAAATTCTGGGTGAATCATAGAAACAACCACTTTAAGTTAAAAAGTGAAATTGCAAGAGTACACATGAATAAAAATTACAGAACTTATTCTCCACAGCAGGTTTTGATTAATTTATGTTTACAGTTACAAATATGCTCTCTGCATTTATCTGTCACTGTTTTCCCAGTGCTTTGTCCATAAAGCAATTCCTTTCTTCCTACTCTTACCCAGAGTGATGGTGGTTCCTTGGGTCACAGTTAAACAGTTTGACTCCACAAGAGTAAGTGCAATACAATCTTTCAAATGGTCACTTACGGTGTTTAAGCATCACCTCTGCCTTTCGTCTGCGTCTGTCTTTTTCCTACCCTTGTCTCCTCCCACCCCTCTCTCACATTCACAGGCTAGAAGGGGACTCTTCTCACACAGCAGAGCACTAAAGCTCTCTCCAGATGCTCCAATTGCATCACAACCTGTGGTGACTGCTCCAGAAATGTGATGGAAGGACATTTCTTTGTAAGGAATGTTCCCAATATTAAGCCTTTATTAATGTGACGTGGTTCTTTTCAAGTGTCTATGGCAAAATCAGTATTGAGAACAGAACTTGAATAATAAGCTAAAAACTCCCTTGTTTTGGACTATAGACTGGAGGGCTGTTCTGTTACGGGAATAGGCAACAAGAGAGACCTCTTGGATCTCTCAAAAGCTGAAGTGCTTTTTGTTGCAGATGTGCAGAGTGACTGATTATGCACTTATTTTCAGCAAAGATCTACCAAACCCTCAAGCATTCCTCAAATGTATCTTTGCCCCTGTGGCCATGTTTACCTTCTTCCTACTCTCAAAGGTCAGTCAGTCCCTTCCTCCTGTTCTTCTTCATTTTCATCACTTTTCCCACAAAGAACAAACACAATAAATTAAGTGGGCACATCAGGTAGCTTTTGCAGTAAAACAGATTATCTGCCAGATAGAGAAGCCTGAGAGAAGTAGAGATGCTGAGAACAAATTAAGGCACTTGGCTCTAGCAGATTTTGGCACACCCAGAGGAAATGTAAAGGACAGCTTTGATTTCCTCTGCCTCCTGCCTTCTCCTGGCCCAGGACTGGCTCTTTTCATTTCAGAGGAGCAGGGGGCATGGCTTGGGTGTGGTGCAGCTTCCTGGCCACTCCTCAGACAAACCCATAGCTATTGCTCACTGCCCAGCCCACCCCTGTCCTCACACTGCCCAGGGGTGTTCACCACAATGGCCAGACAGCCCCACATGGCACAGAGGTCACTGCCATGTCCCTGTGGCTTCCTGGTGTCCCACTGTGCCATGGCTTGGCTCACAAGGCACCACTGAACAGCCGCGCAGGCAGTGGCCTTGGCAGGTGGTTTTGTGCCAGGACAGTTACCTTGGGACAGCAGCCCTGAGACTGGCACCTTGTCCTGGTCTGGGACCAAGAACATCTCCAAGGCCACCAGGTGTCAAAACAAACTGCAAAAACACATTCAGAAATAAACCCTGCCATCTTAAAGAGAAGAGATTTTTACACTGCAATAGAGCTTCTACTCTCCCGTAAAGCATTGATCCACAAGCTAATCACAGGTATGCTTTAAACAAGAATCCTAGGAAATCTATAAATTTTCCAGTCATTTATGTGGGAAAAAAAAAATCAGATTTCATTTTCTGATAAAATATTATGACAAAGTTTGTTTTCTTTTTCTTAACTTGGAATAAAAAGAGCAATGTTCATTCTAAAAAGTGTTAATTAAATCTGGGTATGTGATCTAGGAAATACAGAGCTGTGTAACCTGATGGAAACAATCATTTTCAATTGTCAAGACACTTCTGCTTCTTTTCACCCCAGTTTCAAGTACATCTGGTTTCCACCTGCTCTATATAAGACTGGTTCCTCCCTTTTTCAAATGTATCATGCTCTCTGGTTTTGGCCACAAATCTCCAGTGGCATTTAACTCAAAAAAGTCAGTTCCACCTGGAATATGGATGCAGCTAGATGGGAAGGAGATGGGTGTTACAGGAAATTTATTCTATTCATGAGGGGACATTACAAACTTCAAAAGGGTCAGTTTAGCTGGCATATGAATCTACGAAGTCTCTCTGGTTCAAAATGTAAACTGCTTCAGTTTTAGGAAGTAGATTTATATTTTGACTATTTCCCTCTAAAAATTTGTTTTGGTTGGTGTTCTTAAACTTTCACCTCCTCTGCATGAGTTTTGCAGTCTGTCTGACAGCATATATCCTATGTGATAGGAGATTTTCCAGGACAAAGTATGCTTTCTGTCTCCACAACTATTTCCCAGAGGGTCTTCCCTTTCTCACCTCTAGTGGCATTAGTTAAAGATTATTGTGTTTTTGAGACCTGGTATGTAAAGGTATCCATTTCATTTTAATTAGCCCTCATAAATGCTAAAATTATATAAATTTTAAATCCAGAACTGAATTCAGAACTGCAGCTGAAACATGAGAATTTCTCCTTAGATGTAAGGAAAAGATTATTTACCACTAGGCTCATTGGATACTGAGACAGAAGTTGGGAGAGTCTGTGGCCTCCATCCTTACTGATACATGAAACTCAGAGGAAGGTAAAGAATTACAGACTTCCAGAAGCCCCCCTCAGCATGGATTTTGCTCTATTAAGCAAAAATATAACTACTGGGCAGACCGTGGTGTGAAGATATAAAAGTCAACAATTTTTGCTTGGTTCTTTTCTTCCACCTGTAGCAGAAAGATCTGCCCAGAGTCTGCAAAAGCCCCAGCACTTTAAAATATCTACCTGTAGATCCATCAATGAACTTCAGCAACAAGACATTCAGCATTGTAAGGTTCAAGAAATAAGACAGACACCTATCACATTCAGGACAACTCCTCAGCCCTGTCCAAGAAATGAAGTTTCAATATCAGGATCTTTCAGGGGAAACTGGATGTGATTGTAACACTAAAGAGGAAGCAGCTGTCCTCTGAGTATCATCTGGTAATGTGGAAGTCCCTGGAAAGAATCTTTTTCTGCTTCATATTGACATGATTGGGCTGATTAGGGAAATCAATGTTTTCCCAATGCAGCTATGCTGATGCAACCACTGAAGTGGGCAAATTCCTGCTGTTTTCAAAATATAGCTTAATCCCTTATTCCCTGAAGTACAGGATAGTCCTAGCAAAATAGTCCACATAGCAGAGGTGTGTGATGCAGCTTTACTGTGTTGCAAATACAGATAAAGTGCTGCTACATCTTTGTGCAGACTGCAGTCCAGGTGCTTTTGCAAATCTTGGCTTTGATGATGACACACTGAAGAATTTTTTAAAGGACATTTCCTCATTTTATTTTTACCATTCAGAGCATGATCTGTGCACACTAATCCGAATCTGGCTTGAATAAAAATAATTCTCAAGGCTGTCTGTGCAGGTCCAACACCAGGCAAACTGGAATGAATTCAGTTTCACATAACCTGAAGCCGTTATGGAGACAGCGCTGACTGCAGCTGAAGTGCAGCTCTGGCTGAGGAAAAGGCTGATACCATGAGGACACCCATCACCCAGGCACCCTTCTAGTCCTCACATTAGCCACATAGAGGAGGCACTAGGACCTAGGCATAACTGACTTGTCCAAGGCCAGGCATGATGTCTGAAAACAAAACTGAATGCAGATACTTCAATTTTTAATCCAGTATTGGACATATGTTTCTATTTCTTCAGACTCTCCACTTTTTAGCCATTGTGCACATTTGGCACATTTGGAACATGTGGTACTGCCATGGAGTGAGTGAGACAGTGCTTTTTCCTGGAAGAGAAAAATACCTCGTGATCCCTTCAGTAAAAACCATATTGTAATGCTGTTGGATAAAAGGGTAGTGCAGTTACCTGGCAGGCTGAACAAAGAAAATTTCCAGTACTGAAGTGATAAATATGCCGAATTTCAAGTTTCCACTACCTTTTGCAAAGGTGCTAGAACAATTAAAATAATCTTTAAACCTCTTTTTTAAGCTATAAACTATTCAACCTTTCTTGACTTAAATATGGAAAGTTGCACTTTATCTGGAAACAGGCATGCAGCTGTGAAGGTGAAGCTTAGAAAAAAAATTTAAATTATTTAAAGTAATTGAACAACAGCAACGATTCATTGCATATTAAGCAAATGACACAGATAGAACACCACAGAATGTTACAAATGTTTTAAAAGATCCCTGTCATGGCCATGAGCTGGGGATCTCTACATTAGTATTTTACTTGTAGTCAAGACTATTTTTAAGAGATAGGTTGCTCTCAGTTGCTGTGCTTTAGTTCACACTCTAGAATAGTTTTGGCATATATGAAGTGGGTTTCTTGAGCTTCTTTTTTGAAGATGTGATTTAGGAGTGCACCTAATTTGCTATAGCCAAGATTGGTCTTTTAGTCAATGGGAGCAGGCTGGAGTTAAAGTGAAAGAAAGGATGTTTGAACATGGATAGCTTGGATGTCAAGTGCCTGACATCCTTTATTTCACTCTGCACATCTACTTTTGGCCCTTACTTCCTGCTAGTTAGAAATAGAAAAGACTGCTAATAAGTAATAAACATACGATTATTGTGGATAAAGCTGCACACGGCATGATGGTATTATTCAAAATGCTTGATATTATTTGAAAAACCCAAACAACTGTGTTCCCATTGTAACACTGCTCCGAGTGGATGCACAGGAATGATGAGTTTTCAATGAAGGAAGCAGGAAGAAGATGCACCTGATTTGGTTATCCTCTATGACCTAAGTAGTCAGATTCTGAAGTCATCACTTACAGAAGAGAGTTTGCTATGTAATTAGGGTGCTTCAAAGCATATGAAATCTCTCAGCAAGAGTAAGAATCACAAACTGACTCTTCACGATTGTAATTCGAAAGCAAGGGTAGATGGAAAGTGTTGTCCAGAGACTTTGAAAACAGCCTTTAGGATCCTCCCACCAGCATTTTCTGTCTGGGGTTCCACAACTTCTGATGCTGGATATGGGGAACTATTTGATCACAGCACAACAGATCTAACTGGTATTAGAAACAGTCACCTTTCTCTTGAAGTAACAAGAGTGAAAGTTTATGCATAATCCCAGCTTTATGCTTTTGTTCGGGCTGCACAAGGACATGGAATTTCTGTTCTGTGTAGTCCACTATTGCAAAGTTAACTCATCAAAAGTTACTGAACAAATTTGAAACAGCAAGTGAGTTTACATGGGATCAGCAATTTGCACCGTTTGGCTGTGGTATCTTTGTTCCAGTGCTATAAGTAATGTATTTATTATACCATGACTCTTTGGAGAATTCAGACTATTCAGAAAAATGTGCTCTCCACTAAACCAGCGGAAATCTCTGATTCACATCTGCTGTAGCAAGTGGTTATGTATTTTATGGCATTATCACTTTTCCTGCTGCCACCGTGTGTGCCTCCGCTGTCGGCTGCGTTTTCTGCCAAGAGCAGGCAATGGTGGCACAGACAGCAGAAGACAAGGTGCTGCACCTCAGCTTTTTCCTCCCTGAGGCTGCATCTCCCTGGGAGGCTTGGGTTGGTGGCAAAGACTCCCATGAGAGAGCTGAGGAGAGGCTGGGGGCAGCCAGGCACACACAAGGAGGAATTGCAGACATACCAGGCTGCCACATCTGTAGGGGGCCACAGCCAGCCAGCCAGACAGAGGGAGGACTGAAAAACAGATATATTCTAGAAAACCACAGGTTTTCTATGGACAATTCCCCCATGGACATGTGATGAACAATGATGAGTAAATCACTGCAAATTATTGACTCTCTCAGATTTATGCCATATCTGAAGCAGAAGACAGGAGGGAATATGGGGCATTTTTGCTTTCTCCTTACATCAGATTTCAGGGCAGAGGAAGAAAAACTTGCTGACAAGATTTTATGTTTATTTAGTGAGAAGCAAATTGAAAGCACACTTAAAAACCTAGGAGAAACAAAAATAAGGCAAAGTCAATCCAGCAGTTGCAACAGTATTTTTAGTCTGGAAAAATAAGTCTTGATACACTCCAAGACTTTCATTGTTTCCATGGTTTGTCTATAAGTATAAACACAAAAGAAAGACCCAACATCCCAATATATGAGAATACTTGTTCCCTCATCCTCAGATTTGCTTAGAATTAGCTGAGTCCTGTAATTCAGCATCATCTGGAAGGATGCCAGTCAAGGGCTGTCTCTGCTCAGCATGGCTGCGTTAGCATCTCTTCAGTCCTAATATACATGAGTTGTGCCCCTTTTTTGGGTTTCTGGGAGTTTTTTGGGCCATAAGGACTCTTCTGGCCAGTTAACAACTGCTGTTATAAAAAGAATATTTCCTTTGTTACGGCAATCTCACATCAATAATTAATTGCAGGAGGAACTAAATGTTAATGACTCCCTAAAGCCATTCAGTAGTATGGCAGCAAGGCAAATTTTATGAAAGGATGCTGAAATGTTGTGGAATACTTTCAAAGAAGTACATTAATTTACTGGGGAAATGCAAGTGCCATTTTAAATGAAAAGAAAATGTTTAACTGAATGTTTATTATTAATTAGAATGGACCTAATGATTAACTTTTATAAAGTTATTAAATTGCTCAGAAGTAAGCAGTATTACTTACAAATTCTCAAATGAACTTTCCTGTTGCCCTTCTTGCTATGACTGAAACAAAATATTTACATCACATTTGGGGCATCTTCTTGGCCCAGTCTGTTATTTCTGTCATTTTTATGTTTCTTTTTTGGGGTGGGTGACTGTGCTGCAGAAGATAGCTGGTAAAACCAAAATCCAGGTGGTGCAGCCAAATATCATACACAAAGAATCGAAGCTAACCCAAGCAATGAAGTCATCTGAAATACATAGCCAGCTCCTGATGATTAAAGTGGGATTTATGCCATCAGCTCTCTGCTTGGCCTCCTTGGGTCTAAGAAAAAGTTAAAAGAGGAAGGACAGAAGGTACAGCACCACATAATAAAAATTGTCATAAAAGCATTTCCTACACAGGAAGCCCTGAATTTCTGTGTCAACAGAAGTGAGCAAATATATATTGTACAATCACTTAATTCTGCAATTTGGCACTTCTGTTTGATTATTTAAAAGATCTTGTGAGGTCAGGTGAATAATTTACCCTTTTCCAAGTGAAAGGGCTATGGATAATAATTTCAAAAACACCTCAATGCTTCAGAAAATCTTAGAAGTGACAGACAATGCTTGCAAGCACAAACACAGTTTTACACAGGAGCAGCAAAATTAAGCAGCATTAAGAGAATGAAGTTCAAGTACAGCCTTGAAACAAGAGTATGGGAATGTGGAAAAACACAGAAAAGAGAGAAGAAAATGACCTAGCAACACTGAAAGTGAAGATGATGAATAAATTACAGCATGCAAACAGCAAATACAATTCTTAAGCACCAAAAATTAAGAACTTCTGACAATCTTATGCTCATTGTTTCCAGGGGTTGAAGGGGGAGCAGTAGCCACAAAAGACTGTTAATAATAAAGTATAGGCTTAAAATGCTTATTCACTGTACACATCTGCATATCTTACTACTGCAAACCAAGATATTGCGAGGGAAAAGGAGGGGCAGACACTGATCTCTGCTCTATGGTGCCCAGGGGCAGGACCTGAGGGAATGGCCTGAAGCTGTGTCAGGGGAGGTTTAGGTTGGGTATCAGGAAAAGGTTCTTTCCCCAGAGTGTGTTTGGGCACTGGCACAGTTCCCCCAGAGAAGTGGTGGCACAACCAGCTTGACAGAGCTCAAGAGGTGTTTGGACAATGCCCTCAGCCTCATTGTATGATTCTTGGGCCAGGATGTTCAGGGCCAGGAGTTGGACTTGGAGAATCATTATGGGGCACTTCCAACTCAGAATATTTTGTGATTGTGCAGCTTTGAAGAACCAGAGCAGCTGACATTGGAAACTTAGACTTGGCTGCATGTTTAATCTGCAAATCTTGACCTTTCTTTGAGAAATATTTTTTCAAGAGCTACTTAAGTCACTAGCATGGGGAAGACCCGATCGACTCTGGACTTAAAGACTTTCTGTCTTTAAGACCAGGCTGGAAAAGCGGCCCCTGAGACTGATGTTGGAGGGGCTGATCTGGCAGTCAGAATGGAAGCAGAATAACTAAGATGTTTTCGGTTCTCTTCAACTGGATTTTCTTCATGCTACTTAGCAGTTTTAATTCAAAGTCACGAAAGTTTAAAAAAAAACCAAACAAAAAAACCAAAAAACCCCAAAAAACAAAAACCAAAAAAAAACCAAAAAAAAAAAAAACCAAAAAAAGAACCAAAACAAAAAACCCAAACAAAACAAAACAAACCACCAAAAAAAAAAAAAACAACCCCAAAGAAGCTAATGCAACATTTATTGACCTCCACTACTTGATGAGCGAAATATCCATAATTGAAATCTTAAAGGTTTTACTTTTTGTTGCTTCCATGTGCTGAAAACCTGCTTCATATTGCAACAAAACTCAAGTGATGTTTTTTTCCAGTAAAGCAAAAACCCAATTTTAGCCTGTTTCAGAGGGAGGTGTAGGGCTGTTGGCTGGTCCCGTGTTTTGCTGCGGGCTATCCCGGCGCTGGGACACAGCCCCACGGAAGAGAGGCTCGCCAGCTCCCCGCTCCCACACGACAGAGGATGCGGGCCCGGAGGGAAATGGGTTTCACCCTGCCGCAGCCGCGTTTGGCCGGGCTGCTGTTGCCACCTACTGGTGTCGGGCCGGCAGCGGCGCGCTCGGCGGCGCTGCGAACCACGGCGCTCCCGGGCACGGGGAGCCCCGCGGCAGCCCGCGGCCACTCCGTCCCGCTTCTGTAAGGAATCTGACCTGGAAGGCACGGAAGCACCTGGGAGACCTTCACTAGCTTCAAATGATATATTTTAACAGAGCAACGCTCCCCTGAATGGGGTTGCAGCAGTCAGATCGCACAGCCCATAGAGCCCACCGCGTATGCCGTGGGCAGTGCCCGGCTCAGGGGAAGGCTGCAGGAACGCCGTAGTTTGGGGACTCTCACACTTAGAGGTGGCATCCGGCAAACTCTGTCAGGCCTCTGGTGAGGACAAAGTGCTTCTGAAGTTACACTAATGAGTGTGAAGCTCTATGTGGTTTCCACTGAGGGATTTTTACTTCCAGCTAAGCTTCTCTTGAAAACAAACCAAACCAAATCAAACCAAGCCAAAAAACCCTCAAAAACCTCCTACAAACCCCAAACAAACAAATAACAAAATACAGTAACAAAAGATGCCTACAAAATCAAAAAGTTTGAATCTCTTGGTCATTCTCTGGGAAGTAACAAAGATCACATAATATTGTTATTTAAAGCTCAGAAGAATAATTGAATCAATCAGAAGCTGAAGAACTTCAAACTCACATAAGAATACGAAATGAGATCAATTCTCAAAATCAATATGGCAAAGAGAAGGCAAAGAGATCCTTTCGCTGATGCTTGGCCTATCTTCTAGAAATCAAAACCCACTCTTGGTCTCATCAGGCAAAACACAGAACTGTGTCAAAACTGTAAGGGATGAGGTTAGAAAAACAACATAAACATGCAGACTCACCAGCATATTCACTTCAGATTTATATCTTGATTTATACATTTGTAGCTATTTATAGACTTATATCCAGTATGTATTTTTTTCTTATTGCAGCAGTTATCCTGGGAGTCTGATTGAGAGCATTCTCCCAAGCACAGACAAGCTGGGAATGACCCAGGAATACCCAGCCTGTCACTACAAACCCCCCATGTGTGCCTGTGGTGAGTGCAGCCTCTCTGTGTGGCAGGTACAGGGTCTCTGCACCCTGTCACTACTGAAAGCTGTGCTGGTAGATTGGGTTGCTATCTAAAGGCCACTAAATCTCCTGAAGACCCAAGAGCTGATGTCTCTTGTCCTTTGGGCCACTGCCAGGAGCCCCAGCCAGACCACCTGGCCACGTGTGCCTTGGTGCCTGCATACCGGCTGGATTAGGTGAACACGCACAGCTGGGATCTGGTGAGTATGTGGGTGACAGAGTGTGAGTGAGAGAAAACAGTTTGGTCACATTCCTCCTTCCCAGTTGCAAAGTCTCATGGTTCAGCTTTCCATGTTGCTACCGTAA
Organism: Passer domesticus; assembly: GCF_036417665.1. Lineage (NCBI taxonomy): Eukaryota > Metazoa > Chordata > Aves > Passeriformes > Passeridae > Passer > Passer domesticus. Next base: position 91,837,453 of record NC_087476.1, read on the forward strand.
TCCTGAAACATTAATTCCTACAGGGTTTGCATAACTGAGCCCACACCCTGACTGGTAAGAAAGGAAGTTTCTTTGATACTTCTCTTCATCTTTAGATGATACTCATGGGTGAGATAGCTGCTCACTATGAAAGCAGTACAATAAAAATATTGTGTAATAATTAGCCAAGAATGAGCCCTTAGCCTAGATGTTATTCCAGAGAGAGGTGAAGCTCCAGAAACAGGTAATAATTGGATTGATTTCCATCCAACCAGTTTTCTAGGCCTTTGGCTATCAATAAAAGTATTTCTGTACAAACATATGCAAACACACAAGAAAAAACAATCTGTTATTTGATTGTTGCTTCCAGGAATTGAATTACTCCTTGATTCAAATTTAAAAGGTAAATTTCAAGTCAAAATTCAAGGTAGTGTAAACTTATCTATAAGAACTGCCAGATGACTTATAGGGAACCAAAGCTACATAAATTAAAAAAAAAAGGGTAAAGTTTCCAGAAAATTCTTAAATGTCCCATAGCTTTCCGCAGTAATTATGGAATTTGTTAGGATTATGCAAGACACTGGCAGACTGTAGCATGCAGCATTTCTATTGAGTAACTCTAAACTTGAGATTCTGGGCCCTTGGTGTATTATCTTGAACAATGAGTGCTAAGTCACACTAGACAGTGGCTCCAGCAAGGCATCGCCAGGATTATGCTACCACAGACACGCTGTGGGACCTTGAAAAGCGCAAACACAGGGGAAATCTCCAGGGCTTTGCTTTTATTTCAGTTATCAATACAGTCATATTCCAGGGAAAATCCTTTCTTTTGGATTTCAGGTTTGAGGCCTTCTTTTTCTGAGATTGATACGTTCAGAGAAAGCTGCAGCTGGACTGTACCTCCTCCTGCAACCTGTGGCCACCAGGAACTGACTTTGGGAATGCAGGTAGTATAGGGTGATGGCAGGGCAGAAGTAATAGGGAAGAGAATGGCACAATGCTTGTGCCCTTTTCTTGGCCTGTGTGCACCACTGGCTGGGATGCAGGGAGAGAAGCTGCCTTGGAATGGTGACTTGGTGACCTCCCTGGAGTCAATAAAGCTCAGAAATCCCTTAACCTGGGTGCTGGAAATCTGTTACCAGGATCCTTCCACTTCCCATTTCAAAAGCCAGTACATCACGACAGGTAACAATCTGGACTTTCATCTGTGTTTCCTTGTTCTCTCTATTCTATAAATCTTTGAGGGAAAGCTGTATCAGCAAACCCACGTAACAGTACAGTAATACCAATATATAAACTTTAAACTCTTTGCATGTTTTGTTTCGGGCTGTTTGCAAGTTAGGAATCCTATGAAACCACCTTAGTTTGTTAGAGATCATAGAGTTATTGTGACAAATACCATGTCCTCTGAGTGACCCGGGATGTTTGTTTTGGTTGGCTACATGACAGCACATGGGAGACAGGGAATACTAACCACATTGTATGATTTGGTCCAACTATAAAGTTCTCTTTTCTTTCTCTTCAGGAGAAGCAGAAAAGGTTTTTAGAACTTTCACTTTATGGCAAAGACCTGCTGAGTTCAAACAGAAAAGGCAACATAAATTTAGTGAGATGACTGTCTTTTATCCAGACCACTGGTATACGTGAAATAGTGTAGAGGCAATAAAATATGTAAAGAACATACAGTGGTTTGAAGAAAACTATCTTTTAGCATATTTAAAAATGTTTTTCATTATGTTATCATGTCGGGGTTTTTTTTTTGGGGGGGGGGTTGGGTTTTTTTTTGTGGGGGGGGTTGCTGGTGGGGTTTTTTTTTTGTTGTTGTTGGTATTTTGTGGTTCTTCACTGTCTTAAAGATAATAACACTTTTGATAATAACCCCTGCTGGGTATAGCTCTTTTTCATGCAACAACCCAAGATGGAATTTATTTTAAAATGACATCTATGGATGCTATTATTTAATAATTTACTCTTATCTAATCTGAAAAGTATCAAAAATTAATCTTGCTGAGTCCCATTCGGTTGTGCTCAATAGATATTCTTTTGTACTCTAAACAGCATTTCACTTGCATAAAAAACACTGTGTCTGTCTCTCATTTTTATCTGTTTATCTGGTTCACTTCCATACGTTGAGATATTTACTGAATCTTTCTTGTGAAAATTTCTATCTCCAGATAATATGATCTGCCATCTGTGATGAGATTATTTTTTATATTACAAGCAGTCCAAACATACTAGGTATTTCTCCAAATAAGTCACAGTGATGATTTCTGTCCCCAAAGCCTACAATTTTGGGAAAGTTAATTCAATGTCCAAAATGCAAGGCATGCTTGGCAAACAGGGCATACCCATATCACACAAGGGGATCTCCTTGCATTTACAACTTCAGGGCCATTTTATCCACTCCTGTCAGCAGATTAATCTGCTAGATAGTCATAAGAAATCTAAACCCTAACCCCAAACCATCATCAATGCATTTTAAGCTAAATGCATGAACTGGAGGGGGTAGGGAGAAGTCAGAGAACTTCAGACAGAAGCTTTGTAGTATCAAACAGAGACCATTTGCTGATTTGGTAGCTCTGTGACCTTCTGGGCTACATCAAACCATGTTCTCCACAGGATAATACTGCAGCAACTTGCCTTAAAACATGACTTAAAATGCTTCTTTTGTTCTGAATGACGTAAGAAAGCAGAGGAGGGAGAGGAGTTAACACATTCTGAGGCAGAGCTACTTTTTCTGCCCAGAGTCTAGTGAGTGCTCCCTGCTTTTCAGGTTTACAGAAAGATCATAAGTTGCATTACAAATAAGTTTCAAAATACCATTCCCATTCCCTTTCCTCCCAGGAATGATTGGAATAACATAACGTATTACCCCAGTCATTTGCAGGTTAATAACTGTAATAATTTTTCATCTATGCTAATAAATAAGGTGCCTGTATTTAAGTTAACAAAGTACATGTAGTAATAGCTTTGATTTAACAATGTTATTTCTTAGGATCATGAACCTTAACTTTAAAGCGTTTAAATGTTGTCTTGCAAATGATGCATCGACCCAGGGAAAGAAATAAATTGATTTTTAGCTGTCTGCAAAAAAACCCCACAGAATGAATCCATCCTTAGAATAGCTTTTGGTGCTGTATTCAATAAATTGAAATAGTTTATAGGGAAATTGTCGTATTGGAGGTGCGTAGATGAGTGAAATCCTACTTTTAAATAGCAATTAGCCCTTGTTCACTCTTAAAAGTATAGAAATGCACCAGCATCTACCCCAGTCAAGTTTTCTAAAAAAAGTTATTGTTTTGGACAGAGGACTGTGGTATTATAATCTGAAAGGTGTCACAAACCCTTGTGAAGGTCTAAATTAGAATTCAAAAACTCTTGACAAGTGGGGGAAGTAGTTTAAAATCTGAAGGCAAATCATGGTGGATTCTGGATTTAATGTGAGTCAGCCATGAGAGGCTACTGCAAACTAAGAAAAGTCATGCAACATATGGGACGTGATTATTGTTAGCGTCCTCTCTGCTGGTCAGACCTGAGCTGCTGCTTTTGGCACTCCAATCAAAAGAGGTGGAAATTGCTTTCTGTCTTAGGTGGTTTGTAGGGGAGCTTACATCAATTTGGGGTAAGGACCCCAAGGAGAACAGCAATATGGGGAGGGTTTAGCATACATGTAAATGAGATAGAAAAGCTGAAGGCTGCCTACCACATCTCTTCTAAAAGAGGAAACTGAAAGGTTGTAAACTGACAACTTTCCAGTGAGGAATACAACATGCTCAGCTCTTTATCCTGACCACAGTGAGGGAAAAAAAATCTTAATTTAATCAAAATCCTTTTAAATTAGCCATTAGAAAAAGCTTGTCTGTCTGCAAAAATACTGGAGAGCATGAGAGGACATGGATTTTCCCAATTTAAAATGTTTTCAATAGATACTAAACTATCACCGACAGATTTCTGCACTTGTAAGTTTAAATTTATCCTTCTGCAGAAGTATAGACCAGATGACCTCTAGAGGCCCTTTCCAGTTCTTCACCTCTGTGAAGCTACAAGGAGCTCTGAGCTAGCAGGCAAAGGAAACTGCACAAGCTACTGAGTAACAGCTCACTTGGTTGAGATTTTTTTTTATTCCTGTCACTGGCACATATCCATATTTTGAATTTATTTGATGCTGAATTGCATCCAAATAAGTGTCTACACATAGCTACAAATGTGTCCTGTAAGCCAAAATAATTGTTTCTTTTAATATGAATCATCTTGAAGAGCATTTTATTATTATAAATGAGAAAGTTTCTAAAAATATATTATGCCCTATTTGGCATGGTATTATAAAAATACCATTGTATTAGATTTGAAAATGTCCCCTCCTTGCCAAGTCTTACCCAAGCTGACTTGTGTATCTGAGAGCAGAATTTGGCCTACTGTAATCAAATCCAAATGTTGCATCAGAGTTTAACTAGTACAAGACTTGTCTTTTCGGTGTAAAAACAGTGGTAATTTTTTTGGTCTTTTTTTTAGTGTCTTTGGACTGCAACAAGCTTTCCATAGGTTTTAATCATGTGATGAACAAAATTCAAAGAAATGTGTCTGCCCAGCATGAAAGAATAATCATGGGTTGGTGGGATTAGAAAGGTAGACTTTATAGCTAGGTGTGAGCTTTCCCTTTCTCGTTCCTGCTCTGGGTGTATAAGGACCAGACCCTGATGCCAGCTGATAGAGAAATACACCTGAAATGTGTTGGTAATGTCTATCATGAATTCTGAATCCAGTACTTAGACATACTTTTCTGTCACTGTAAGGGGAACTGCTGACCTTAAAGTAGCCCACTGTCAGTGGAACACACAGGGCTGTGTTCTCCATCTGCTAAATTAATTTTGTGAGTCTTACAGATTGAAATGGAATCTTCTTTAGGAAGTTTATCCTTTGCTGTCATAAACCGTACTGATGCAATCAGTAAGGCTTCTCTTGTTTGCTAAGATGGAGTGATATCCCATCCCATGAAGGCTGGCAGGGGATATTACTCCATCTTAGCAAAAAAAGAGATTTTTTTTTTTTATTCAGCATTACAAGAAAGGAAATAGATGAAGTAAGAAAATGAGGGCAGGGAAGAGATAAAGATATGCAAAGGTAATAATAGGTAGGTACAATAGGTAACAAAGAGAAATGTTGAAAGAGTAAAGCTCTACCGTGTTACATTTCCCACTTTCAACTAGTTTGAAATGCCTTAAATGTCTGCCATTTTAAGTTTAAACATAATTTAGAATAAAGGATGTCTTTTCTCTTTAATGTCTTTGTGCCTGAAAAGGAGTTTCTTCTTGAGGATTTAATAGGACAACTTGCTCTGAGTACAAAGAAAAGGGCAGACCCTTTCCATTCCACTGTATTTGCTTGTTCCATCAGTAGGGTTGAATCTGATGAGTGAATGAGGAAATGATCCCTGGGGACCATAAGACTTCTCATCAGAAATTATATGTGCACATCTGCTTGGTATAGGTTGCCCATGGGGCTTTGTTATTGCCCTTACTGGAGAGTTTTCCACAACCCTGTGGAGAATAAGAATTGGCTTGATGTTGGTTGCCTAAAAGTCATGCCCAGCAATGCCATGGTTTGGGCTTGGCTCAAAAGAATAAATTTTAATGGGGCTGACTTTTGAGAACTGCGTGTTTATGGCTGGAAAAGTCTATCTGGATACATTACTTTTTTCATGAGGTACAGCTGTTGGAAGCCATTTGGTCCAGGACAAAACTCTCTTTTTTTGGCTTACAAAACCACTTTCCTCAGTACCCAGGATGGGTGGCACATCAGGTAGAAGACTATGAGATAAAAGCTGTAACAATTATCCCACCTTGTCCACTGTGAGCTACAATTTTATGAAGGAATAGTATAGGAATTGTTCTTTAAACTAAAAAATAGATTCTGCTTTCAAAATATGTGTCAATTTATCATTCAAGGAAGAAGCAAAATCATTATTAATATACTATAACTGTGAAGACAATTGAACTCATGTGCTAAATAATAGAGATTTTCTACAAAATCTGCTATACTTCATGCCACTTTTCAAAACTGATCTATAATTTTATCATAATTTCATTTCATAGCTTGGGAAAAAAGGCTTTGCTATTAAATTAGTATGTTTGGAATGAAATGGAATGGAATAGCATGGCATGGCATGGCATGGCCTGGAATGGAATGGTATAGAATAGAATAGAATAGAATAGAATAGAATAGAATAGAATAGAATAGAATAGAATAGAATAGAATAGAATAGAATATTTCAGATGGAAGGAACTTAAAATTATCACCAGTATCACTGATACTGGCAAATCCAAAGGCAGCTATTCAAAATGTTTGCCTTTTTCATGGATCACCTGTATGTTTCAGTAACAGCCCAGACCATAAAACTTAATTAAATTTTTTTCTGTTTTGATTACTCTTGCATTAAAAATATTTAAATAGACATAGCAGAACTAAGATAGCTGGCCTGAGATATTATTAGATGTACCCATTCATAACAGAGTGAAGTAAAAAATTTAAATTACATTTACATTTCTGTTTCTATTGTTTATTAAAAGATCAAGTCCTCAGTCAAAATAATTTTTCCAAAAGAACTAATGGGCATAATTTGACAGGTAAAATATGGTTGCATGGGAAAGAAATGAGCCACTCACACTAACAGACAATTAAATCCTAAAGATAAACAGAGACTGATATCAGAAACTGATAAGAGACTCTGACAAATATAGGAGCACTCAAGAAATTCAAAAGAATTCTTGAATTCCCTGGATATATGTAAAAAGATATGCTAGGCAATGTAGGGTGTCCATATCCCATACACTGAATTAGGAATGCTGTAAGATTGAAGGGGAGGGGAAGTGGAGGAGGATGAGAAGGTTCAGCAGTAGATTACATTAAGACTTGGAAAGATGCCTCTTCTGAGCCATATTAAATACAGAAAAGGTCAACATTTTTGGCATTCAGGCCAAATCTAAATGAGAAAGGTTCAGCACTGCACAACCCCTGTAATATGCTGTCAGCTCTTTAGCAGCTAGAAAAGATGTTATCAGCAGAGGCAAGAATGCAGAGGAATGTTCTTGGAGGTTTAAGGCAGATAAAAGAAAGGAATAAGATATCACTTTATATTTTTCTTTTCTGAGGTCAAAAAGATCTATGAAATACACACATTTTATGTAATAGGTGCCTGAACAGAAAATTTTATTCTGAAGGGAATGAAAAACAAAAGATATCCCTTGAAATAACATCTCAGTCCATCAAAACTATTTATCTCTTGACCTTTTAGTCAGGATGCCAGTGGTGTGCAGCATTAGTTGGTATAAATACAAGACTGTCCGTGTGATACTCAGACATGATAGTCTAGTCACAGTAAATGGAGAAGTGGAAAGGACACACAGAAAAGTAGGACAGTATTAATAAAGCCCCCCCAGACTTACCCTTCTGTGTATCCTTAAATGAAAATTTTATCTTTCAATGGTTCCCTTTTGCAAGTCTGGAGATATAAGGCAAAGGTAATGCTGTCAGCCCAAACCCTTTGGCAGGGCAGGTGGAGATGTCTTGGTTCAAAATAACCAGCTGAGGCTCATTGGAAGAAGCAGCAATCATTACATGTGCTTAACTAAGATAATAATAATCCTAATTAGAGGGGGGAGGGGGAAAGGGTATTTTTTATATTTACTAGTTAACATAAAAGTGGCCCAGAGTCTGGAATTATATTTCAGCCACTGCCCTTAATGGACTGCATAGTAGGTTACAACAGCTAAACCTTTGCTTCTATTTTATTACCTCAGTCACAAGGTTTTAAGCTCTATTTATACAAGTGGTTTGAGTTATAAAACACACATTATTCCTTAAAAGTAATTGAAAATAGCCTCCCAGACAAACAGAGATCTGGCCACCTGAACTGTAAGTTTGCCTAGGAAAACTATAATTTGATAGGTGTGCGACAAATGGTAGATATCCGGCACTAATTCTTCTGCTTGTCATTTGATACAAAGATGTAAGGAAAACAGTAGCAGAAGTATACACAGTTATTTCGAGTTTAAGTCGCTAGGAAAATTATTGGGAAATTGCAAATGTCTCCCATTAACTTTTTAACTTTATTAGTATGTTTTCAATTTAGCTGACAGGCTCCTCCTTTGCAGGTCCTCCAGGAATGCGTAGAAAAATAAGGTACTTGATAAAATGTTTCCATGCAGAATTTGGTCTCAGCTATGCAGTAAAATGTACAGACTTAGGCTTTTTCATCTTTAGTCTGGTGGAAACTGGAAATGTTAGAGAAAAGTTGTTTTGCTTATTGCAAGATAGACTTTTTTTGGTAATGCACCTTACATGTCTAAAGAGAAGAAAGTATGGAAATTAAAAGTTGCAAGAAGAAAGAAAGCTAATAATATTAAAAGAGGTAAAGAAATTTCTGAGTCTTATACTGACAAAAGACTCAGGACTTAATCCTGCTGTGGTTGAAGTCACAGCAAATTATTTAAATCAAATTGGACCTCCTCCTAACACAGGAATAGGGCAAGTACATCTGGAGTTACTCGAATAAAACCTATTCCAAAAGGAATTTTCTGCAGCTAAAGAGGATCATGGCCAATTTTAAGTTGTTTCTGGTAAGCCTGAGTAAAACTTTCAAAATCAAATGAGTGTCCTTGAAGACTCACTCCTTGAAGAGACTTAGGCACTTCAGAAACTTTTACTCCATGCCTCTTTCCAAACCACTTTTGTGTGTTTGCCTCCAACATATGCCCTTTAAATTGATGCCATGAGTGCACTTTGTACTGGAATGCAGCCGACAGTATAAATAGCTGCTCTGCTTAATTACAAAAGGAACATTGTTTTCTTCTAGAGTCCTTGCATCATCAGTATAAAAATCTTGTTTCATTAAGTTTCAAATTCTGAACTTTAACTGTTCACTTAAATACTTCCAGATATCTATTCTAGCAGAAGTACTATGAATTTAGGATAAACATCAAAAAACCAGTGTGTTTTCTTTGCTGCGGGAAGTGGCTTTCAGTAAAAACTGAGATAATAGATCTAAATCCCCATAATCAGCACAGTTGCATGTAATGCTAGCAATTGTTTCCCTTCCTTTCAACTCCAAAGAAACAGCCTGCTTTCAAATTTTAGTCACTGTATTGCCCTCCCCCAGTTAACACTGCAGGCCGTAAGTGCTGCAGGCTGCACTACAGAAGGTGACCAGCAGCTCAGAGCAGCTTGGAAGGGAAATGCAGTTGTTGCTACTTTACAGATGGCTCAAGAGAGTCAGAGAATGAGCTATATCCTTTTATGCTCTCCATCAGATCATCCTGCACACCACAGAGTTGACTTTTCTTATTTCCTTAACTCATTCTCTGCATAATAGAATTTTGTATGTATGTGCACACAGCCCACAAGCCCCTAAAACCTAATTAAGATGCTTTCACTGATAAAAATAAACATTTTAGGTTTTGACCATTCTAAGCATTTCTCAGCCTACAGGATGAGTGAAACTTGAGCAGGGTTTGGCTAAGCAACTACACTTGGCATTAACATCAACTTTATTCTGCCCTGTGGAAGCAGATTAACACACTATCCTCATCCCAGTAATATCAAGTGGATCTGTAAGTGACAGGCTGTTGCACAGAGCTTTTCCTGGGTTGAAGCATCTGTCCTGTTTGGAATTGTTCAGGCATGACTCCAGCTGGCTAAAGTGATAGCATTGCCTGAGTTAGGGCTGCCAGAGTGTCCTTGTTCATGGGACTACAGCCACCAGCCCTGGCCAGCCCGTGCCCACAGCAGGCAAATGCCTGTGGTTTTCAGGACCACCAAGAGGGGCTTGGCAACACCGGCACTGCCGCAACGCGTGCCACACGCTGCTCTTAATTAGTCACAGGCGGACTTCTTCAAACAGAACAGGGCAAAAATTTCCCTCCTGGAAAAAATGCAGAGAAGTTTAGCATTTCAAAAAGTCTTTGGAGCCTCACTGAACTTCGGCAGATCAGACGTTTATAAGGTGTGGTTTTACTTCAGCATTGCAAACGTCTGAGACAAGGAGGCACTGAAGTTTCATTTCCAGACCAATTATTTCCCAATAAGGATCTAAATGTGTTATTTGAACAAACTCTTTTAGGTTTTCAAAGTTTTCCCACCCATCCCTCAGCAGCTCTACTCTTCAAAGCTCCGTCGTTATTTAATCCAGTGGCATTCTGAAATCATGCTGGCAAAGCAGGGCGGTTATGGATTAGTCACCACATGGTGATCAAATCCTTACTGAACATGAAGGAACACACACCAGAACCACATTTTCTATTTGAGGTATTCTGTTTCTGAAATCCAACTGTGTCATGGTGCTCAGTCTCCTACCATCAGTACCTAATCTTTAAGAAGACTGAAATGGTTTGGACAGCTCGGAGCAGTAGAGCTGGGTTCACACCATGCCATGCAGCCAGCACCTGGGGACAAGGGCAGCCAGGGCGAGTGCCACTGCACCTCTGGGGATGAAGCTCTTCAGCAAGCTCCAGGTCTTTGCTGCTGAAAAGAGACCATTATTTGGATCCTCTTGAAATTAGGACTCTTCAGATATTGTAGCTGAGATATAATTTTGTATTCACTTTGTAGTCAATATAGAAAAAGATTTACTTTATGCTACTACTTCATGGGGGTATTAACCATGCTCTCAGAGTGCATCTTCTTCTTTATTGTCTATAAAGTACATGATTAGTTCATGTGCTGGCAAGAAAAGCTTTTTCTTTCAAAAATAGTATTTTTCTAAAATAATTTTTTTGGAATAGACTAGAAAAATAAATAGGAAATATTAATGTGAAAAAGAAATAGGAAGTAGTAAAGTGTAATTATGAGTGAAGAATATGCCCTTTCTGAATGATCTATTGAGAATGCCCCATTGAGGAAGCTGGGGTGACCAGCTCAGATGTTGACACCTATAGTGAAGATCGATTTAGCTAGATTAGTCGGTTCAATTTTGGCCACATTCCCCCTTTTTCTCATCAACCACCATCCTCACAGCTGCTCCTTCCAGTTTTTCTTTCCCCAGCTCAAAACTCCTCCTCCTGTTTAGGAAGCACAGATTACATATGCATGTTATACACCTGCTATTGTTGTCAAAACCTCTTCCTTTCCCCCTCTGTCAGATTTATATCTCTGAACTTCACAAAAACTCTCCAAGACTTCATCTCTTGTCAGTCTCTTACCCATGGAGTGCCATTTCATATAACTCTTTGGACCAGTTTGGACTGTTATTACTGACCATTTTCAGCTACTCAAAATCTTACACACTCACTGGGACAATTAAATTGTGTCTATTTTTTTTTTTTTTGTTATCGGCTTTTTAAGTATTGAACCATAGCTGTATCCATACTGATGCTTTTGCAGGGCTGCCACCAAGAATTGCACCATGTAAGTTTTGGTGTCTATGGAAGGCTATTCAGATAGGGGAAAAAAAATCTAATTTCTAGGTTTATGACTAGAGGCAGTTTTGTTGCTATCTGTGGTACCTGGAGCTAGAAGAGATGTATTTGAGCCTTTGAGTCCTCCTAAACTGAATGTTCTATGCATAGATATACAATAGGGCAGGAAAAAAAATGAGCTCTGACAGAAAAAATGAAAGTAAAATAAAAGAAGTCTCCTTCTTGGAAAGAAGAGGTTGGGACACCTTCAATTAGAATATCAAGCTGAAGAATTTGAGACATTTTAGAAAGCCCAGATAAAAGAATTACAGTTACTTATTTGCCTTATTTGCATTTTAAAATTCTGGGGTGTGCAGGAAGTGACAAAATACCACAAAAGAGCTTATGTCTTAATTCTTCTGTCTGACTGTGACAGGGGAAATACCAGAAATATCAAAGGACCTTTTTCTTACATTTGCAAGAAAAAAAAGTAAAATGTTAAAAACAAACAAACAAACAAACATAAAAAATCACTGCTCAACTTCTGCAATTAATGCTGAGTTAATACCTGTGACCTAAGGTTTCTTAGAGTTGAGTAGACAATTTCCTGATATTAATAAATCATAACAGGATGAGAGATGGAAGATCTAACATAAAAAGCTGTGAACTGTAAAACAGAAAGTCTGGGCTACTCTTCTTTTCCACCACTGTCTCTCCCTGTGATTTAGTGAAAGGACAAATTCCCTCTTCAGCTGGCTTTGCCCTTGTGAAAAGCGGACAATAACATTCTCCCATTCCACAGAGTGAGAATTATTCTGTGTAATGTGCATTCTTTTCATCAAATATAGGATATCTGCAAACATTTTGATGAGTAAAAAAATAATTGATCTTCTTGACAGAGCCCTTGGGTTGTCTTATTTGATTTGATGGCATTTTTTATTTAAAAAATAATTATTTTCAAGTTGAATAGTTTTAATTATCCTATATGCTTATTGCTTGTGTAGCTGCTTATCCCTGAATTTAAATATTAATGTTGTCTAAAATACAAAATTTTAACATGTCTGATAAAAAGTATGAAAGAAGAACTGATTTTAATCTAAATTATGTAAATATATGCATTTTTTTAATACAAGAATCTCTTAGGTAGACCTCGTCAATGTATGAAATGGATGCTCAGAGAACCTGGAGTCCCTGAGCCAAGATACCCATGGTGTGAGATGTGGCAGCTTAAGCTCATCACTCAGATGAACAACCACAAGGTGGAGATGTTACAAGCTCTTACTGGCAAATACGAAGCAGATTGCCTAACAGGGATTTTTCTAGTTTTTGTCTGGGGAAATAGGATCGTATTTTAAATTAAAATTGTCTCCAGTTAACAATTACAGTGCAATAAAAGTAAAGGAAGTCTGTAATGGCAAAATAATTAAAAGGAAGGCCATTTGTATCTTGGCCTTGAAATTAGTTCCTTATATTTTATAAAATTTAATGACACTAACTTGATTATTTCTCTCCATAAAGGAACATGATTTATGTTCATGAAATAAATTGTGTACTTGATAATTATATATCTAGACTGCCATTCAGCTTTGCACAGTCATGCACACATCCCTTAAAGCCTTTGCACAGCCACGCAGAAACTCTTTAACTGTAGGAAGGAGACTAGCAGAGAGTGCGAGCACAAGCTGGGGTGAGTTGTATTTCAGCTCTGATGTACACAACTGTGTGAGGGAGTGCCACCAGCTCTTGCCATATCCTCACCAGAGGAACTTTACTTCAAAAGATGTAAAAGACAAGTTGCACAATTGATGACATTTGCAAGGATAAGGAAGAGAAATAGATATCCTGGCTTTTTTATATTCTGTATCCAGTAGTCAGAATGCTGTGCAGGCAAGGAAAATGCGCATTCAGCTTCTTTCCTGAAATCTTAAAAGTAGAAGTTTCACTACAATGTCCTGACCATCTGACACTCTAGGAAATATCCTTTTAAAATGGAATCTATGGATTCCAAGTCCTGCTTTGAATAAAAGAGCAACATGGTCTAATTTTTCTACTGCAATAGGTGTAACCTTCTTCTGACCTACATGATTTTTAATTGCTCTTGTGCATCTATATCCCAACTTTTATATGATTCAGAGACTCATTTTCAAAAACACTGATCTTTCATTGTCCACTTTTTTTTGGCAGGACAAATACCAGAAGAGGGTTTTAAGATTGCTCTAATGCACCAGAACTTACAGAAATTACCAGTTTCTTTCCCTTTTTGGTCCGTATTCTAAATTCCTGTTTTTTGCATAAGTTATGGAGATATGCCCTGCAGGATTTGCCAAAATGAAACATACTACTGTTGCCAACAATCTCAAGGTTTCTGAATGCAATAAATGCTTTCTGTAGAAGTGGAACTTAGTTTGACTTGGGAAAAGTACAACCTATCATCCTGAACAGTTTTTACATCACTATCTTGAAACAATTAGGTCGTTCAAGGTATTTTGAGATATGAGAAACATCTCTGGGCAGTAGTAGTGCTGCTATCTACCTCTGTTAAATTTATAACTTCAGAATCATTTAAACTTAGGCATAAGTCATCTGTTCTTTTCCTGGAGATACAATCTGATACAGAAGGAACTAAAAAGTTCAAGAATCATAACAGCTTTATGTCTCCATAAAACATGATACAATGCTATATAACTGTTGGCTAAAAGTTATGTATATGTTATATATTCATTTAAATTTATGTATAGCTGTAACTTCTGGAACCAACTTCTATCAAGTGCATCCTTCAAACCAGCAAAAATTACCCCTGTGGAGTTCTCATACTACAGAAATATTATAGCTACATTATGGGAAGTAAAAAATTGGGATTAAGAGAAATTTTCTCCTGTGTTTCGCATATACTATTTGTGTACCTCTGAGTCCTGTAGTCATTATGTTATTCAGAATTAGGAAAACATGGATGTGTGGTTTACATTATATATATATCATTATCTATATAGAGAGTTATTCCCCTGATTAATTTTTTAAAACATCTTTATCTTTACTAGGATGCAAGAATCTTATTTTGCAAATATGTTGTACAGCTTGCTATTATCCTGGCAGCAGCAGAATGTTACCAATGCTAGTATTAAAGATTAGAAATCCCCCACACTCACTGATGTCTGGTTTAAAAGGCTGGAGTCTTACTAGTCTTTATGATTACTGTATACATTGGTTTGGTTTTAAAAAACTGGATAATGAAGATAAAAGAACTGCATAATACCAGAACCAGACTCTAAACTATTAACTTCAGGTGAAACACACTCCCTTGCAAAAGCCAGAAGATGACTGCTGCAGCTGGCACTCCACACAAATTCTGCATCAAGCCCCAGAATGAAGTACTGAAGACTGATCCAGACAAGTAAAGGGTGGAAATAAGAAGAGCCTTACTGTGGGAGGAAGAAGCATATTCAGTTTATTTTCTTTGTTTTTTCATTTGGTCTTCATATCCAGAGCATTTGCAAACACAAAGGCCCTAGTGGCGTCAATTTTTTCTTATTATCAGTACATAAACCCACAATTACATATTCATTATGAGTCACTACACACTTCTGCATGAACAAATGTAGTTAGACATTGTTCTCTGAAAAGGGAAAAATGCACCCACAGCTATTTCTAGCCCAGTTAAGGAGGCCCACTGAATAAATGTCTATGTGTGTTTAGATCAGCAAAGAACCTTACAAGGCAGCAAATCCTTAAAGTCAACAGAAGTGTGAGCTGGTAGCTACTGTAATTGAGAGCAGTGAGTCATGTTAACTGAGAAATGGTGAAATATGGCCTGTTTTATTATTATTATGAGGGGCTATAGCTAGATTCCACTGAAGAATATAGGACTCGTGGGAAGCCTCATAAACACTGACATAATCAAGTATTGGTTTTAATACAAATTCATAAATTTTTATAGGTGTCGAGTTGTAAGGCAGATAATATATGACCAAAATCTGAATAAAGTATATAGAAAAAAAGCATTCCAGAAGGACAGCAAATATAACATGATACAGAGCAACGCCACTGAGGACTGCAGCTTTGTTGGGACCAGAGCTGTGAGCAAAGGGGCACACAAAGCATTCCAGGCACAGCCTTTGAGGAGCTGACCTGCCCCTGAAAGCCTTCTGTCTTCAGAGAAATCTTTCTTGAAATGGTTAACTAAAGCTAGCAGAGGAACATGAACCATAAACATACCGAGTGTATTTTTCACAAGATTTCTTCTTTCCCCTACAAAGAAATAAGGATCATTAGGTTGGAAGATTTGCTGAAGGAAGAGACGGAGCCTTGCTTCAGTAAGTTGGAAGGCTGGCTGGGCTTTGTGCAGAGAAGTTTTGTGTGCATCTATTAGCTGTGTTTCCCCAGTCACCAGCAAAGCATCACACAGTGTGCATGGAACACCCCTTGTAAAAGATGGCAGCAGAAGGAGCACAGATCATCTCACTTAGCTTTAGGATCAGCTTTATAGCTCCACAGTCAACACATGCAATGAGTGGGCTGGAGAAAGATTCAAACAGTGGCAGCCCACACTGGATAACGACTGGGGGAAAAAAAAGCCTGAATGACCCCTGCAGCAGCCTGTTTTACATTGTGGATTACATAAAGGAAGCATCTAGGAGTACAGATGGCTGCAGCTTCTTTCTGGCTCTCACATAGAAGAATGCAAGGCAGGGGCCCCTTTCCTTCTCTGCTCCATGGCTGCTCTGCTTCCCCTGAAACCCCTCGTCAGTGCTGCAGTGTGCTGGCCCTGAGCCACTCACTGCTTCCCCACAGGCAACTACAACTGCAGTTGCAGGATGGAGGGTGTCTTGCCAATTGTGAAATATTATATTCTGACTTTATGCAACCTCTCCATGTAAAATAAAAATGCATGCAATCAGCAAGCAAAATGGCTAATAAAATAAGAATAAGTAGAGGGAGACTAAAGACAGAGAAATTCTAGCCTTGTTGAGATCAATGGCAGAATTCCCACTCTTCAGTGAGCCAAAATTTCACCCTAGGTATTCATAACCCATTTAAGCTACATTTTAGATATACTGGCAAATTCTACAGCACTTCATGCCATGTGTATAACTTCAAGATTTTTTATTCAACTGATTATGCTTGAGCACTTTTATTTTGGTCACGTATCAATTCCTGTCTAAAAATTATTAGTGCATGGGACAAATAGCAGTTTTTCCTGAGAAGCACTAGTTTCTTGGTACTTGGAAGAGGCAACATAGGTTTTAGGTTGGTTCCAGAGGGTCGAAGATGTTGATACCCCAGACTCATCGTTACACAACCAAGGGCTTCTGTCTGGCCTCATGGAGTCAGTTGTCCTTTGCCTGTCCCAGAGTAACCACTGTTGTCCCCCTGCAGTGTCCCCCTGACACACCGAGATCCCGTTTGTTACAGGATCTCGATGTGTCAGGGCACCTCCACTCCAGTCTTCAGCCTTTGCTGCCTCCTTCTGAAGACACTGTAAAGACCCATCAAATCCCAGAAGTCGTGCTTCAACTTCCCTCTGACAGAAGATTTTTCTATTTTGATCAATGTCAAGGATAGACCTGACCCAATGATCTGTCCATGCACAAATCTTATCATGCACCATGACAATTCAGTGTATCTGCTGTAACGAGCTCTGCTGGTGCTCAAGGACATCAAAAGGTCAGTTTCAGGACAGAAGACAGAGATTTCTGGAAGTTATCTGGACCTATACAAATTCCATAGTATATTAAGTAAAAAGAAACCCAACTTTTATAGAAAGTGATGCTTCCCAGCCTCAGAAAGCTTGGCTGGAAACAACATCTAGGAGAAAAACTGAGTCAGGTTACCTGATCCATTTTGCAATCCATCATGTGCCATGGTGTTTGTCTTCAGTACAAAATTACCCTTCATCTCAGACTGGGAATGGTTAGAAACCTTTGTTCAAACTGAGCAGGAGCAAATAATTCATACACAAGTTTGTGTTCTTTTAATAACTGGGTCTGTTTGATTAATTTGTCTACTTTGGACAGTGCTTTGATCATTTTTCACTTCAGACTCTCTTTGAAAAAACCTTATATGTTATACTCTTAAGGAGAGACAACCTTATAATTTATACCAGTTAAATATATATTACACTACCTTATAGCTAACATAAGCCTTTTGTTTTCCCTCAGAATACTACAGCAAGCCATATTATGAGTCAATAAAATCTGCTGCCTTTTCCCCTTGTTCAACTGCCTACACTTGGGGCAGTGCCAAAAAAAATCAACACATACCAATGGAGGTCATAAAGAAAAAAATCTTGACATCTTCTCCTGCCACTCATTTTAACATAGTTAGTCTGGCTGGACACATAATTTACTTTTTCAGATAATGTGCTAGTTGATTACTGTTGCTTACCTCTTAGCAGACATTTTGTTCAAATTTCCGAATTCTCTGAGCTGATACTTCTATTGTATGAATATGTGCTGGGCTACAAAATATCTGTGATAAAAATTAAAAAGGCTATTTTTTTCCCTTTCTTAATTTGTCTGGAAGTGAGAATTAGGCACTGTAAAGCTCATTCTTCAGGGAAAATTGAGGGGGAAAAGGACTGCAAACAGTAGAAATTTTTAACCCTGCAGGGATTTCTTATTGAAAGTCCACAAGAAATAGCATCGTTTAATTTAGGACTAAAGGAAAATCTCTCACACAAAACATATGTTCCTTCCCTAAACCACAGCATTTATTAAATGTTGCCAACCACAGTTCATAGTGTATGTGCTTACTTTTATGGAACACCACTTCGTCACACAGGGCTGTGCTTTTGTAAGCACACTGTCAACACAAAAAAATATTCACTTCTGAATTTCATTTTCCAGACTGTTCATACTACAACTACTCAGAAATTAGCCAACTCTGTTCACGCTGGAGATGGTATCAAACCTTGTATGTTCAGCAGAAACTGTTCAAAGGCTTAGCCAAGGAAGAAAAGCAGTCAAGAGAACTGAATCGGATCTGGGACTTTTTCCTGCATTTCAACACTTCACAAGAAAGCACTGAAATTTCAGTGTTTGGCAAAGCAACTCATTTGATATCCCCTGAAGTCAAACTCAATAGCCCATATATCCCTGAACTCAAAAGCCCATATACCCTCATTTGTATCTGCATCTCTAATTAGCAAAAAAACCCCATTGAAAATTAAGTCTAAATAACACTCTGGAAAGGCAGACACTAAAGTACATCTTCTAAATGCTCCTCTGAATCATGGCTACAATAAGAAATCATAAGAAGAACCACAGGAAACATGGTAATACCTCTAAACAAATATAATAACTCTAAAATAATATAATTTACAATTTTACAGTTTGGGGAAATAATGCACAACCACTTTAAGTGTTATATATTATCAAATCCAGAAAACCCTCTACCCCCAGCAGTGGCCTAACAGTACACTATATTTATAATGTCTGGTTTATAGATCTGATTCTGCAACAGAGCTACTGCACAGCTGCCCACATCACAGAGTGGTTACAAATGACCTTACTAAACACAGCTCCCCTGTCAACTTGCCAGCACTTGCTGGATTTTCCTGTGGGCCCAGACCCATCCTGTCAGTGTCATACTCCTCCCTTTTACTTTCACAGTGTTGGAACACATCCATGCTCCCAGAAAAAGTTCAAGCAGAAGCAGGCCTTAAGTTTGCAATGCATTTCATTAATATTTCCTTTACAAAACAAACCCTCATAAAATGCAGAAAAAGCTCTTTTGATATGGTCTGAATGTCACTAGAATAACTTCATTGCTTCGTTTTGAAAATGTGGCTTGGTGAGCTTTTTTAGGCTGTGCTTACACAAACAGGCCAGGTAGAGGGAAGTGAACATTTTGTTATACTATTTTCCTGGGTTTACTTTCCTGCCCATTTTCCTTTTATTAATACTCCCAGTTGTACCCACTACTCTGAAGCAGTTAAAAGTGGATGCATCCCTCTGCTTCTTTTGGAAGTGAGCTCGAGCCGTTGAAGCACAAACCAGCACAGACACCAAAAGCCCTGAGCACACAAAAAACCCTATTTCCTGACTGAAGGATAGTTGCTCACTTTGACAGTTGTAGAGGTTATTTTGGACACTTTGTGTTTCCTCTTTGTATTTTGTACCACTTGTACAGAAGAACATATGAGAAGCCACAGATGCGGTGCAGCTCTTTTCCAGCCAAGCAACAGGGACCCCTCAAAGGGATACCTTCACCACACCAGACAAAAAGGGGGACATCCCCAAGGGATGTCCTGATGAATGCAAGTCCCTTGTCATGCTGCAGCCTCTATGAGATTGAAAACCTGGTCCAAGAAGGTTCTTCCATAATTCAAGTCTGCAAAACCAATACCATTGAGAGAGGGGGTACATGACATTTTTGTCCAGAGGAGCTGAACGTAAAACACAACACAGGTTTTTAGCAGCTAGAGCAACTGCTGCTGGTGTATATAACCATGTGAAGGGCACCACACTGATTTGAAAGACCATCTTGAATTATACCTCAGGGCATTCGTTGCTCATAGCACTGTGATTAGTTTGGAGGGCGCACCACACTATTCAGCTCACACACACTTGGAGCATTCATTGACTGTTCCTCCTACCATGAAACTCCCTCAAGGATATTGCTGCTTTCATAAAAGACATCTGCTAGGAGGGGAATAGGAGGTATGAAGCTGGCCAGGGTTCTTTTGTGCCAAGAACACCAGATGCCAAAATCATCTTGGGTTGTCTGAATAAACCAGAACCTAAATGATTGCACAAGATAATTTTCTCCAAACAAATAATGATTTTCCCATTAACTAGTCAATGTAGGCTTTTGATAACAAGTCTCTACATGCATTTGCTGTTCTAAATTTGCTGCACTTCATTAAAAATGTTGAGGAAGCATAGTTCTCTTTTTCCTCTCCCAATTTTCTCTCCCATTGCTGTCAATCCTTACAGATTCTTGGCAGCTGGCTCCAAGTTGGTACAAGTACCAACTACAGCTAAGCTAACTGAAACATTGCCTTCAAATGAGAGAACAGAGGAAATAGTAGAAAAACCTATTTTGACTTTTCTGTGTTTCAAAGAGCTTTGGCTTAGTTTGAAAGAGATGTAAATTCTTGGTTTATTTCAAAAGTAAAAATGTTTTAATCTGTTTTTCTCCCAAGCATGTGGCCAAACAAATACCATTAGTCCCACTAGGATCTCCATGGCTGTTCCACAAACTGAGGTATATTTGGTATACTCCTTCAGGAGTGGGATCTCATAACTTTTATACCCCAAGATCTTCCTACAACTTTACTGCTACAGGTAGCAAAGAGAAAAGGATGAGTTTTGTGCAGTGTCCTTCTGAAAGCTGCCATTGCTGAAGGAAGCTGAGGACAGTCCTGGGGAAGAGAGGATCACTCTGAGCTTAAGTCAGCATGTCCAGACCTGCAATGATCCACCACTGCCTCATTTCCTCTCTGCCTCCAAGTGCTCAGGAGCTCTGCTGCTTCCCGTCCTTGCTGTCAGCCTGGTGTGCTGCTTCCTGCTGTGTTTCTGCAACTGCAGCATTTTGGGGTTGCTGCAAAAATCCAAGGGGGCTTAAAGCCTGATATCAGTAAAACTTTGCTGCCTGTTTGATGGGCAGTTTGCCACTTACCTTCAAATAATTTCCATCTGTCAGATATCCGAATGTCATCGGTTCTAGAAAAGTGCTGGTGTGTCTGTCCTCAGACAGGCAGCTAAAAAGTGTCTAATCAATGTTAGCCTGTTTCATTGCTAGTCTAGCAGCAGCCAGAGAAGACTCTGCAGAAATTACTCACTGGGTGATCCTGTGCAACTTGAAGCAAATTTGGGTATTGCGTTTTGCTATGTGGAAAAACGGGAACATTCAACCTAATTAATAATTCTGTTTAAAAAAATGTTAAAGTGCCAGAAGGGCTTCTGGTAGAAAGCAAAGAATTCATACTGAATAAAATTGAGATGTTTCTAAGAAGAATGGAAACACAGTTTCAAACAGGACAAGAAATGTTTGGACAGGATGAGACTAGCTTGATATTTTTTTACTCACCCTAGCAAATAGTTCAGTGAAAACCACTGAGATAACTCTTTAGATGTATGTGCAACTTTTATTCCACTGTAATCAATTGCCACATCAGGAAACAGAGGTTCTTGGTGTAGAATTTCATTGTGATAGGTAATAAACTCTGTTTTTCACTACTAATGAGCATAGGATTTTTAGGGCCATGTTTCAGTTATTCATTCTCCCTGAACAGTACCATTATGGTTAACCTTTTTACCCAGTTTGCCTTTTTTCCTGTGTTCCTGAATTCTCCTGTGTTGTAGAATAAGAGTTATCAACCAGATTTGAGTACTGGTTGTTTATAGGATTGGGTTAATTGTGGAAGAACAAATTCTTTAGTTAAAATGCCAACACTTGAAGAAGGCCAACATGAGCTGCTGCTATTCCTCTGGAGCACTATAGACTTGTCCCTTCCCAGTCATTTTCTTGCTGTTTTCAGTAAGGGTGCAAGTTGGGCATTGCTTGGCACACCTTATGGCAGCAGAGTCCTGAGGAAGAGGATTGTTATGGCATGTGGCTGCAAGGATGTGCATGCCGGATCCTGGTGGACACGTTTGGACATCTGCAGGCTGGAAAATGCCTTGGTCTTCAGCAAGCTGCTCTGATGTTACCTGGAACTGCAAAAGGAGAGATCCTGTCTTGCTCTCTTCTGTTAGAAAAAGGTAATACACAAACAGAGATGGGAGTTTGACTGTAACATTCAGAAATCCTTAAAAGTGGTTGATCCTTCATTTTCTAATCTAGTGCAATAATTATTTTTGAACATAAAGACCAGTCCCATTGCAAATGTTAATTCTTAAAAAATTACCATTTTACTTCAGCAAATTTTTTGTATAGACAACTTATTGTAATAATACTGGTGCTATTCTTTTAACTTGACTATGGCCACACACCCTGAACAAAACATTGTGGTGCTGTTTTCATAAGCTCTCTTTTTCACAGCCAAAAACATTAGCCCTGGTTTGCACTCATGGTTACGTAGGGCAGAGTGAAAGAAAAACCTGCCAGGAATCTGCCTGTATTCGCTCCAAATTTATTTTTATGCCTTGTAAATCTAAGGATCATTTGAAGACTATCTCCAAACTCTCAGGAGAGAGGAAAGTGCCTGGTGGCCTGTAAATACAGCCTCAGTAAAATGATAGGATTTTTTAAAAAATATACTTTGTAAACACATGTACATTGTGCTCAGTTTGCAAACTTGCAACTCCATACTCTGTTTTTTTGAACTGTGGTATTGGTTTATACTGGAATAAATCTAAGCAAAATTTTCTGTGTGGGCTAAAAGCTCTCACAGAATCTGCTTGAAACCACACAATACAATTCCAGTGTGTCTGGCAGAATGATAGGGGCCTTGTTGGCTGCAACACTGTGAGAATAGGAAAAAATTAATTCAGTACTATCCTGATGATAGCAAGGATAAAGCTTTATAACAATAACTGTAAGAGCCACTGGATAAAGTGTAACTGGCTGTAACCACAGCCAGAAGAATGTCACATTACTACAGCCAGAAAATAAAGATCATTTTGTTCCCAGTTCTCCTGTGTGTCACAGCATTATTAAAGACACATTGCTTACTTTGAAAGCACAGGATGCCTAAAAACTGAAAAAGTCAAGTCTTTTACAACAGGGTATTTACCACTCCCATCAGAATTGTTTCTGCCTTCCAGTGGAAAGCTCTGGGGCAGAGATGTCCTTGCCAGGAAATCACAAAACAATTGCTTCAGGGACTAAATACTTTCATTAAAAACATTTCTTGTCCTACAGCAATCTTGTTGCTCATAAATGCCATGTACTGCCAACATAATTGGAACTAACATAAAAGGCACCTCTGTGTTTCAGGAGAGCTTTTTGGACAAAGTGCTGCACGTGTCCTGTGCCCAGTCTGGTCAATGAAGAATGGAAAAGCCTCATGGCTTGAAAATCTCAATGCTAAAGACTCTTTCTCTGGACAAACTGTGTTTTTTCTGTTAGATTTTCACCACCCTGCCCTTCTACTGTCACGGCAGCTCCTATATCAGGAGCAGTAATGACACCAGGAACAGCTCTCCTGGATAACACCTGGAGGGATTTATTTCCTTCCCACTCTCTGCAGGGTTATATCACATTAACTGTATCAGAAAACTAAGCTTCTTTAGAAACCTGCACCAACTGCATACAGAATGGCCTTCCAAAGCTGCTTTATGTTTCTCCTGTAGGAATATTACTATATTGCTATAGATGGAAGTCTCCAAACTCTTCATCTGCCATTTTGCTGTAAGTAGGACACACACTGATACCCCCAGTTAAGACAACTTCCTCTAATCTTAATGGGACAGATAGCCTGGATTTCTGAGTGCCAACATTCCTACTTCATTCATGTCCTCTTATCAGATCATGTAATTGTTTTGCTTGGCACTTGAGAAGCTCTAAATAGCAGATTCAGAGTTGACTCTTTTAGCCTTGTACACCTTCTTCCTCTCTCTGAACTGCCGAAATGGAGATCTGAAAGTGAATTGGTATTTCTATGCATTTAAAAAAAAAGCACACACAGGAAACAATTTCTGGGAAATTGGTAATAGACAAAAAGTATCTGAAAGAATGCACTGGAACCTCTTCTTAAATTTTTCCACTTGCTAGGTGTCCTTACCCACACATCACTTGGTGGAATAAAGCTTGATCCTGCATACTAGATAACAAATCACTTGCAGATATCCTTTATTTCATGCAGCGCTTCAACATCCACCTGGACATTCCTCCCAGGAATATATCTGAGTACTGTTCACTTCAAGTCCACAGCAGGTTCTCACCCTTTTGTCTTTGTCTTTCAGCACTTTGTCTTCTTTTTAAAAAAACTTCATGAATATTGTGAAGGATTTTCCAAACGTGTGTTTTCATTTCTTCCTCCAGAAGCTATGCCTTTTGTCTTCAGAGAAGATTCAAATTGCAAGAAATGGGAGGAAAAAATTCTGCCAACACCTTCAGAAGGCGGATTGACCTCACTGGGAATGGCGTGAGGATAAAGCAGAGCAGAGCAATGCTGTACAGAAGTCAAGGCTTCCTTGCTCCTCTGCCTTTTGCCATCATTTGTCAGCACCTACACCGGGAACACTACAGCTCCAGGAAGAGAAATGGGGCATTTGCAGGGAGGGTTTCAACACCTCACCATGGTCTCTGCTTTATAGTTTGTTTCCTTGTTTGTTCAAATCTCTCCAATAGCAGATGATTGTAAATAGGCATAAAACCAACTTCACCAGCGCTCACCCATCGCCACCAGGTCACTGCTTATCTTTGTCCCTTGTCTTGAGTTTGTCTGCTTGCTGCTGCCACTGCTCCAGTTGGTTGAGTCTGAGTTGCTGAAACCTCCTTAATGTCCGTTTGATTTCATATCTCTCACAGTCACAAAAACTGTTGCCTTCTTATTTTATCTCCAGGTTTGAATTAGCTGGTGCAGCATTTGCTGTTCAGTAAATTCGGCAAGTGTACTAGAGCAGAATGCATGTAGTTGGAACAAAATTGGAGGACAAAAAGATCAAAAAGTCTTTCATGGCTGCAATTTCACCTTTTGCCAAAACTCGAGCAGTGAGCTGTGAAAAGAGGCTTTTTTTCCTAAGAAGAGAGTCCAGATGCATATAGCCTAGAAAGGAACTGCCTTCAATGACTTCAGGTTGAGGGAAAGTGGAACACAATTGCTGATGAATAGCTAAGGACAAAACCAGAGAAGAATTAATTTAAAGAGCATTTATAAATAACTTGTTTGTAAAAACAAAATACCATGGAAAATCTGGAATTTGCTGTTTTTCACAGATAGGCCACATACCTATAAAACACATGAATTTCTGTTTTGGCCATCATTATGAAACTCTCAGGCTTTTCAGATGGGTTCTTTCACCTATAGAATTGTTTCCAGGTCATTACAGGGTAAGATGTGGGTGCTGTACAATGGGTTCTAAGAAATAGATGACAATTGCTTTGGCTTCATTTGCAAGAAAAAAAGAGTGCAAAAATCTTTGTTCACTGAAGTTAAAATCCAGACAGCTACCAATTTCTTCATGCACAAAGAACCATTGTGTGCTTTTACTCAAAACTATTTATTTCAGATAAAATGGAAGCATGTGAGAAAGAACAAACCTCAGGGGTCCCAAGAAGGAGTTAGTTTCACACATTTCTTTTGGAAGAGGCTATCTCAGCTCTTTGTAAAGCACACTAAACAAGCAGACTCCATGTTTCATTAAAAGGCTCAAGGTATACAAAGCAAAGATGAGCAATGATGAACAAAGCCCCACTGTGCAGGGTATATCTTACATACCAAAGGAGATAAGAGACATTGCCCCAAAGAGGTCACAGTCACAAAAGATGTATAGCTACAGAAGTCTCCTTGCAACATGAGGCATCAGATGTTTTTCCAACAAAAATAAGCTTTTTTTTCCTCAGAAAACATCCTGTCTACCCAGATGTGGTGTTAAAAAAAAAAAGAAAAAAAAAAAGAAAAAAAAAAGAAAAAGAAAAAAGGAATGTAATCCAGATCTTATGGAAGAAAATTCTGTACAGTGTTCATCAGACAAAAAAAAAATTCCATTACAGGAGAGTTCTGGTATCTGTACATCATCTCTGGCATGTTCTCCTTCTCATTTTTTATGTTGATTTTGCAGTAATGCCCTTATTCTGTCATTTTGTGTGATATGTTTTTCTTTTTACAGCTTTGAACAGTATGTTCTCATACGAAATGTTCTTATGGCTGTACTGAATAGGCTACAAAATATCTAAGTATTCTCTTTTCAGATCAATTGTTTGCATACTCGATTTACCAATCATGGCAGATAGATAGATAGATAGATAGATAGATAGATAGATAGATAGACGTAGAAACATGATCTTTTGTAGATATCACTAAAAAAGCAATTTTAAAACACTAACTTCCAAGTGGAGACATGAAAAGCTAAGGCTTGGAGAGCAACATAATTTAATCTGTGTTTTTCATTATTATTTTATTCTCTTATGCTCTGGGGCTTATTTCAAGGGACTCCTCAATACAGAAGCACTAATTCAAAATGTCACCATAGAAGAACACTGCAAAAGTCACAGACATTTTATTCTCTGGATTAGAATTCAAATGAAATATCTAATACTTGTAGATTGCAGAGGCATTGGCTAAGGCTTGAGCTCTCTCAGGTAAAACAGCTTGCTAAAAAAAAAAAGCAATTGGCATGAATCTAGACTTTATAGAAATATCCATCTAGAATTTTATGTAAGAATTCCATATGAATTCTCCTTCAGATAACGGAAAATTTTCCAAAAAGTTCAAGGTACATGAAAATCGGTTCTATGTACAACATGACCTTAGCAGTTTCAAAGTGACCTATATTTCTATGGAGTTTTACATCCTGGAAGAGTCCAGAAAAATTTTAGATATTATGAGAGATTCTTGACTCTGTGTTTTAAGAGTACACAGAGTACACATTGCCAGGACAATAACATTGTCCAGGCAATGTCTTTGAGCATTTTATTTAGTCTGTCTTAAAGAACCCCAAGTGAAACCTGCTCATTTGTGTGGTGACACACATAGGAAAACTTCTCAAGACAACTATTAAATATCCCATCTTGTTGAATAACTAGGAAGAATATAATACGCAGAATACAACAGCTCATATGAAAATTTTGATATCACAATAAACTAGTGCTGCAATGGAATTTCTTCATTAAATTATATTAAAATTAATTTATATAAATGGATAAAACCTGCAGGTGTTGGTACTCCCTTTGCTGAGTGTGTAGGCTGGAAGCCTGATTTGATACTGTTGAGGTGGCTTTTAGGTCCCTCTCTGACATTTCAAAGCCTTGGTAGAGTATTTTATTCAAGTCAGCTAAAAACCAACACCCAAAGAAGTTGCCAATCAGTACACACAGTTCAAGCTGTGGTACAGCCAGCTGCAAATGCTGGGTACAGAGATTCCATGTGGGACCGTTAACTAAGAAGTTTACAGCATTTTCATTAGGCCAGAAGAAAAATATTACGTTTGATTTTCTGAAAATGTTTATTGGAGAAGTTGTTTTGAGTGTAGTTTTGGGATGACTAGACCATGGAAACTGTTTTGAATGACAGCAGTACTACACCTACCAATATCATGATTCAAAAGCAGTCAACAATTGCATTGGTTATGAAACAGTTCACTCTGGAAACAAACCAAATCACCACCTGAACCTTATTAAATTTTAAAACGTGGAACACCAGTTTGAAATTTTTGCACAACAGCAGATGTGATCAACCTTAGATGACTATTGACTGCAGAACCTGATGGAAAGCCTGTTCTGTGCTCTCAAATAGGAATACTTGAAAAAAAGAAGGTCCAACCATGTTCTCAGTTGGAGGTTTGGTTTTCCAATTTAAGAATTTTCCACAGTAGTATTCCCAAGGCTAGTGCCAGCCATTCTGAATCACTGCCTCAAGCCTAAGGCTGTGTTAGGCTCTGGCTACGAAATGACTTGGAAACTTCTTCTCTTCAACGTTGAGTAGACACAGTGCTGTGAAGGCCAGACCACTTTCCCCTCCATAACCCCCTTTTCTGACTCTGTTCATTAGAGATTTCATGTGTTTAACCATCTGATGAATCATAGCTTTTATTCAGTATCAGATCCAGAGGTTACTGGGATTCTGCCTGCAAATAATGACTAAAAGGGTATTTTGTAAAACTGAAGAGGGCCTCACATGGCAGAGTCACAGAGTCTGGAGCATTAGCTGGTACTGAGCACAAGGGCTATCTTTTGCTCTATAAAAGGTTCTGGCTCATGCATATGCACACCAGTACTACAGATATTATTTTGTTTCTTCTTTTTTTTTGGGAAACTCCTTTCACTTTACAGCCATGCAAGCGGCAACAAAGCTCTGCTCACATAATAATCCAGCTGCATCCCACTACGACAGTAATCCAAAAATCTAAGACCTCAAAACTTCAAGAGTCCTTGCCAGATTTTCCCTCACCCTTCCTGGGTTAGCACTGCAGCCAGTTAAAACCACATTAAAATTACCTTTTAAACATGCCCTTAGGCAAAGAGCTAAAGCAAAGGTTTGGCAAAGATCATCCTGTTCTTAATGCTCTAATGCCATATTATTACTGCTCACTGAAAAGCTTAATGCATTTAAACTCAGCTCTCATGCCAAAATACACTGACGCTATTTAAGAGTTTGCCATATAATTTGAACTGATTGTGTATTTATTGTTGGAGCAGTCTCAGACCGTAAAGCCTCCTGGTTTCCTCAGAAGCACTTACCCCTCTCAAGCTCTGATAGTCTCTTCCTACACAATTGTTATTCACAGCAGACTTCAGGGAATTCTTTGTTTAACAGAGAATATTTATATTTCTTCTGCCTTCCATCACTAAAGTTTTAAATCTAGTGTTCAGAGATTTTCTGCTAAACAAAAGTAACAACAATCTGCTGCAGCAAAAGATCTCAGATTCTCCTGTATCAGTACACTTCACCCTGGCATACCCTGAGGAGCAAGAATGCCTGAACAACTGCATTTTGGATGTGTCTATAGATGCACCGGGAAAAAATGATCCCCCTTTCTTGTGGAAGCTGTTAAAAACAGTGTGAGATGCAACAAATATGTTCTAGGGATACTTCTTTAATTCCTGATGCCATTTTAAGTTTGAAGGGTGGATACTGAGAAACTGGGAAACTGTCAATGTCCAGCCATTCTTTCAAAAAGAAATCCACAACCCAGACATCTGAAACGGGAAGGTGCATACTGAAGATAAGAACATTCAACAGAAGTCTTGGTATCTGTGTAAATAATTTTTTTTACCCTATCACTTAAATTCCTCCTTGCTGTCATTTTGATACATGTTTTTACTTCTGAGGCAAATTCACAGCTGGCAGCAGAGTGCATTCACAGAAAGACGCACTTCTTGCAGCAATTGTGATACATTAAATGCCAAAAAATTCCAGCTCTACCCTCAAAATTACACCTGGGTAATTTGTCCAGTGACAGTAACAAACCATTCAGTTGACCCAGACTCTCACAAAAGTGCTCCTCTCTTCTTCCTTAGTTTTCCCTTTTACATTCTGACATGCCTGCATAAACTCCACAACATCCAAGAATTGCTGACTACTGGATGGATGTTCTTTCCCCATCCTCTTTCAGGAAATCCTTCCTTTTACTAAATTATGAACTCATTCACTTGAAATACCCAAAAGTAACCTGACTTGAAATAACATGGAAACGCACCAGTGCCTTTATCATGGAGATGAAGATAACTCTGCTATGGTACAGAGCTGTTCAATACTAGATCTTCTCTGCCTGCTTGGAAAAGCCCCCTTTGGCAGTGTGTTGAGGGGCAGAGATATGGGCTGGGCTGCAGTCAGGGAGAGCAGAGCAGGCCCCCAGTGCCCCC
Source organism: Passer domesticus (assembly GCF_036417665.1). Classification (NCBI taxonomy): domain Eukaryota; kingdom Metazoa; phylum Chordata; class Aves; order Passeriformes; family Passeridae; genus Passer; species Passer domesticus. Next base: position 91,867,230 of record NC_087476.1, read on the forward strand.
AGTGAGCTCCTGCAGAGGTAACTGCAGCAGGGAGAAGTGTGCTTTGTTACACTATGGCTCTCCAGCTGGCCTCCGTGCAGGAAGGCCAAAACAAGCATTTGACCCTCTGTGTGTTTAACAGGATCTGTGCCAGGAAAAGAAGAAAAGAGCCCACACACAGTCTGCAAATTTATCAAGTATCTTTCCAGAAGTTAGAAACAGTGAGTCTTTCTTGGGTGACAATTGTGCCTATGTTGTAAATCATCTTTCCACAACTGAAGATGGTACAGAATTCACATTTCTTTTTATTTTTCCTTTTAGGTTTTTAGTTCTGTACCCTGTAAATGGCCAGTTCACAAGCAGCTGCAGAGTTACCAAATCAGGCCTTACTAACTGAGATGATTTTTCTATAATATTATCCATTAACCATCATGTCACTTATGCAAAAGTGAGACTATAAAAGAGTTAAACACCGAGGGCTTTAATTTCTCTGGATATCCCACTGATGTCAAAGTAAAATACATCTGCAGGCTAAATGGGAGCTACTTATGTATTTGAAGAGGATAGTGCTACTGAGGATATGGGAGGCACGAAAAGAAACAAGATAGAAATCAAAACATACTGAATCATGCTGGTCAATTAAAGACTACAGCACTGTCAACCAAATGGAGGGCAGCAGGAATTCATGAAACTCTCAGCTTTCACCACATCCAAACAGGGGTATTTCACAATGAAGGCTTCTGTAGGGATCTGCAGTGAATCTGGAGCCACCCACATATCAAGTATTTTGTTTGTTTTAAACTGACATGCTCCTTTCCTGGACTGATAAATGAACAGGAGATGGAAGTGAAAGGGAATAAATAAATCTCACATGTAGAAATAAATACATTTTCATCTTCATAACATCAGGAAAAGAGTTCATACCAAACTCCAAAAAGTGGGATGTCAACCATGTGTCGTTTTATAATCTGAAGCTCATGGAGATGACTTTCATTGGAAAAACAAATCAACTTTGTCACAGAGTCTCCTTCAGCTTGATTTCTTGGCATTGGTACCAGCCAATACAAAACAATACTCACTTATGATATCAATGCTCAAAAGTCAGAGGCCAAGAGCTACAAGAACAGCCAAGAGATAGTATTTCTTTAACATCTGGAAGTAAAGAACTACACGTTTTCTTAAACGGCTTTTATTAAACAGAACTGTGAAGAAGGACTTGTGTCTCTCTTTGCACCCAGACACCCCACTCTGCTGAATGTCTCAAGTATTGTATTGCTTTGTAATCTGTAGGCTGGAAATCTCAGCATCTCCACTGCCTGGAAGAGATTTTTACTAACTCCTTAGTAAAGCAGCTGTGAGCATAGTGGAAAAATGTCATCTAAACAACAACAGCTCTCTGTGGATGAATCCCTACTCATTTCTCTGGATCTTACAGCAGAAGCTGCTGCTGCCTAGCCTGGCTAACTCAGCCCGGGTAAATGTATTTCTATAACCTCAAAAATTTGGTATATTCCTTAAAAGAGAGAAAATTACATTGAACAAGTGTGTTAATATATATGCTTTTAAATAGGCAAGGTCTGAATAAAAGACCTAGACCATTTTCATGAGACTGTGATGATGACCTAATCATCATATGGTTTACTAGTTCATTTTTTGCATTCAATGTGATTAATAAATTCCTCCTGTAGTGATTACCAATTCAGATTCTATTTTTTTAAGTTTCTTTTTCTTTTGACAGATTTTTCATTCAAACCAAGTCATACCAACCTTTCCCTGAGGAGATTTGCATTCCTATTTCTTTACCCCCAGACCATTCCATACAGTGTTTTGAGTTTCAGTGAATCATAAGAAAAGGAAGGATGAGATCTGCCAACTGGAAATGATTATGAAAACCTATTGTGCTGCATAAATATGCTTATTTTTTTCCTTGCTAATTCTAACACAAAGCAGTGATACTGAAACAGATGCCAGACTAAACAGTGGAGAAAACAATGCAAACATGAACTTTGCCACCAGCAACTTCAGTATTCAGCTTGGTCATAAAGGAAAGCACAAGCAGAAGTGCATGAATATTCTGAATTGGGTGAAATAGTCTGTTAAAGAAAGTAAAAAGAAGTTTAGGTAGGGTATTTGTTTGTTTGTTTGTTTTTTGTTAACATCAGCAAAATTTGATATCATTGAGAACTAGCTGGACTTCAGCTGCTGAAGTGCGAAGTCACAGCAGAAAGGTTTAGTTTCTCAAAAAGCTCTAGGAAAACATGCATCTCTAGCACAGAGGAAGTCAGAAGGAAATCAGCTACAAAGAATGTCTGCTCTATTTCCTCTGAGACAAAAGGTATTTCTATCTCCAGAAAAGGCGAAACAATCACAGCTTGCCTTGGGCCCCAGCTCTCTCAGCCAGCTCTTTTTTGGGTTTTGTAATATATTTGTTGTTGTTGGGATTTGAGTGATCTGGCACTACGATCAGTCTCCTTTTAAAAGGATTTATTTTTTTGTCCAAAAAAATCACTGATTCTACATTTAGCTGGGAATATGGCATTGGATTGCTTGACATTATTGAATAATTTTTCTGTGTCCTACACATTCAAATAACATTTTGCATATATTGTCTGGCTTATTTATTCTTGATTCAATCAAAACCGAGTCACCAAAATTATCGACAGCCTTCTAAGGCTGGTGACACAGCAGTCCAAAGCAAGGACTCACAGTGCTCAGTACAAAGAGGTACCCACCTGGAAGACTTTATAGTCATTGCATGCAAGTGGGAGTGCACAGAGAGGGTGGGGAGAGAAAAGCTAAAGATCTGCTCTGGGTACAATCAGCTCACTAGGTAGGCAGGTAAAAGCACAAGGCTTTTAAGTACCCCCCCCATTTGACATCTGATTTTTGTTCACACTAAATAAATCTTCACCTTGCTGTTTCTCTTACAGGTACAGAGGTAATCTTACTAGTACAGAGGTGTAGGCAGAGCTGGCAGGCAGAAGGCTGGATCTGCACTTCTAATTTTCCCTTCATCCTTGTTCCTCAGCCTCCCTCTCCATCTCCAGATTCCTGCCACTGTCCTTACCCTTCTCAGCCATGGGACCTGATGATGCCCTAAAAGTGTGATGAACCCTTGTAAAATAAGTTTACTATTATTTATTAACTGTCTGTGCTTCTAGCTGTGGCACACCTCATTTGTTATGGCAATACTTCCATCACAACACCTTTGTGTGACACCTTAGTGACAAAGCAGGGCAAAAAGAGGAAGATCAAGCAGCAGGCTCCTGTCCCATTCCATATCTGATCCCCAGTGGCAGGATGCACTGTAAGCAGCAAACACAAGACCTTCTCCTACCTATCTATGCATGGCTACTGCACAGGAGCCCTCTAGACTCTCGTCTGCCTCTGCCCCATGGAAGAGCCCATATACACAAGATCTTTAGATTTTGTCCATGCTTTTCACATAATCAGAAGCTGGACTTGCAATTCTATTCATTACATTTACTTTTATGGACAGATTGAGGAGGTATTAATGACTGGTAGGCATAAAGTACTGCAGGTCAGCTGACATAAGAGCAATCTACAGATTATAAATTAGGGTATAGCCTATCTGGATATTCAAATATTGATGTTAATCATATGCACATTACAAATATCAGGTGGCTGCTGACCTTGTGAATCAGAAAAATTATGCCTCAGCTTATTTACCACTCAAAATCATTAGGATGCAATGTTATTCAATTTGATCTTCTATGTTTCACTGAAATGTCAAAATGAGACAATTCTCTGAAACAGTATAAAAAGTAGCAGTTATGAAAGCATTAAAAGGCTATGAAACTACAACTTTTCTGTCTTGCTCCACTGCCTGTGTAGCAGGAAGCATTTACAGTTTGGAAATTCATATGAAAAGAGATAACTCTGGTAAGCAGACAAAACAGCTCAGGAAATTGGCTAGCTGGGAGTGGCCACACATTAAATTGCACAAGCTGTATCCCAGAGTTTCTTTGTTAGCCATGGCCAAATGTGGCCTCAAGTCAGTGGCCCAAACTGCCTGGAGGTCCGAGTGCTTGGCAGGGCACAGTTCAGGGTCAAGCTCGTCCCCATGTGGGGTTTGAATTTTCCTGCCTGAGAAAACACAGTTGATTTGCCTGCGGCCAAGCTGAAACATGAGCCAATAACAGGAAGTGAGGATGGTGGGAGAGCCTGGACTCAGGCCATGAACCGATGTGCAATTAGGCACAAATAGCATCATGTCGCAAAGCACTGCTGAAAACCAACAAGTCAGCTCTGGCTGGAACCACCAGCCAGTTTGGTGTTATCAGGCAGTTATCTGGGCAGGTATTTAACTGGAATCACATTATCATCTGATTTCTATGCTGCAGAAGGGAGGGGGTTGGCTGCCCTTCTTTTGCAAATCTTCAGGTATGACTAAAACCCAGAAATGAGCAGATTCTCAAGTGTCTGACCCTTAACATATAGACCCAAACCAGCAGGAACAGCTTGGAGACAAATCACTCCATCTAGTTCATCAAACACCCCATGTGCTGCTTTCATTGATCTGACCACAGAGAGGAATTCAAGTGGGAATTTTCAACAGCAGAGTGCTCAAAAGATATGCTTTGAAATTGCTACTCAGCCTCTTAGGATTTTTCAGCAAAGTCCTGCAACAGGTCAACTGCCCAAACTTTTGCATAAACGCCTTTGTATTCCTCATGGCTTGTGGTTATCAATTCTGGTATTGGCATCCAGGTGCCTGAACCACCCCTGTCTGGTTAGTGTCTTGGAGCTAGGGAATATCTGGAGCTTCTGCCTCAAAGGAATGAGCAAACTTTCAGACAAGAGCAAGCTAAGTGTATGACCTTGAATAAGAAGGATGAATGGGCTTGAACAGACATCTCCAGCTCAGCCAAGTAAGTGCCACAGCTGAATGGGAAACAGGTTGGTGAGGAGAAAGAACAACATAAACTGGACAATGTGTGAAACAAGAGGAGCTTGGTGGGTGAGTAAGGAGGGCAAAACAGAAAGCATGACATAGAGAAGAAAATTAAATCTGGACAAGAGGTAGCCAATAGATTCCCAGAGCACCATTGAAAAGACAAAACCTAAATGCAGAAAGAGCAGGGAAAATCTGCAGGAAAAGGCTGTTCAGCAGGAGTGGGGTAAAACAAACAAATTAAAACTTTAAAGCTTATACAGCAAATTGTGGTCTTGTACTCCTATGAACTGTCAGACAAGCATTGTACCTGAATGCTGCTGGCACTTGAACACCATCCCACAAAACCAAGCAGAGCAGCTCCCCTAGATCAGACAGCAATGGAAATCTCCTCCTGACTCCATGACCGGTCTGTTGGTTCTGTTTAGTCCTAAAAAGCCCTTGCTGAGCACATCAAACATCTGCATTGAGCTATTTCAGGCACTGAAGTGTAGTCCAAAGCCCCTGGTCCCTTAGGAACAATTCTTTGTCTGCAAGCCTCTCAATCAGACACCTGCAGAGCTCTCTGACGTAGCAGTCCAAGCCTAGGCAGGAAGCTTTTATCCTGCATATTGGCTTTTAAACGTGCAAGATTTATAATTCAAGGCTAAAAAAAATACTATCAGCCTCGTCATAGCCAATTCTACTACAAAGTGCAGCACCTGGTAAACAAATTCCAGCTTCTTAGTGGTATTTGATAATGTTAGTGGTACCACACATTCCTCTCTGTATACTCACTGCTTAGCAGAGTAATTTCAAAAGCATGTTGATAAATTGGAGAGGCTGCAAATGTGATTTGAGTGCTGGAGAAAACACAATACAGTGGAACTTGGCAAATTCAATCTGTGCATTTTATAAAAAAAGTAGAGGATGAGTTGACTGTCACATAAAAACTTTCAGAAAAGACAAAAACAGGGATTCAAGGGTTCTTCACTTTAAGGACAGAATGATTGACACCTGTGTGCAGCCACAGGAGCCAGACAAAAAAATCAAATTATACTGCAGGAGCACATTTTAATTGTGACAGTGATAAACTACTGTGGTGACACTTCAAAGGATGTGGTGAGTTCCCAAACTCTTGCTACATGTCATACCAAGGGTAGATGCTTTTCTGGGGAAGATTATTTCAGTAAGCAAATTAGAAGCACAGTGCAGATCTGAGCCAAACTCTGCAGCCTTTGCTATGCAAAAAATGAGGCAAGATTGTCCGAGGGTCCCTTTTGGCCTCAAAAATCCTTATGCGGAATTATGAACCCCTTTGCTCAGTTCTGTGCACGGACAGGAGGAGAACCCCAGCGGTGCTGCCGAGACCCTCATCCCCAAACCCCCACGGCTGTCACTGCGCACCCAGGGCAGTGTCGGCCCCCAGCCCTGCCCGCAGCGCTCCCCGCGCACACGGCTCCGTGCCCCGCCGATCTCCAGCCGCTAATCCTCGCCCCCGCGGGGCTCACTGGGTGCAATACGTGTCACATACACACGTAAACGCCCCCAAGCTGACCTCAATACCCGGGGTGCGATACACGAGGGCAGGTGCTTGCCCCGTCCCGCTCCGCCCGAGGCGACTTCGCCCCTCAGCTCCCTCAGCGCGGCCGCCAGGGGGCAGCGCCGCGCCGCGAGCGCCGGGCCCGCGCCGCCTGAGGCGCCGCGGCAGCGGAGGCGCCGAAAGCCGGCACTTTTCACCCAAAACAGAAGCAGCACAACGCTGCGAGGTGGCTCCGGCCGCACCCCAGCCGTGGCATTTGGAAGGGATGCCAGGAAGCTCAGGGAGCATTTGCCGTTGCTTTGTCTTTGCTCGCGGAGGCGAGGAAAGTCTCCCACGAGGGAGCAGCTGTGACGCACTCCCGGATTTATGTTCGCAGGGAATATCCGTGGGGAAACACAAGTTGTAAATGTCTAATTCTTCGGCTTAGTAACTGGTATGTTTTCGGAATTTAGTGTCCTTGTAAACTGGGAGGATTTGGAGCTTTCGTAAAACAACTGTGCAGTGAGCCAGACCTGCTGTCTGTGTCACGCCGAATTTATGTGCTAAGCGTCATTTCTGATCCCATAAATGCCAGCTCCAAAGTGCTTGCAGAACTTGCTATACAACAGTGGCTTTGCTCTGCTTGCTCTGAACCCAGAAAATGTGGGTTTTTTTATTTATCTTACTATAACATGAAATTTGGCCTTTATATTTAGCGCACGCTGGTAATTGTGGCAGAAATACAGTAGCAATGGAAGTTTGCAGCAGAAATATCCATCAACTTCCAAAGCACTCAGCAGATTTCCAGAATTTGTACTTGGTACATGACAATACTTGACACAGTGGCAGGACACAGTAGGGGTGGAAACATCCTAAGTGCTCAGAAGATGAAGTTTGGCCTCTCTTGCTTTCCCCCCATGCTGTGACTTTTGTGTTTATTAAGAACAAACTACCAGGAAATTAATTTTAAAGTTAAAATTACTATGCATTCAATGCCTATTACATAAAAGCCCAATCATTAGGACTTCTCACTGTTCCCAGTTAGCCAAAGTGAGATGTCTTTGCCATTGCTACTTTTCCTGAGCAGTCCATATCCACACCTTCCTCCCTAAATCCTGCTTGGCTCTTTTTCCTTCATTGATAAAATTGACTCAATTATTTTATCTTAGGATTCCTTTTTCTTTTTTTTTTTTTTTTTTCTTTTTTTTTTTTTTTTTTAAATACATCTTTTTCACAAAATGTGGCCCCAGATCTGGAGGGGATAAGGAACAAGAAGAGTTTTTGCTTCTTACTTCATTTTCTTGTATTATATCAATAAAGTTTAGTATATTTTCTTGCAAGTTTATAATCACTAAAATTGTTCTTTTAATGAATAGTTCCTGATAGATGACAAGTTGTGTTCCCTGTGCTTGAAAGGGAAATGACAACAAATAATTACTTTCAGAAGATAAAGCAACAGGAAAGAGCTATACTTCAACATCATGCGTAATTTTTTGGGTTTTTTTTTGGTTGTTGTTGGTTATTGTTTCCTGTGACTACAGTTTATCTGGAATGAAGGGCTACATGTAATCTTTTCTAAATTAGAGTTTTCGTTAGCTTTTCTTGTATTGTTTGTAAATCTATGTCACAAATGAGCAAATCAAAAATCCCACTCATTTCAAACAATCTGAAGGTTCCTTCATCTATTGCTGCTACCTACTCACTGCCTCTTTGATACTGAAACAGTTAAAAATGTCTGCAATTTCTTGACTGGGCCAAATTGCTCCCTGGTGCAATTCCACAGAGTATATCAGGGATGAATTTAGCACCATTTCGTCAGCATTATAAAAGCTGTATTCAGTCATTAGCCGGCTGATAAATTATTCAGGAGATTTTCTTCCATGTGGCTCATTAGGGATAAGGAAAATCCTTTTCCAATCAGTCATTGTCTCGTCTTTATTTTTGGTACAAGTTTAAGCACACGCACCACATTAGCGAGTGATTAATGTCATTGGCAGCAGTGGCCACTGGACCATTGCTCGTGTGTCCATGAGGAGGTGCAGCTGGAGCCCGGCCCACATCCCACTCCTGACACGAGCAGTTGGGCTGGCGTGGCAGCCTGGTCCGGGCTCCTGCTCCCAGGAAAGTTACATCCCACATCAGCCAAGGGATAGCCCCACGGTGCCCAGCTGCAAGTGCCTCTGGCTGCTTGTTCCTCACTGGCGGGCTCTGCAGAGCTGCCAAAGTGCTGATGAATGCGGCTCCTGATGAGGAGCTCTGGTGAGCACACAGGTCTGCAGCAGCAAACCTCACATGCCAAAAGAGATAACTTTCTGTTGCTGCTGACAGAGGCCAAGGCTAAAGCTGAGCAGTGAAAACAAAAGTGAAGCTTTTTTTCCTATTACAGAATTTGGGAGGTGGACATAGCACAGCACAGTTTTGTTAATGGTGAGGAGTGTGTGTGTCATTGCCACAGCCAGGTGGGTTTGAGCTCAGGTGCAAAAGCCCCACAGTGCTGATTCTCCTGCTTCCCAAACCCTACAAATACCCATGTTCTCTCAGCATCAGCTTCTGCCTGCACACATGACCTGAGCCCACAGCTCGTTGAAACATCCAAATGCTTTGCAGCTTTCACAGCTGGATGATTATGCCCATTTCCTTGCTATTCATGTTCTAATAATAGTCAGTGAACACAGAGAGAAAAGTAGAGGGTGTTTTCTCCATTCCTCCCTCTCCAACCATCAGTTCTTGAATGACTGCAACAACCACCTAAACAGTGGGAAATCTCAGCTAAAATCTCTCTCCCACCAGCTCTCTAAGAACAGGACATCAAACTTCAATCTTGCCTCTCCTTCTTGTCATCAACTCTGGTGAACCGGTGCTGGATTCTTTGCTGAATTATTTTCATTTGTTTGTTTTGTTTGTTCGTAGAAGTTTTTAAGATACAAACCAGAAAATGGGGAGGGATTGAGGTCTTCCAGCAGAATGTCCTGGATATGGGGCAATGTGCTCATTGCCCTTCAAAAGTAAATAGGTAATTGTACTGAGGATCTACCATCAGGCACTACCATGAGTACCTCAGATAGGTGAGCAGCCAAGAGGGAGTGAATTTTTCATAATAGCCCAAGAACAATGCAATTAAAGTGATTAAAGGCATTTTAAAATTTAATATTAAAAAAAAACCCAGATAAACAGAACAACACATAACTGTAGACACAGAGTTTTGTTTGGATCATTTAAAGCAGGTCTGCCACATAAATTAATGTTGAATTTGTAAAATAGAATAATATAATTTATCTTTTTCTGACTTCTCTTGCTTCATGGTGTCTAAAAGGCAATGGAAAGTTTTCCATCTCCCTATCATGGATGTCAAGAAACTGGTCTGGAAAAAATGGAAAAATATTAAAAACTATTTCTTAGTTCAGAAGTGCAGCAGCTTGTAGGTGAAACATTCACGTCCACCTGATACTTCAGAATTGTTATACAGTGTGGGGAGGAATTACAGAAGTTTCTAGCACTTACAGAGGGAATTATGCACTGTACTAAAATTGTCTCCATAGAATGGTACTAGTTTTATCTCCACTTGAGCTGTGTAATTCGTTTCATATATTCACACCACAACATAAATGGCTGGCCCATTCTCTCTTCTAGGGAAGGAACAAGCAAACCCAACAGTCAGGATATGTCTGTCATACCAGTTTGGGCTCATTGCACCAGGGCCCAAAAGATAATGCCCAGCTCTGCAGCACAATACTCACTGCTCTGTCATGAGGGTGAAATTAATTCACATTATGAGATAGAGTTACACACTCATAAAGCCAATAACTGTGCCAAAGCTTTGATGCATTATAGAAAAACTCAGTATCAGTTTTCACTCCCCTTCACTTCTGCCTCACTTAAAATATTCCCCACTCAGATCTGTTATTTCCAATCCAATCCAACACAAATTCTTTGCAATAAAAGCACAGAGCTCCATCCTCTCAAAAACCAGATGAAATTTAAATTAGCTTCATCTATTTGCTTATTTAAAGCAGCATGACAGCAGGGATAGCTGAGCTCCACCTTGATGGTATAATAAACTTGAACTCAGTGTTATGTGCAAGGGGATTGATTTATGCTGTTGACAGATTCTAGGCTTCAACAATGAATGTGTTAGAGGGGATGTAAATGCAAATGGCCACATGGTTTCCTGAAGACATGAGGGCTCCTCATGGTCTTATACTAATCACTTCCACATTTACCTCTTATTTTTCTCTCTATAAGCTCCCTGTTTTTCCCAGGAAGGTTATGACCATCCACACAATACATTCATTCACCAAATCAAAGGTTTTGGAATAATGGACATTGATTAAAAAAATTCAAACACACAAACCAAACCCCCCTCACCTCCAAAAAAAGAAAAAAAAGGAATTTAATTTTCAGAAGTATCCCTTGAAGGTACCTTCTAATATGTGTTAGACCACGACCCTGACTAAATGAAAACTGACATAGGGTAAAAATCAGTATAAGAAACGTCAACCTGCATTTCCTATGTTGGTACAGATAAACTTATACTCTTTTTTTCACCACCTCCAAAAACTTCAATCTGAAACACACATCTGTGACGACAACCTCAATTTTTGCCAAAAGGTAGTGTTGGTTTTCCCTGGTTTTAGCAGCCTTTGTCACTCTCCCATGCTTGAGAACCATGGAACAGCCTTTGATGCCTCCTTTCAGTGTGTGGGCGTTTTGCTGGTGGCTTGTAATGAGACAAAAAATCCCCAAGATGTTGTTACCTTTCCCCAGAATTTTTGCCTTGCTCAAATTAAAACATAAATTTTGAGCTATAGAAAACCTGCTAAAATAAGTAGGAAATCCTGACATCTTAGCACTATAATTTCCCATTGAAAAATGACTCAGTTCTTATCAAGATAATGCAGCTTTGGCCATGCTGCCAGCGTGGTAGGAAACACTCTGCACCTCGAGCTCGTGAGCAGAGCCTCCACAGCCCTGTCCTAGAGTACTGCCTCCCACAGCACCCAGCTCCTTCCCAAAGCCCATCGCTGCCTGCAGGCATTGGCGTGCTCGGCCTTTGAGGAAGGAAATGACCTTGCCTTGGAGGGGGCACAGTCGCAGCCAAAACCGCAGCTGCAGCTCTGCAGAGGAACCACCGAGACCTCAGCTGATGTCACCTTTTTTCTTCCTGATTCTTGCACTAAAGGAAACAGAAGCTACACAAATTTAGACTGGTAAGAAATCTTGACTGGCAAGAAGTAATTCTTTGAGTTCAAGCTTCTGACACAGCTCCCAATGACCTAAAGAAAATTAAAAACACAAAGGGCTTGACCTTGTAGGAAACCGGTATATTGCTTTGTGAGGGAAAGGAAGTAATGGAAGGACAGACAGAGCTGACAGACAGGGCTGTCCAACTCCAGCCTGGCAGGCAGCAAGTACACACACCCGGGAGCTGATATCAGCCAGCAAGAGGTGCCCACAATTTCCAGCATAAAGTTATTTCTTTCATTGTTTGCATACTGGCAACCTAATAGTTCAACCCATCCTTTTCCCTTGTACTCTGAAGGAAACAAATGCAAATGCAAGACTCTCAGTTTCTCTGTGGAATCAATGGCACATCAATCTTACAAACTCGTGGTTTGTCCAGTCTCTGCTCAGTAGCATTTTGTCAAAGTATAAACATCCTGGGCTCTGTTTGCCCTTGATCTTGAAACTGTTGGTCTTATTTTCATTTTTAAAGAGATTTACTGCCAGAATTCCGGAAAATGGAGCCTTAAGCTAAAACCAAAAAGGTCACAACGTTCACAATACCCTTGATAACACTGAGAGCACTGCATATCTTGCAATAGCCTTGCAGTCTCTGCTGAGCTATCATGTAAAGACTCACAGAAGAAAAGATTTGGTTTAGTAACACCCAGATTACAAGAAGCCAATCTTTCAAAGCAAAACAGGAAGCCAGATCTCTGTGCCAGCTACCTGACTCATGGCAATGGAACCATTGGTAAAGTGCTGTTCAACACCCAGACAGTGAAGGCGTTCTCACAAAAAAAAATTAAAAAAAAAAATCAATGACCCAAAAGGTCACTGCTACATTTTTTATTCTTTTTGCATTGTATCTTGTTTTTATTATATGGGACAGATTTACTTTCAAAGACTTTTATATACTATGGGGAAGTCTATTGAATCATTACTCTGCACTTCCTTCTTCTTACAGTTAACCTTTTATAAACTTGAAATGTCATAGTGTTCTCAAAGCAGGCTTTATGCCTGTTCTAGAGAAAAAGAAAGAAAGGCCAAGTCCTGGCCTTGACTTACTGCAGTCAAGGCCAGGAGTTGATGTCTGAGTCATGATTATGACCATGGACCTCAGTCTGTCATTCAACCGTAGTCAGGGATGATCTGTGGTGGACAGGGGTCCATCATGGCAGGGCAGAATTTTGAGCTTCAGCCTGAGGTTGCAGGGAAGGTGCAGTTCTCTACACAATTTACAGAAAGGTTTTAGAAAATCAACAGTTAAAGTAGAGTAAAAGTTGTAGACCAAACAGAGAGCAAAACTGAATTTTCATTATTCTCAGCTGTTTCTGAAAAAATCCATCAACCTGGTGTGGGTGTATACACAAATTTAATCACCTTAATAATGCCCAAAGATTCATAGCTTGGCCAGGTTTAGAATTTAAGGGACTGATGTTTGTGCAAACTCTGGTCAGAAGTGTTTTGCTGTCAAAAGTTGGAAACCATCCCACAGACCAAAACCTCAGATACTGTGTTCATTTGCCCAGAGCACAGTCTTGGATACTCTTTGTGTGACCCACCTTTTTGAAGCAGCACATGCATAATTCTGCCTGGAAAGCAAAGCAGAGCAGCAAAGGGCTCAAGGCTGGACAGTATCAGATGGGCAAGAACTCAGTATCTGAACAATTGAATCACATTCACTGTACTGGGGTAATTAGGTTGAAATAGCCAGTGGTGCTGCTGTCCTAGTGGGAGTTCTTTATAACAGACTAGAGAGAGGAATAAAATGCTTTAGATTTATTTTAGCTCTAGCATTGCCTATTGCAACAACATGATCAATACTTAAGACTGTCTTCAGCTATTGTCAGTACTGCAGAATATCTCTAAGTAGTGAATGTTTTGTATTGAGACATTTTGCATAGTCTAATAACTCTTTGGCTAGAAGAAAGATAAACCTCCATTTCTAGCATAGTGCATTCAGCTTAAATCACAGCCCTCTGAACTCTCTCTGAATTTTAGCATAATGGTGGAAAAGGCTGTAAAGCACCTCTCGCTCTTTCAGCTTCTCACCATCCTTGCTGTAGATCCTTGCTGTAATAGACAGCCTGGATACCAGCACACTGACTGCTGCGTTTAAAAAAATATCATAGAGGCTCATTGAAGAAGTTGCATATGCTGTTGAAGAAGGAGATTAGTTGAAAGCCCATGCCTACAGGATAATCACTTTCTAAAATTTTTTTGTTTTGTTTATAGCAGTATCACCCAGCTTCATCAGTTAATTACCTTCATTGGTATTGCTGTGATTTATTAAATGTTCTTCTGTGTTTTGCTCACAGTGTGGAAACACAAAACAGGTACCCTGAGAGAGACCAAGATTCCTGTCCTTAACTGTAGGTGGCATTCTTCATCTGTTCTTCTAAGTTATTGCTGAAGGAATTTCAATATTGCTGAGACAAATGAGTTATTTTCATGTTTCCTCGATTAATATTATCAGTCTTCTCCTATGTTTAATTAAATACTACTTTTAATTGGAAGGAATGCAGGTTTATAAAATCTAAAGTTGCATAACTATGTTACTTGGCAGGATTAAAACAACTTTCTGCTGTTCTTGCCCTAGAAACTGAGGAAATGACATGTCTTTGAGTGATCTGGACTGTTTCCAGATAAATTCTTCCACCATGTGCTATGAAGAAGAAAAAGCTGTAAGGCCTAAAGGCCTAGAGACCATTTTCAATTACCTTATAGCAATAGTGAGTAAATCCAACCACATTTTGAATTTTCAGTGGTATCTCTAGAGAAATCTCAAATCATTTCCTCTAGTAGGTGAATTTGTCTTGCCCAAAATTTCTCATGCTTGGTTATCTGAGACAACTCTGCACTCTTCTAACAGCTTTAGAAAGCATACAAGGGGAAGGAAAGAATATAATTTTATTTTTCTTAATTTTAGCAAAAAAATGTAGTGTGCTTAAAAAAGAGAACTAATCATGTTTTGCTAGAACCAGACTGAACTACAAGGAAGCAAATTATCTATGAGTATCCCATGCAGCTCTGAGTACATTTTTCTCTCTAAGCTTTTCCAGCCCTGCTTATTCTTCTGATGTAATTCTATCGGTGGTATCAGATTATGTACATCCTTCATGATGCAGGCAAACATCCACAGAGGAGTAGACTTAAGGACACAGGGTTTATATGCTCTTGTGACCTGGGAGAGGAGACAGCTTCTAATCCTGGGAATAAATCTTCCAAATAGAAATACAATTAAATTAAATTATTCATTTCCTTTCTCAGCTTAATCAAAGATTAAGCTACAAGAACTACGTACTTGTGCCAGATAACTGAAAACAGATGGCTGAAATTTGTTTAGCTCACCAGAGAAATTGCTAGGTCAAAGACATCAAGTCCCTTGTATAGTAGGCTTTCTTTTATATAAAAGAACTTTGTTTAGGGGTGACTTATTTGATATTTACATTTTTATTTCTGTTGTGACACCAAGGTGCAGTCAAAATTGTTAAACGTTCTGTTATCTGCATGGATGAGGGGATTACAGGAAACATTTCACAGGGGTGTATTAATTTTTTCACTTTTTTTTTCTGTGCGAATAGTGTTATCAAAATATTAATTTCAGCCTTCTTTATGACTCAGTCAAACCCAAGTGTTTCGATTTTATTGAAAAGGAAACATTCAGATAAACCTAAGTAAAATAGTCTGGAAAGTTTAATTTTTTTGATGGCAGTTTGGGGCCCACTTCAAACAAAATAAGTGGAATTCTGGAATAACTGAATTCAGCTACAGAATTAATATTAGTTTTGATTAGTTCTAAATATTATCACTTTCTATTTCTACAGCACTTATCAACAGACTTGAAGGAATATGAATTCTTCAGCTCTTATGAAAGTTCAGCTGGATGATAGTGCTGTTAAATTTCTTTTGTAGAAAAATTAGTGATTGAAAGATAAGAATGATTTAGCAAAGCCCTCTCCAGGAGCTGTGCCTAGATTTCACTTTACCTTGTATGGATTTTATTAACACAGTGAAGGGAGACTAAGTAAACTGTACTTATCTCTTTCCTCTGTCTCCCATGTTCACAGCTTGGGTCATTGTGCCTTCACTGATAAGGAAAAATGAAGAAACTGGGATGAGTCTTATCTCTCCCATTCGTAGTGTTGCTGGGGTCAGCCTTTAACTTATAGGAGCAGAAATACAGATCAGTCACTATAAGAATACTGGGAAAATCCTGTATTATTCCTGAACACAACACTTAGATACACATTTTTCTTCATAACTAGAAAGGTAACTCTGTTATTGTTTATGGTTTACTATCATTAGACATGCACAGAATCCTGTATTAGAATTGAGGAAAAAGGCAGTAATTAATTGGATTTTGTGTTGGCTCATCTGTTAAGTAACTTTATAAAAACTTGAGACATCTCCCCATCCAGGTCCAGCCTCAGTGGATGTCACACAAAGAACTTCATCCCCAGGCACCAGGTGAAGGCTGGACTGCAACCTGTGGGAAATACTATGGGAGTGTGGTGTATGTGTAATGACTAAAGAAGGCAGGTTTGGATTCACTGCTGATTATCACAAAATGGCAAAATGTTTCACAGAGTTCACTAATATCAACAGGATTTTAGAATATGTAGCTCTGATTGGTGGATAGAAAATGCATTACTAAAGCTGGTTCTGTACCCTGGTGAATACATTACAGTACAAAATCCTGACCATGTTCAAAGCTCCAAACTGTAACATGATCCCTAAAGAAGTCAAATAAAAGTTAGAATTGTGCAACCCAATCTGTTTAAATTCATGGATTATTTAAATCTTAGTCTTTCTTACCTGGGTTTTGTAAAGGGTTGTCAGAACAAGTTCTTGTGTTAGGGGCTTTTCTTTTTCAAATTGGACCAATGTATATGAGGTCTTCAGCAACATGCTGATAAAGATCAACAGCCATGTTCTGTGAGGAAACACACCACAGTTATATATCGTCATCCTCTTGTATGTTTTACGTTCCCTGTATGTTCTCAGATCTGGAAAATATGCTTCACAGTGACAGTTTAACTGGAGTACTGTGAGCTGAGGCATGCAACAAGTTTCTAGGTTTCATTTCAGTCAGAGGAAAAAAAAACCCAGGTTTGTTTTTTGTAAACATGAGCCGCTTTAGCTCAGTCTTGCAACTCAAGTGTGTTGCAGATACCTGTGGCTTTGCACAGATCTTTAGAGTAAAGCAGCATGTCAGTGACTCCCTCAGCAGCACACCACCATGCAGAGACAGCATATTTATAATATGCATCCATAAAGTCACATTCTACAGTGCAATGTTTTTATCACTTCAGTGAGGATACACCTGATGTGGTGCTCCAGATGAAGTCATCTACCTTACAATTCTACAGCAGATCTGAGGTTAGCAGCATTGCAGCCACCTTGGCCACCTGGGATCATAAGAATAAGTATCTTTAATTAGTAATCAACTTTGCAGCTCTTTGGAGTCTACTTTAAAACAGTGCCAGTGTCTTTCTTGTGAACAGTTAACAAGGGCAAACATGAACAAATCCAAGGCAAAATACATCCTTACTGGGTATAGTTAAATCCCACCTCAGTCATACCCCTTGACTGTGGTGAGAGATTCTCCAGGCTTCTCACACGGTTGTAAAATCTCTCCATTTTGCACTCAGCAAAATGGAGAAGAGATGGTCATGGATCTTCTGCAACAGCCTGGGAACTGAGCCAACACATCAGGGCAGAACAGAACCTCATGCTCTGTGCCATGGCATATGATCCTTACAGGTGATTGTGGGAATTAGTTCAGAAATCCCTTTTCTCAAGTTCAGTAAATGTATTTGGCTAAAGTAAAGATTGCCATATAATCTGGAGACAAAATTCAGAGGAGTAATAGTCGCCACATTGTGGATTTAATAATGCAGTTTCAGGTGACCCACCTGGATCATGTCTTTGCAAATCTTGCAGTGATTTTTTCAACATCAAATCCATTCAGTGTTTTGAAACTTTCCAAGTGCCTTGGAAAAGGAAGTTAATGATTCTTCTTGTATTATGTGAACTCTGTGTAGGCATATTTTCTAATTCCATAAGAACAGATAGTGCACTTTCCCACTCCCCTAGAAACTGAGTTAATGCAGAATGACTAATGTATCTGTTTGGACTGTCAAAATACTCATTGTAAACTTGATGCATAATTTAGCCTAAGTACATCACAGTAAAGGATACAGTCCAAGGAACACAGTTTCTTTTCCCTTGATTAATAAAGGCTGAAATCAGGCTTAAGAGCATTCTGTGCTCCCTCAAGGTCAAGAAAAAGATGCAATACTTAGAAGTATTTCATTCTGAGGCATTAATCAGTACTTTAGCTCACCCCACATTGCTCAATAATTTGCTTTAAAAACTTCCATGTGGCTTCATTTACCTTTCCCCTCTCTCTGCCCAATGTTTTACTCCCTGTCAGGGTGGACAGTGCAGACCCCAGGGCTGCCCAGGCAGTCTTCGTGCCACAGTCAGTGGTAGTTTGAGAGAGATCTTGGAACAAAGCATGCACTTCAGTCTTCTATGAAGTGTCTGCTTCATGGGAAATATTGTGCAGACCTCTGACAGAGACTAGAACAAACCCTCAAATTTATTTGCCTTTTATGTATGATTTCTTGAGTTTGGAATTTGCCACCAGATAATGCAAGCTGACACTATAAGGGTGATATAAAACATAGGGAAAGGTCAGGTTTTGCAGGAACTACAAGGTCAGGTCCTTTAGGAGCTATGTGCAGCATCAGCAAACGTTTTCCTTACAGCTTTCTTCCCAGCAATTTATTTCCAAAATAAACTGCAGTGATTGTGCCAGTACTAAAACAATCATTCCCCAGATTCACCAGTGCTAATAAACTTTCTGACACACGAAGAACAGGGGATGTTCAGACAACACCAGGTCTTTTTCTGCCATAACACTGGTGAATAATGGTAAAGAGAAAGAAAATATTTGTGAAGAAAGATTACCAAACCAATGAGAATCACTCAGGACTAACTCAACTGATGTGGGAGAAAAAAGCTGAGTCAAGGAACAGTCCCCATGAATGCCTATGGGACACAGTGCTGTACAAAACAGTCCTGGGGAGAAGGTGAAAGCCCACTTGGCACCCTTGAAAACTTACCCCGTGACACAGCTCGGTGGGGAACAGGACACATGAAAAATTCAGAATTTTATACCTTCCTAATGTTGCTTTGGGTTTTTAGCCATTTTACAGAAAAACATCAATAACATGGTTCAACAAGGTCTCCTGTATGTTTGTTTTCCAGAGCATCTTATATAAAATTTATTAGTAAGTCTGAAGAACTTGGCTATAAATAATTTAAAATTGTTTGTTCAAATGGCAACACACTGAAAGTATATTTTCTCTCCTGTGGAAAAAAAAAAAGTCTTTGAGTGGCTTCCATAATATGCAGCACTGAATGTCTTGAAACATTGAAACCCCAAGGGACATAGAATAGAGCCCATATCACAGGAAAAATTGCAAGGCCCAGAAGCCTATTATTTTGCAATAATTTCTATGGAACTACAAGCATTCATTGCAGCGTGTTCATTAGCAACATTTCTATTTTATCCTCACTGAAATACTCTAATATATGCTGGTCAGCTCAGAGATGTGAGCTTGATACAGGAGGGAAACTGTACTTTTAAAGGGTGGAAAATGCTCATAGATCTATCTCAGGAGCCAGTCTGAACACATCAGGCTAATATTGCTGTTTAAAAAGGAAGAAGCTTGGACCCCAATGATAAACATGAATGTCAGCTTCAGGTTTGTCAACATAGCATCATAAGATCAAGTATTTCAAGCACTCTCAAGTGGCCTGTGTATTTCAGGTGCCTTCTGTTCATCAATAAAAGAATAAAAGAGCTAAAAATGGAGAAATTGTTTTCATTGCATTTATGAATTTGACATACCAACTGACAACAGCTCCAGTGTCTTTTAGGATTGCTCATTCAGGATTTATCAATCAGATTAAAAAGAAATGATAACCACAGTTTTGTGGTTAGAATAAAAAATACTTTAAATAAGAAATAGTAAGAAAAATGAATATGCATAAAAAAACATTAATTTCACATTGTAACACTTCACTCTTATTTCCAATATCCCTCTATTCAATTCCACAGTTATCTAATTATATACAATTAAATAAAAAAGAAACTTGAGGCAGATAGTCATTAAGTGAACAAAAGATTTGGTGAAAAAATTAGGTGAAAAAATTATAAGAATTGATAATAGCAAAATACTATGAGCAAGATAAGAAGAGCAAACTAAAATGCTCCTCAAAAGTAAATGAAGCTTTAGTGAAAGTAGGTAGTGGAAAAGAATATGGGAAAGAAAAATTCAGGAAAAATGCAGTTAAGGGATATGGATAAAACAAATGGGAAAAAAAATAAACAAGGAAAATCCTGTTTAAAAAAAGCCAGAGCTTGAAATATCATATTCCCCCCTCATTGAAAACAAATCTAGTGTCTGTTTCTTTTATATGCAGGAGGGTAAACACTGCCTGAAACACGCTGGCTTCCAAAAGCATTGCCAACATAAATACTGCCAGGAAACACAAGCTGTCCCTTGCATTTGCCCTGCAGTTAATTCTGTTGTTCTGACTTCCACGGGCACAAAACCTGTGCAGGTTGTTGGTTAATGTTACACCTGAGCAACAGGGTTAACCCATGTGCTGCTGGGGCAGGCTCGGGGTGTGTGCAGGGCTGCTCAGCAAAGACAGGGTGCGTGATTACTGTACACACTCCGTGGTGCCCTGTGGGCAGCAGCCACAAACCCACTGGCTCCCTCTTGTCTGCTCCTTAACCTGTGCAAACAGGGTATCCTTCAAACTTGGCACTTCACCTCAGAAATGCAGAAAACCTACAACTGCATCACATTATACACCGGTGTCTCCACAGCTAAGGAGAGTCTCATAGCTGCACGCTCAAGAGCTGGAAACTTCTCGCAAATCTTCATTAGCTGCCTGCCTTGTTTCCCCAGAATCCATCCATCCGCACACAGCTAAAACAAATTGTCTGTGATCAAGCTTCCCTACTGGTAAGTGTGTGATAAAATACTAAAGTATGAGAACCACAGAAAAAATTGAGACTTTGAGCAGATCTTTCTCAGGTCAGTTAGAAGTGACAGGGTTACCAGATGTGACTACTGCCCACTGACAGCTAGCTGCCAACATCTGCTGAGGGTGGACATAGAATCATAGAATTGTTAAGGTTGGAAAATATCTTTAAGACCATTGAGTCTAACCCTTAACCCAGCACTAAACCATGTCCCTAGGTGCAACATCTACATGTCATTTAAATAACTCCAGGGATGGTTACTCATCTTCTCCCCTGGGTAGCCTCTTCCAATGCCTCACTACCTTTTGGTGAAGAATTTTTCCTTATATCCAACCTAAACTTGCCCTAGTTCAACTTGAGAGTGTTTCCTCATGTCCGGTTTCTTGTCACTTGGGAGTAGAAACCATGTCAATTTTTCTGAAGGCTTTTCTGGCTCTGTCCAAAAATATCCTTTGTCTTGGTGACTTTATTTCCTTGCTAAGGGAGGAGGCAGGGTGGTGAACAAGCAGTTCTCATTGTTCAGAGATTCTGCATAGGGTCCACAACATATACCTGGCATTCCACATACCTGTTCTTCCTGGGGCTGGAATTATTTGTTGCAGACATCAGTTGAATTCCCCTCACCTTGATATATGAGTGAGATCATGGCTTTGTAACTAAAGATCCAGATTGAGATCAGGTCCTCAAGAAAACCTTCCTGAGGCTGGGATGTGCTCAGTGCCAACAGTCTGTCCAGCAGCACCCATAAGCCAGTTCATGCTTACCAGTACTATTGGGACAAAATTAGGAAAATACAAGGCTGCTTTAAGCTCAGACTATTACTGAACCTGGATAAAAGCCACATTCCTTTTTCTTTTTTGAAGAATTGCTATGGGTCCTTTATACCCTTAAGACAATCAGAATTATAGTTATTTGGGGAGGAAAAAATGAAATGCTTTTATATCATGTTTCCGTTCATTTAATGAAAACTTTACATGTCATGGCTTTGCCTTGAATATTCTTTCTTTGATGTAAGAAAGAAAGGGAACATCATATTTGAAATCTTTTCATGGATGAATGTAATATATACTGAATCTGTGTCAGAAGCAAATATTCCTTTCCTTCTTTCTTGCCTCACCAATTAATTTTGCATGAAATGACAACATTTGCCTTATTAAAATTTCTGTGCTTGTGGAACAACTAAAAGTGTGAGTGTCTTTTACAACTGAAAGTGTGAGCTAAAAATAAATAAATCTTGACTTGATTGCTATCTCCTATATATTTGAAAAGGTAATGTATGAAGGTAGTCACTGAACCAAAAATATGCAATGATCCATGGAGCACTCAAAACTATTTCTCCCATAGTCTAGAATTTGGAAATTAGTCCAAACTAGGAAACACTTAGATACAGCACGTACACAGGTAGCAAGTAGAGTTCTGTGAAGAGCTGTTAAGGTTCACATACTGCTCAGTATTTTCTTATTCAAGAAGCAATGTTCAGCCATCTCAGGTCTTGAAATGAGGGAGCAAGTTTCTGTTGACAATTGTGAATGAACTTGCAACTCAGATTTCCCTAAAGTCCAGGTCTTGACTCCACAAGACTGATTTCTATGTCACCAGTAAGTAAAGTCATTATTTTATGTTCAATGTATAAAGGCAAAATGCAAAGAATGCAATTAAGTAGCATAAACGTATAAATAAAAATCAGAAAACCTATCTTGAGAGAGGACTGTCCAGCCTGTTACCAAGCAAAAATATTGACAGTGTTTCCCAGAGTGGTAGAATCACTTCATTTTTTTTCCCATATTGTAGCTTGAGAATGAACAACAGAAAAAAAAAGACAATATTTTTAAAACTATCCAGTGCTAATGTTTTGAGCATACAAAACTTCTGAATATTCAGAATTAAAATTACATTAAAATTAAATTAAAATACATGCATGCATTGCAAACATATGTGTTTTAAGTGTAAAAATAGAGTGCAAAATTGATGCATGACACACTGTGCAACCTCTTGGCAATTTTAGAAGAGAAATCAAGATCTCTGATGCTTTTCTATTTGCTCAAACACAAACAAACAAGACTGCAAGAAATTTTGTTCTGTTTACTTGTTTACTATTGTTTTCTTTTTTTACCTTTTTTTTCTTTCACTGCATTCTCATTTAATTTGTTCATAGGTAAGCATTCTACATTTATTTCAATTTTTTTTAAAACCAGGCAAGATCATTAAAAAAAAAAAAAGATTAGTGGAAAAGAAATACAGGCTGTTTTAAGTCAGAAACTCAAGAAAGTTAGAGTAATGGTCCCCAGGCAGCAAATTCCAGATCTTTCTGCTTGTCCTCTGTGTTAGTTGCTGCTTCTTTCTCCGTTACAAGCAGTCTGACAACAGGAATTTACAACAGTGAAAATGCAGAATAAATACTACTGAGAGTGCTTGACAAAAAAAACCTCAAGCTGTGTCTCAAATAGAAATCTTAAAAAGATATTTTTTAATGGCAGAGATTTTGCAAAAAAAACCAACCCTTTACTTTTATAAGCCAATGATTCAGTAGCATTTTTGAGATCAGGAAATCCTTTCTCTACAATGGATACTTTGTCATGCCAAAACACGGATCTAAAATTGCATTGTGACTCATTCATAAGGCATTCAAACATTTTTTATTTTCTTCAAATGTCTGGAGTTTGAATCATCCAAATCTCCATTAAAAAAAAAAAAAAAAGGCAGTAAGCAAGCACTCTCTCCTTTCAGAAGGGATGTTTTGAGGAGAGGCTACGCCTTTCTCCAGCCAGTGTGGCCACATGTGGCACCCAAAGTTTGGAAACAGCACTCAGTGGTGTTTGCAGTATCCTGGGGGCTCAGGGGCTGCTCACCAACTTGTCTCTACAGATTTTAACCTCTAATAGAGCTTTTCAAAGAACAAAAGTACTTTGGCGGGGTAAGGTATGTGTACATCATTATGACTTTGTACAAGCTATGTACTGTTGAAATTAATCTGTTTAGACAAGTTCCTCATCTGATTCACAGCTTAAGTAACATACCCTGAAAAGATTTTAATGAGGTTTATTAATTTCCTGTTTTGGTTCTATTCAAGTATTGCTGATGTAAAATTTTTTAGATTAACACAGGAACAGCAAAGATCTTAATCACCAACATTCATGAAACTCCACAAATTGCTCTCAAAAGAGATTTTATTCTCTGGTATGCTATGTATTCATAAAAGCACCAATATTGAGTTCAAAGGGGGCTGAAAGAATAAGTGCACAGATATTTTAAGTCAATGTTCACTTGTGAAATCTTAGTAGTAATCTGTGAGAATTTTTGGTTTTATTCCTGAGAAAACCTACCATGGTTGTTTTGTTCCTCCTTTTGGTCATCTGCTGCTCTGATCACTGCTGAGCACTTTTCACTTGCGCAACATAGAAAATGGAGCCATATGTGGGAAAAGCTCAATTTGGTATCTTTTATTTTTTTCTTCTATATAGGAGTGATCAGGTTTTAATAATAAATTTAATAATTACTGGATACAGTTAATTTAAACTTTATATGACAAGTACTACACAGTGTAAAGGATCAAAAATTTTGTTTTTTTAATCAAGTGCAAACAATACCATGCCATTTGTTGATGAAGAACAAGTGCATCACATCACATGAAAAAACTACTCAGCTCATACAGTTTAAACCAAATCAGTATTGAAATGGTTGGTAGACTGACAAATAACCAGGGTTAACCTGTGATCACAGATTCAGGATCAATATCTTGTTAATACAACAGATACACTCCAATATCAGGAATTTAGGAAATGTTAATAAACACCTGAATATTTCTAAACACATTTCTAGCACAGTTGTAGCTACTGCTGTTTCCATCCCAAGGTCCCACCACCAGATGCAAATCTTCATGCTTCTTAGACTATCCACCTCTCCCAAAACTTATTGTAACTACTAGTAATAAAGAACTGTGAAATATCTAGGTTTTTGCTTAGCAGCCAAGCAAGTTAATAAAGTTCTTACAATTTATCCACTTAGCTGTCACTGAAATGAGACAAAACACCTCAAATTTAAGACACCGATCTTATAGACTCCTATAAACCCCTATAGGACTGCCTAACTTTACCCACAAAG
This sequence comes from Passer domesticus, assembly GCF_036417665.1. Classification (NCBI taxonomy): domain Eukaryota; kingdom Metazoa; phylum Chordata; class Aves; order Passeriformes; family Passeridae; genus Passer; species Passer domesticus. Next base: position 91,892,019 of record NC_087476.1, read on the forward strand.
TAAAGTTTTGTCTATTTTGGCATGGACAAACAGGGAATAATGAGAATAAAGCAAACTTATGCATGTTTTCTAGATTAGTACTCCATGGCATAAAAGTTGGTATATTGAAAGGTATTCAACAGTTTAATGTGTTGATTATCTTGACTTTATTTTAATGACAGTTCAATTTTTATTATTTTCATTGCAACAATGATGCTACAAACAAGCAGCAGCTGCTTGCTACAAGCCTTAAAAAATATTTTAAACTATCTACAATTACACCATGAGGTTTTATTTTTATTTTTCAAAAAATGGCATGAATATTTGATTAGTCACTTCATAAATTTTAATTAATACACACACAAAGTTCCCTCATTCAAAACGAGGGAATCTAAGAAAAACCCAGCTGCTTGCACAGCTTGGGAGCTGGTATTTTCAAACTCATCAGAAGCACAAAAAGGCATACCTGAGATTCCAAGCTTTGCAAGATTTCCAAGCACTAAACCTTAGAAAGCCTTATGAATAGAAAGTATAGGCTCTCCACACCCTCAATACCTGCTTCTGGCTCTTGCAAAGCAGACACTCAAATGCTGTGAAGATTGGCGTGCACAATTGTTGGTTAATCAAAGAGATTTGCCATGGCCCCTATACCATGCACCTGTCTGCATTTCCCCAAATGTATCTGTCTGCAGCACAGTTTTGGAGGTGTTAAATATCTAATTCCATATTTTGCAATCTAAAATTAGAAAGAAGTTTTTCCCAATTTGTCTCAATTCTAATGGGCCTTAAAAATTTAATTTCTACAGAGAAGTTCTGCCGTATTCACCATCACCTAGAACATTACAGAAAAATATTGTACTTTTTTCTACATCAGGCTATTTATCCGGCAGAATTACCTTTTCAAGTTTAGAGATATATGTGCAATATACTCTTTCCAGCCTTATTTCACCTCTGTTTGAAGCTGGAACAAATCTATGTAAGAATTGCCAACTGGAAAAGTACTGGTGGGGCAACACATTTGCCGAGGGCTGGATTACACCATGCAACCATAAAAACCCCAGGAGCATGTTTCAGCCACTCTTTCTGGAATAATTTGTCCTTGTCTACTGTAGCAAGTCAAATTAAATATAGAGCTAGTTCAGTGGCAGCCTTTACTGACTGTGACCAGCAGCACCAAGTGACATTTTAAGGTAGATCATTGTAGGTAGATCTTTTAAGATAGATGATTGTGGGCAAAATCCTAATCTTAGTCTCTCTATCTGGAATGCCATTGACTCCAGTGGACAGGGGTTGAAAGATGATTACATCTGAACTGCCTTTTTTTGGGAAAATAATTACATTTCAGAATATTAAATGGCAACGTAGGTTGACACTTTTGACAGGCAGCATTTTAACTTTCAAAGGAAAGTTACAGCCAGTGAAAATCACTACTGCTTGCCACTAATTTGCAGAGAAACTGGCCATTTCCACAGTATTATGTATTCAGCTGCCTTTAGGTGGATGTTTTCCTTGTGGGGCTTTTGCAGTCCATACTGTTATGAAAACTTGTGCAGTAATGGATTGAAGCTTGACTCATTGAATTGAACTGTAAACCACAAACTTCCCTGGAACAGAATATCCATATATATACCAATCCATCTTAGAAAGCTTATGAATGGTTGCCACAGCACAATAAAATTGCTTTGAATAAAAACCAATTAACTTCCAAACACTCTGGCTGAAACTAACCATGAGGTCTACACAATAGTAGAGCAAACAAATAAAACCTACTGGGAAAGAGCTTAGGCTATCACAGCAAGCCATGCCACATATTTTACTCTCTACAAGCCTCATGGATCCACGAAAAAGAAAGAAAATGTGATTAATTCCCCTCTGCAGTCCACCAGTCTCCAGGTACCGGATTGTCCGTCTGTGCCTGTTGGTTCCTAGCACAGGCTGGAACAGAAATCCAGATTATCTCAGCTGTAACAAAAGAAAAAGAACAATCCCACTTGAGGAAGGAAAGCTACACTCTCTGCTATCTCTGCTCATCCTCCCCTGGCCCTGCCAGCTTAGTCAAGAAAAGTTCAGTACTAAAAGATTATGCAATGCAGAGGAATAATTCTGCATTCAAAGCAAAATATGCAATGAATATACCCACAAACAGCTCAAGACTAACAAAGAACCCAGGAGTATTACTGCTAAAATGCTCTTCCAAAGGGGTACACAGGGCATTCTACAGTTCTGAAATGAGTTATATATAGTACAAAGACTCCCTTGGTATTGATCAGGAAGCCAAGTAAGAAACTCACCCTTTGTGCTGTAGGAAATATTTAGTGCAACACATTTACTTTCACTGTTCTGCTCCTAAAAAGCATTTCCTTCAAGTACTGAAGATGGCACAGTGATCCCCATAGATCTACCAATCCTCCCAGTTATAGGGTTATCCAAAACAGGATTCTCTAGGGATGATGGGGTGAGTGTCTTTCCAGATTCAGCACAAAGCATACCTTCTGATCTCTGATACCAGCATAAGAAACTGTTAAGAGGAGTCTTGGTCCAGAGAGAATAAAAAGACAAGCAGAGACCAATGAAAAATTGCAAGCAATTACTCATAAATCTGTATTTAGTCATTTATGGAATGAGACGATCACGGAAAAGTTACCTTTTAACAGTACTCTGGTCATGCTTTTTGACCAGACCCTTATTTTAGAAGTCCTGTCGGACCATTTCAGAAGCAGACATGGCATGAAGAGCAGCTCTAGCTCTTACCATCCCCCATGACCTCTGGCTGTGTAACTCAGTGGTATTAGAAAGATCCAGAGGCTGCTGATGTCTTTGTACCCACACACACACACAACAGCCAGGCGTATTTTCTTTTAAGGAAAGCAAAAATGCTCAGGTGAACATACTCAAGCCAGGAGAGAGAAAGTGAAACATTTCAAGCCTGAGTTATTTTTGGGTGACCATTGTTTGTCCCAGGGGACTTTGGGTCATCCCAAATCAACAGAGTTTCAAATGGAGTAATCTCATTTTCAGGTGGAGGGCAACAGGGTAACAAGGCACATATGAAGAGTAGCTATGGCAATTATTCAGAAACAGCCTTACTTAGGAAAAAACCCATCCTTTTTCACTCATTCTTTCTTTGCACTTTATTGTGAATGCTAAAAACCTCTGTACTGTGGGCATCGGTAATTGCAAAGCAAACATCATGCAATCTTATTCTACAGCTCTGTTTCCTCCAGGAATCTCAAAGCACTGTAGAAAGGAAGGGAAGTATTGATATTCCTGATTAAAGTGCATGGTTCCTATTTCACAGATGCAGTTACCACACCACAGGTTCTCCTCAGCAGAAATGCTTCCTCAGTGCAGCTCTAAGCATAAAGAGAATCATCCCAGTCGTGCATCTGGACCAAGACACACAAGTGGGATGAATACATGGCTTGAGGCATTTTATTTCAAAGTTTGCATCTCTAGAGGACACATGAAGAGAAGATCTTTCTCGCAGACACACAAGTGCAAACACCTGTATGTTCTTTGGGCTTTATTGTATATAATGACTTTTTTTTTGCATTCTGTTTAACCAGCACACCTTCCCTACAACTGGAAATTGTTAGAAAACAGCAGGAAAGTGGGGTTGGGAGGGAAGCAGGGGAAAACAAGAATGCTTACATGCTGCTTTAAATATTTTCCAGATTTGAGGTTTTGGGGGGTGGGGGGAGGAAAAGAGGAGGGGCCTGTTTTTCTAAAAAAAAAAGTGAATTCAAAAGTCAAAATCTTTATTTTTTAAATGCAAAAATTCAGTGGCATTAAGTCAAAACAGATGTTTTGCATTTTTAAAATGGACATGAGTTTGGATATTGTCACATCATGACAAGAAATTCTGTATAAAAAGTGCTATAAATAACTTACTTTTCCTTTTTCTGGAGTTTTTTTCAAGGGGGTGTCCCAAGGAAGGTCTTAGCAGGAAAAAAGAAGGGGCATTCTGATCTCCTCTATTTCCCAACCTGACTTTAATCTGCAATGAAAACTCATCTCATAATCCTTATTATGCTGTGCTCAGAAAAAGATGACCCAAGAAGATGTTAGAATACTACCTCTTGGAAAATAAATGATGATATAATGTATTAAGGGCAATGCAGACAGTACTTTTTATCACTTATAAATTATGGAGAAACTATAGGATATAGTATAAAGTAGGATATAAAACTGAAGAAGGGGATAATACATTTTTTATTTTGCAAAGCAGAAATGAATATTTAATACAAATTTATGTTCTGGGTTGACTTTATTTTTATTATTTTTCCTGATGCAGTTGTCACAATGCTTAACAAACTTTTTATGTTCAATGCTTGATGTTTTACATCTCAGTTATAATTTTTTGAAAGATGGTGTTATACCCACTTGAAAGAATATTAGAGCAGATCATGCAACCATACATATGCAAAGGCACAAGCCTCTGTATTTTTATTTTTAATCAATTTAATACAGCATGCTGTAATACAAAGGGTGGAAAAGAATTCTAAAGGCACATTTTCTTAACTGTGTTCTATATTGAAAATGATGCTTTGTGAATTATATAGATGCCATATTTGCATGGAAATGCAAAATCTTTTTTAAATTTTGAAACTAAGCACCTGGCTTCTGCAATCCAATTCCTTTGAAAGGATTCCTGTACCACCACAGTGATATTTATGCAAATATGCCCTCTGAGATGAGCTTGAAAGACTGGGGAGCAGTTAAAAGGATTTTTTTGCACAATGGACAAGAATAATCTGAGAGGAAGAAAAATGCAGTTTCAGACCACAGAGCTAATGGTGTGGATCCTGTGCAGAGAAAGGGAGAGAAAGGAAGGTGTCTCAGGATTTCTAGTAAGAAATACTCGAATTGCTTTGTGAAAGGCAGAAATAGCTCTTGTGTCTATTTTTGTTTTTTGCAAAGTAAGTCTAAATAGCACAGTAGATCCAGGGGTCAGATTTTTTTAAAACACAAGCAACATAGATAAGACAATTTGGGTGCAGAGAGAAGTGTGTTTCTGTCATCCAACCCCCTTTGAGAATCATGAGGTGAGCAACCCACTTTAACTTCAAAAATCAACCCTCACCTCCATGTGCAGAATAATATGAGAGAGTAGCATTTCCTCGTTAGCATGTTCTTCTAAACCCTTCAAGCCATGATCCTGTCCAAGAGCCATGAGGCAGAGAGCAGAGTGCAGTAAGGGCACCACTGTTGAGCAGGACATCACTTCACTAAGTCTGCACCCTCAGCTGTCCCTTTATTATACAGTGCAATATAATACCTCCATTGTGTCAGGTTCCTGCAGAGCTGGGCTGAGCCTGTGATTTCACAGCAAGAAGGAAGCCTGCAGTTTTCTGAAAGAGTGATTTTCGCTCCCTGTGTCTGGACCTCAGTCCCACACTGTCTGCAGGGCTGGGGCAACCTCATATTCACCCATGAATTACCAAGGACCAAACTTCAGCTTCTGGTGGGGTTCATTTACCCATGACAGTGTTTCCTGGGGGTGATGAAGTGGCTCTAGAAATGGCTGACCTGCAAAACCCAACCCCTCCAAGGAGCCAGCACTTGCTCTTTGGTCCCAGATAAGCAGGGATGTGTCACCCATGGTGGGGGGGAGACACAGGATATGTAGCAACTTCCTGTGCTCCAGGTCAGCTCCAACCCAGGCTGTCAGTGTGGAGATCCACAACAGAACAATGTTATGTTGACAATTAAATGTTTTAGTATCACTGTCCCTGTGGTGACTCGATTCAGCTTGCTGCCTGTTGGGCAAATAAATCCCATTTTGCATTGGCAGCATGCATTAATGTGGGCAAGGTGGCTTTTGGTCTAAGACAAAGCAAAGCACTTCTGTTCTTGGAAAAAGGTCAAAGCACAGCAGCAGCTCTGGCCCCAAAAGCTCTCTCCTGTTTCTATTGGGATACTTTCTGTTCTCATGCAGATTTCAGGGTAATCAAAACCAAATGATTCCAAGCAGCAGCTAAATGAAGTTAAGGAAGAGGTTAATATAAACTACATGGAAAGATACATTCTTGAAAGAGTTTTCAGTGTAAGCAGATGAGAAGGGTGAGACAGGGAGACGAAGGAGAGCACATACCCCATTCGGCAGGGAGCTGGGGGGGGTGTAGTATAGCTTTCTGAAGCAGAACTGGAATGTCACTCATTTCCCTAAACTCATGTGTCACAGTGCCACTTTTCAGAGGCTCAGGAGTGAGTCTTCAATTCACATTTCAGTTTGCAATTTTTCAACTTAGTTTTTATTGTTTGGGTCAAACTTCCTCCTCCTTAAGTGTGTGTTAAGATAGGTATTTCTGATTCATTAAACACAGTATGTTCATATGTGCACTGTGTGCTTCAGGACTGAAGCCTTATTTCAGTGTTTACTAATATTTACAGAACACTACTTACACGTCCCTCGACAATCACAAAATTGTTGTTACTCAGAATGTTCCCTTTTCACTCAAAGTCATCATTCTGAGTTCTTTTGTTTTTTTCTCCCTGGATTGTTTGCATTCCCTTTACTTTCCAAACCCATCCTGTTTCCTCTCAGGTGATTTACAAAGAAAGTCAGTGACCTTCCACTGTTCAACTATTGTATAAACTGTCTTGACAGAATTGTGGGCCTTAAGGAAGGGGGCCTTAAGGAAGGGGGTAAGCGGAGGAGTTTGGCTCCTTGGCCGAGGGTGCAGCTTCCCCAGAACTTTGGTTTGGGCTGTACATTGTTTGCAGAGCCAAATTGCATCCTTACTCACCATTAGCTGCCCAAAAATTAAGCTGGCTGTACCACTACATTCTTGTCAATCCCTTTGTTTTTACATTAGCCTCTATTTTACTGTAACAGGTTGATTGAAATATTTCTTGCTCCATTTCATCATTACTCAGAGCTGAACAAGTGCGGCCAATGACTAATGGCACATTCGTTGTGGGTCATGGATACCTGGTGATCTGCATGGCTGCACTGATTTCCCAACATTTACATTTCCCACTAATTCAGAAAACATGGTGCAGAATGGGACCTTTGTAATACAGATAAAAAACCAAACCCTTCTCTGAGGTTTCTAAACGTGTTTACTTGCAGTGTGTTTTCAAGTAATGTCTATTATTCCTGTGCTTGTCTGGAGCTGTGTCTTATGTCTTAGCATCTGCATGCAGACATTGCATACATATATGTGTGTGTGTGTGTGTGTGTGTGTGTATGTACAGATCCAATTTAAAGCTGCTCAGGACTGGACTAACTTTTGCTTCCTGGCATTAACTTATCAAGGAAATTTATTGGCACAAATAGTCATTAATTAAAGCAAGTCATAAGTGGCTCTAATAGAAGTCTATATTAAATTGGTGTAATGAAAAATCTCAGTAGAAACTCAGTTCCCTGAGGTACAGGGAATGTGATCAAGGAATGTGATCAAGGAATTGCATCCAGTAAACACAAACTCAGCTTCACATGTTTGTATGACATTGAATAATTGCAGAGAATTGATATTTTGTAGCACCATTCCCCACCCTAAAATTCTTTGCACTCCTGCTACAACACTCTCCCTAGTGGGCCTTCCATCAGCCAGCAGAAGAAAATCTCTGCCCCAAAACATCCCACAAGGAGAAGGGATGCTGCTGTCTCTGTTGCTGGGGTTGTCCGGAGAGGAACTGATGGATTGTAGCCCAAACAAAGAAGCTTCTCCCCATCCCTGGAGGGTGAGCAGACTCAGCCACTGTCTGCTCCACATCTGGTTGTCTGCTCCAGCTTTTGGCACTGAGTCTGCGTGGATATTTGCAGTCTGTTGAGGGTGTGATGAACATGTCAATATGACACGTGTCAGTTTCCATTTCATGTAGCATTGCCAAAGTATGTTTTTATTTAAAGTAAGGCTATTTTGAAACTCCCTTTCATTCTTCTGTGATGTCTCACAGAGTATTGAAACTCATTTTGGGAAGGCTGGAATGGCCTTGAGAGCTTAACCTCCATTTATTCACGGGCTGCTCAGGGAATTTGCCACTCTTCCCCATGCTGAATGCAACAACAGGCAGATAGAATGGCTTTCAATGTTAAGTTTTGCAGATGCAAAAAAAAAAAAATTCCAGAAATGTTCACATTTTGCAGTGTTTATATGTAACTGCAGAACAGGCTTTCTCCCTGTTGGAGGGGGCTGGATCTGAACAGCATAAGAGCTGTCCCACAACAGGAGAGTATGCTTCAAGTGAAGATAGTAAACAACAAGGAAGGAAAAATGTACAAATGAAGACACCCAGGAAAGTTAATTCTTATTTTTCTTTAAAATTGATTGGTTAAACGAAATTAAAATCTCACATAGATGCTTTTTCTCTTCCAAAGGGATTAAGTAGTGGCAGCCACAAAGTTTAACAGTATTCAGAACTGTTTACAGTTTAATTCAATTTAATGAATCAATTTCAGAATTCACTCTTTAATTAAATTCAAGCACACTTTTTAAATATATGATCTGTTGACAAGCCCTAAATGAATATCCCTCCTAAAAGGTTTTTTTTTTTTTGCTAACTTGAGAATGGGAAAAATAATTCTAGAACACTGATGTTGCTTAAGGGGAAGGAACATTATAAGGTGCTAGTACAAGAGAGTGCTTGGCTTTGCTTTAAATCACAAGCTTTTCTATGACTTTTCCTTTAATTTTTCAATTCCTGCCTCAGGTTTCTAAGGAAGAATTCAAGATGTAATTAAATGATAAGAATGTCTCGGTTTGGTGAGGAATCATTCAGTTTCGGTATATCTGTAATGACTTGAAACTTATCAAAAACAAGACCAAGCACATTCCCTTAGAGAAATGTGTTTCAACTGGGGCCTGCTCTTCCCAAGGTTCCATGCCGGGTACCAAGAATGGGGAGAAAGTATTGCATTCATTTTTGCACAAAGAAACGCCGGAACTTTTGGTTCAGTGAGCTGAAAACTCAGTGAGATCCAAGGTCTGTTGGACAATTGGATGACTACAGCTTCTAGGAAAAAGAAAAAGAAACTGAGTGACTAATGACTAGTTGATTTATGGTTCAGTATGGTATTTAAGCTTATGGTTTGAACCCCCAATCTGTGGTATTTGCAGGATTCACAAACATTTGTGCATAGCAACCTTCCAAACTTGTTAAAAGGCAGATGTCGATTTGAAATCTTCACTTTCTTGAATTGCTATTTATTGTCTGAGAAACTTTGGGCACCTAAAATATGATTCCACAAGGGGCTATTAGACACTGTCTTGACCCAATGCAGCACTTCAGCACCAAGCTTAAGTGCTCTGCTGCACCTTTAAGCCAGAGGGCTCTTCAGCACCTTAGTTATGACATCCCATGTGAAAGCCTCTGGGTGAGGAACAGTAAAGTAAAGAGACTCCAGTCCTCTAAGAGTTAAAAGCACAGCTGCAGCATTCCAGTAACAACATCCTGGAAAGATCAGCTCCCATAAAAACACATTGACCTCAAAAGTCTGTCAAACTTAAACACAGCAAATTGATTACTGCTACTTTTTTAAAAAGCCCTGTCTAGTGACAACACATTTCTGAAGAGATTTGTAGCTGCAGTTAGGGCAAGTATCAAGTGAAATTTCTTTCTTCAAGGAAAGAAGGATAGCAGAAGACGGTGTCCCCCTACGGTCTTGGACAGACTTTTCTTTCAAGTCAGGAAGAGGGAAGTTGGGCATCAGCAGCCATTACCTTCCAGTTTTCCCAGCTTTGGTTCACAATCACCCTTAACACCATCCAGGCAGTTTTCCAGGTGATTTACCAACCTAGCAGCACTGTAACTGTGTCACATTCAACACCCAAGCATGAGCTAAGACACTGAACAATGTGGAATGGCCCATTCAGCCAAATTTACATGACACCTGATCCAGGCTAATAACAAAACATAAATGAGTAGATCAGAGCCCAATTTATTTTTAAGCATCAAACAACCAAACCCCATAATCTCAGGCAATGCTTTAGCACTTGTGGCCTAATGAGAAACCCTTTTTATCCTCCAGGACTATTAATTGGGTTGGTTGTCCTCAGCAGGAAGTGACTTGTGTGCCAGTGCAGAGATGTGCAGGAGACAACTTAACCTGCCTCGGTAGGAATCTGTGAGATAGGAAACTGCCTCTTTCTGGGTGGTATTGATTTCAGCATCTCACACAACTGATTCTCCCATGGCACCCTGACAAAAATAAGATTTATCCAGATTCTGTCTGGCATTAAGTACTTCAAAAACACATACATATGCCAAGACCAGCCTGAGAAAAACTGTGTGTAATCTGAAGAATACATGTATTTTTCCTACTTTTGAGATAGCTTATCTAGATGTTTATCTCTTATTTTTAATGATTACAGCATCAAAAGGCCATGATGTTAACAGAGCACAGAACGTAGCACTTGGAGAGCAGAATTATGCAGCAATTGAGACAAGGCCTGTAAGCAGAAGAAATAAATTTTATTAGTCTCGCTGCTGCTACAGGAAGAAACAAATAAACTCTGGCTTTGTGTGCACTGAACATCTTATAAACATCTTTTGTTTACCTTTCTTTCTCTGCAAACCATGCCCTTCTTATATCTTATGTAATAGAGGTAGGTTAAACAAACAACAGGCAAAAATGAGAGGAAGATGTTGGTTCCCTCACAAATATAAAACATACATATATTTTATGTATACATAAATTTATATGTTTATTATACATATAATTATTGATATATAGATACAGATATAGATGTGCCATTTTTCAGGTGTTAAGATGTTAAGTAAGAACCCGGATTCAAGCATGGTCTGTTTACTTCACCTTAGGTCTCAATATTTGAAATATAGCCCAGTCCATAATTTTGACTTATCACTTTGATTCTTCTGAAAATCAAGTAGCCAAAAAGCTGCTTGCCAGCCCTTCTATTTGTGCCAGGCATGGAGAAAGCATATCCTTTTCTGCTAGTTCTATTTTTCCCCAACACATCTTATGCAACCCTTTAAATCTTGGTAAAGATCTACTCTCCAAAGCACTATAACTGTAGAAAATCAGAATTGCAATCACAAATGTGAAATATTTAGATTCTTGATTTGCAGTCTGTAAGCAAGAATGATTTCTCAAATTCTGTTTCTGAAATACATTCAAGTGGAGATGTAAAAGGAAAGAAACTATTTCAAGATAACAAAACTCACTGGTAATGGAATCTCACAATATTTCTTTCAACTTTGGCCAAAACCTTTGCTTCTGCTAACACTAAGGAAACTTGTAGGATGCAGCAAAACAATAGCAAAGAAATTCTTGCCTTGCAATTGTTTTGTTTAAAACCCAGTTCAGCCACAACCTATGGTAGGTGAAGAAGGCACAAGAGCTGCCCTTTCAAGAGTAAGGCACTAAATTCAAATACAATGACCACTGAATTGTAATTTACAGCTTGATCTGAAACTTTCCACAAGCAAAACCACAGCGGGTGAATCAGAGTTTCCGCCAGGGTACCAGCATTGCCACTGTGTTCAGGCAGGGAAATGTCTAAACCTGGCAGGAGACCAGAGCTTCGCTCCTTGTTGCACTGGGGACACTGACATGGAAAATGTGACCACCAGCATGGCTGATGACCCAGATCCTGGTTCCTCTGCTCACAGGTGTCAGGCATTGGGACACCACTGAATGAAAGATGGGGCCATGAGAAATGCCTCCAGACTTCTGGAGATAAGACTGAGGGCTGACTCAGGGGGAAACATGCGCCTACTTATTCTTGCAGCACCTGGGATTTTCCCTGAAAACTCCCATTCAAAGATTCACGTGGAGCTCCACCAATTTACGGGTGAGGAATCAAGAAAGACAAGCATCAACACACAGAACAAGAAACGAGATCTGCTTACTGCGCTTTCTGTCTTTGATTTACACTTCAGTTTTTACTCAGTCAAGCTGCTGTAGATGTCAAAGAAAATTTTGCCTGTGAATCATCTGGTGCTGCTCTGAAGTACTTGCAAACCAACCTGCAGTTTTTCACTGAAATAATATTAGTCTGAGGCTTATGGGGTCATCCTGCTAATGGCCCTTGCCACAAATAGTGCCTCTGTGATATGCATCCTTTTGCCTCAGTAGACTTCTTCCCCAGATTTGTAATTGCCTAGAGTCAGCTTCCTTCCATACATACTATGGAAGCTTTACATCACTAAATAGCTATTAGTGATGAATACTGAAAGTGTTCTAAAAACTTTTTTATTAATGATGTTGTTCTTTTACATCTTCTTCTGCAGAGGCAAATTACTAGATCTCTCTTCTGGTGCCTGATTCTGCTCTTGTTTATATTAGTGTTAATTTTTAACAGCTCTATTTACTTTGTTTATCTGTATTAGTATTTTATTGCTCACAGCAGAAATTGGAAGCATTTTTTTGACAGCTGGTGGGCCAAATTGTACTTTGCTACATGGCTATGCACCGAAAACAAGCCCTTGCACTAATGCATTGCATTTAGCAGATTCTCTTTCAGAATTTTCAGTATTGATTCCAAAGTCTCATTTCCCTTTTCATGAGATAAAAAAATCTAATTTTGATCAACTTGAAAGAGCCTTTCCTTGACAAGATGAAGTGTCAGAGCCCTTGTACACATTTGCAAGCTAATACAACTGCACTGCGACACTATGCTTGATTATTCCGAAGCTGAGTGAAAGAGCTGAGTGTGACCCCAAATATTTTCTGGATGCTTTTGAGGCTGTTTCACTACAAAATTCAAATTTTGTATTGTGGAGGACTGTCAGAAATAGATATCTGGGTAAAAGGTTTTGCATGTGTTGTCTGGCCTGGCTTTTTGACAAGGTACCGATTATTTTTTCCACAAACAGACAGAAAACACTCAGATTAGCACTCTGTACAAGCCCCTGCTGTGAAGAAGGTGAGTGCTCTGGATTTAGATTTAATCACATTCTGGTGCATGCTCACTCATGTAGCAATTTGTCTTTTTGCATTAGGAATAAAATATACAGCTTGTCAGTTTAAAGCATGCATTTTCCCTTCTGCTTCTGTTACTCTTTCACTGGCAGGCTGAGAAATCCACATTCTGAAATGAATTCTAAGAGTTAGGGTATGTTTTCTTTTGGCAGATCAGATTTCAAAGCTTTTCTCCTAAACATGTGAGATCTGAGGTTAGCTAAGCCTCGTTCTCTTGAAAATGGGGCTAAAAGGGGCATAAGAAAAACAGAAATAGTCTTCCAGATGAAAGGGGTCAAGTATCCAGAGAGGGCATGCTATCTATTGAAAAGAGTTTTCAGGCTATCACATATTCAGAGCCAATCTTTAGTTGCAAAAATGATTGGCAATGAGATGGGGTTTGTTGTCAGAAGCAAAATGTCTTTTACCTTCCTTTTACTTTGAGGTATTTCTGACTGTCTTCTGCCAAACCCAGGAGAAGTCAAGTGGTCAGAAAGATTACATGCTGCTGATGTAGGGTTTGTCAGTGCCAAGATCCTTGGTATTCACAGCAAGTTTCATGGCTACCCCTCTTATGGAAGGGATGGGAGGACCAAATGACAGGATAGCACGGGGAAAACATTCCTGCTTTTCTTTCCCCAGCTTCTGTGCTCCATCCTCAGCCTACTCACTGACCCTTTATTGGGCATCAAAGGGCTGGAAGTTTGTGAAGCTGAGTTTGGGGAAACATCTCACACACAAGAGACGAGGTGGAGGAGAAGACCACCCTCTGAGTAATTCATTGACTCAGTCCCCTGATACCATCCAGCAACTCCATTACGCAATGCAATCTCTCACCCTGTAATTCTTCACTCCTGTTCTTTTGTGCTGTGTCCCATCAGTGCTACGTGCTCCTGTTCCAGCAATCTGCAGTTGCTTCCCCCACAGTCTATTGAACAGCTCCAGCCAGCTGAGTAATTTAGAAAAACTAACACCACTCCTAGCTGCACTGAAAGCTGCTAAATTAATTTTTCAAACATCTGCCAGAGCATGGGGTTACTTCCCATTTTTGTCAGCATTCAGCCTTCTGGTCATATTCTCAGCTGCTCAGTCTCCATTATTCTCCTCTCAAGCCTGCTTTTCATTTCCTGCCACTCAAACCCAGTCTCTCCAGCCTCCTTTCTGAGAAGGAAAAATAGAATAAAAAACTATCAGAATATCCTTTCACAAATTTACATAGAATAAACTTATCTACCAAGTGTCAGGCACCAAAATTACCCACATCTAAGACATGATTTTACTTGCACACTTAGCAGCAATGTATAATATCTCAGAAAAATTCAAAAAGAAGGGAGTTCTTTTGCAAAATCTGCATTTCCAGCTGTATAATCATTCTTTCCTTTTTATCTCTGCATGGAAATTAGTATATAAAATTATTTTTATATATTTTTATTAAAACAAGATATAACAATCTCTAAGTTTACCCATATCAAATAATGTGATTCTTCTTTGATCTACAACCACATCCATACTCAAGCAGACAAGAAAAGGAGAAAATTTCCTAACAGCCACGGGGAAATGAAAAAAAAGGATTGCCTATTAAATAGCACCAGCGTTGATGAAAACCAGTGACCTGATGTTCACCTGGCTGCACCACTTGACCAAACATATTTGCTTGAGGCTGAAATGCAGCCTGCTTGGCATGAGGCAGCTTTTACAAAGCAACCGGCAATGGAAAAGGTATCAAGGCATTAGTCAGTGTTGAGTTTCCCTCACAAACCCATGAGCCCATGTAAACTACTACTAAAAACAAGAGAGAAGGTGCAACAAGGCAACAAGGTGCTCTTAGTAACACCCAAATAATGCCACAATAGTCATTGCAAGAGTGTCTCTCCATAGCAGACGGGTATCGCTGTTGCTATGAGGAAGGCAACAAATTTGTTTTCTAGGGGAAAACAAATAATTTTGCTAGACTGTTTGGTGTCCTTGGAAGAAGTGAATGAGGAACACAAAATCTTTTTCAAGGCACAGTCTGAAGCCACTTCCAGCCTTTCTTATCCCAGCCACTCCTCACTCCTCAGGCTCCCAGCTGGGCTATTGTCCCCAGCCTTGGGCTGCTGGAGCTGTGGCCTTGCCGTAGCAGTGAGCAACCTGGAGGCAGCAGCAGGAGGAGAGAACCCATGGAGACAGGAGGGGGGGTAATGCTGGAATGACAAGGGGGTTCCCTGGCTCAGGAGCCCACAGCAAAGCCAGGTCTTGCGGCTCTGCCCTGCTGTTACCTTCAGGACTCTCTCTAGGGCTCCTGGGGGACAGCTGCGCACAGCGGCCCAGCACAGCGGGGACTTTCCTGTGCGCCTCCTTCACAGCCGAGGCAGAGAGAGCTCCACCTCTTCCTGGCCCCCATGGAAACCCACACCTGACACTGTCCTAGCCCCAAGGGGCTGTCCCCTCCTCAGCACGCCATAACTTTCACCAGGTTCAACTCCTTCGGGGCCCTGCAGGCAGCACTTCAAGTCCCCGTCACACTTCTGAAGCGGGGAATTTTTCTGTGCAGCTGCAGGGGAATCCCGCATCTCAGGAAAGCCAGGTGGGCCATGCCAGAGCCCTGGTGAGGAAAAGTGTTTCCTTAAGAATAAAACTCCCTTCTTTTACAGCAGTGGAAGAGCTCCTGTCACTGCAGCAATGCACACGCCTTGTTTTTCAGGAGAGGAGCGGAGTGGAGGACGTGTTTGAGGATGGCTGTGGGTGACAGCCCAGTGCAGGTGCCAAAGTGCCAGAAGGACGAAGCCTCACTCGCAGCCTGGCTCCCAGGGAGCAAAGCTGCTGCTTTCCCAGCTTGCTGGGTTGAGGCCGTCCTGGCGAGCGTTCACACCACTGGCTGTGGGAGATTTTCTCACTTGGGAGCTGGCTGCTGCTTCCAGCAGCCCATGCACTGCTCTGTGTATGCCTTTGACAGTCCTCACCTTCTCTTAAATACCTCCTCGGCTGAAATGCCAGGCTTGTGTTGCAAGTACCTCCCAAAGCCTTTCAGGTGCTCTTTTCCTGCGTGCTGAATCTGTGAAGTGAAGCCTGTCCCAGCTTGCACACATCCCTGTGCTTCCCATCTGGAGGTCTGACCTTACCGATAAGTTACATAATGGCATCATGTTAACAGAAGCTCGTGCAGCATGTAATTTTCCCAAGATCCCAGATCTCGGCACACAGCAAAGTTTTGGCTTTCTGTTTTATCAAGTGTAGTTCTAGCCCATATGGAAGTAGGATTACTGAAAAAGAAGTGCTGTCAGTCCAGAAAATAAAGGGCAACCAAAACCAGAATTGATAGCTGTTTTTATAAAAAATACACAGTGTCAGATGGTCTCAAGATTTCTAAAGGCTTGGGGTTGGCAATAAAAAAACCAAAACAACCAAACAACCTGCCTCTCATTCCTTGAGTCTGGAGAGAGATGTATCTGCACTGCCAAAGCACAGCAATAGAGATTTCATTCTCATCCTGTTATCATCCATCATCACTCTGCCAGGCACAGACACACGCAATTTCAAGCAGTCTGGGCCACATCCTTATTTAGAAAATAGTCTCAGCTTCTTTGTACTTTTGCTTGGTGCCTGCTCA
The DNA here is from genome assembly GCF_036417665.1 of Passer domesticus. NCBI lineage: Eukaryota > Metazoa > Chordata > Aves > Passeriformes > Passeridae > Passer > Passer domesticus. The sequence goes on from NC_087476.1 coordinate 91,908,458, forward strand.
TGCCATGCAGCGCATTAACATAACAGCTGACAGAATTAATCAGCAGTAATAAAAGCATTTGCATGACTTGACCTGTATAATCTATTTCAGGACATCTTTCTTTTGCCTGTTCTTTCACTCACCCTCTGTGTTTATGTCTAGTCCACTTATTCCTACCCATCATCTGCAGATCAATTTAAACGTGCTGCAGCACTTGGGTGATTACTGAGCTCCACAGCAGAAGTTACTTTTGGCAGTGGCTACACAAAGCAGGTCAAAGATAGCTGCAAAGCTGGTTTTAAGCAGCCTTTTTTTTGTTTTTCTCTCTCTTAATGAAGCCCTGTATTGGAAAAATGTCACCAAAAAATGTCCTCCCCTCCCACCAAAAATACAATTAAATTAAAAAAAATTAAGAGGTGAAAAAAAACCCAACCCAACAAAAACAAAACAAAACAAAAAACCAACAACTAAAAAAAACCCAACTCCACCCAAATTTCAAAACAAAACAAAAAATAAAGAAACTAAAGAAGGGAAGGAAAAACTACTTCTTGGAAATGAGCACAAGATTTATTATGCATGATGGGAGATATCTCTCTTGTGTCCTAGTTTGTTAGTGTTGTTAATGAAGTATATTTAATACAATCAAAAAACACAAAAGGGAAATGTTCTGACTAGGGCAATGACATTTTTTACAGATCTGTGGGCCTTCCTTACAAGAAGAAATGAAAATGCCTGATTTTATTACATTTGCAATGAAGTAAATGATGAGGACACAAGTAATTCTGTAAAGGACCATTCAGGAAGAAGTAAGGCAACAATTGCTGTTTCAGCTATAATGCAGGTAGAAAGATGGCTTTCTGCCTGGGTTGGTTGGATTGAGGCTAGTCAAGCAACAGGAAATTCCTTCTTATGAAGCTACACATGTGCATATTTTACCCTGGGAATAAATTCATGTTACTTCCTGAGGGCTTACCCCTAGAGACTTGTGTTGGTGGGATCATCTGAGGGGAGGTACTGCATGGCATCTCAGCTGACAAGCTGTGAGAGCAGACTTCCAGCACTGCTCTGGCTCTTCCTGCTCCCCTGGGTGCAGGTGACATCCAGGAGAATCTGATATTGTGGCTGACATGGAAAAGGATTCCTTTCTGCCCCTACCTTCTCATGCACATGATGTGACTGTCTAACCTTTCTCAGGCAAGTTAAAGTACAGGCAGATGCAATTCCCTGTGCTACTTTTAAATGCGGAAGCCTGCAAACACACATGTGATAAAGGCATGGCCACGATAACGCTGCATATTTGGGGGTGTTCCTTGATTAGTCAATTACAGAACTGCTCCCCTGAAAGAGCCTAATGATTATAAGGTACATTCTCCACCTAAGTCAGAAATGTATTTCCTTTCCTTCTCTCCACATTGTTGTGTTGATAGACCACACTTGTAAAATTTTTGCCTGTAAAAGTATTGCAGATGAAGATGAATAAATCAAACCCTACCTTATTGAATACACTTCCTGTTCATTTTGCCTGTATACTATCCATTCCCAAATGCCAGTTTTTCCAACTGTCTTTTATTGATAAACTTGCTCAGTACATCTCTTATTTCATACTTGGTGCCATGCCTGTGGAGCTGCCCAGACAGGGTTGTGTGGGGCAGTGCAGAGTTGCCGTTTGTTGTCTCTAGGAGCTGATTAAGCTTCTAAAGAAAACGAATATTATTAGGTCAGGAACAAACTCAGTCCTTTGAAAAGTGCACATCTTAACACTAAAAAAAAAATCTTCACTTCTAGTGTGTTGCAAAGAGCAAATCTGAAATTATAATTTCTTGAGATTTTTCTTTTCTGAGTGAAAACAAAAGGAAAGGATTTTTGGTATAGAGAAACAAATTTGGAATGGACAGGAAATTGTTGGATTTACTTTTGATTTTTCCTGTGTACCATCTCCAGGCCATCATTAATAAGGACTCTCCTGTGAAACTAAAGCTATTGATTCTAATTAGATTTGTTAGAAATATCAGCTTTTTGGATAGGCACTCTGGTGTCTCATTTAATGGTTGAACCAAACCATTCACCAGCTGAAGGGTTTCTGCAGGTATTTTCATTGGCTTTAAAAAAATTTCCCTCATTGCTTCTGCAGGCAGTCACACAGTGGCCAGTAACAGTGCTTTTGGCCTGTCATATTTTCTTTCCTGCTTCCAGTTCTATTTGTTCTTCTGAGTCTGCTGAGCCTGGATCCACTGAAAGCTCCAGCTATCTGAGACTAACAGAGAAACTGAAGGGGTCTTGAACAAACATATTCAGAAAGCATCACTTGCTTCAGTTCAATGTGAAAAGCACTGGGAGTCTCAACAATTTGCATCTAGTACATGGAAGAAGAAAAGCCAGTTTTTCATAGGGTGGAAGGCAGAAGACAGGCATAAGCCTTGGTCATGAAAAGGAAAAGAAGCCTCCCTCCAGTAGCATCAGTAGCAAAGACTATGTAGAAAGGAGCCTAGACATTTTAAAAACAAGTGCAAGAAAAAAGGAAGTTTATTATAAAACTATGCATGAGAAATTCTTCTCACAACACATTGTAACATCTTGAAAAGAGGAGCAAAAAAAAATAGGGCCAGCAGAGATAAGAACAGTGAGATCTTTAAGAGACTAAGAGTAAAAGGACTAAGTTGCATGTGTTGGAACAAATGGTCATATCAGTGCATATGTTGAAACAAATGGGTCAGCTTTAAGAAGATGGCCAAATTTTTGACAGTAATGAACAAGGGAGTATGTCTCATATTAGTGGGAAAGTTTGGACAATTTCTGTTCAAGAATTTGACAAGAACTGGCTGATAACTTTTCTGAACTCCCTCCTTGAATCACTTTTGGTTCTAGGTTTTTGTTTTTCTTCAGCAGCTGTTGAAATGTAGGGGAAAACCTGGGAATAAAGATAAAAATCTTTTGGGATTGGGCCAATATTTAGAACAGGTAGGTAAGGTGAAAATTATTACATGGGCGCTTGTCTCTGCATCTTAAATAACATATCCATATATCTCTCACCAGGCTTAAAAGAGTGTAACTGTATTGCACAGTGCAGCTCTTGGCTGAGATAATATCTTAGTTTCAGGAACAATATAGCTGTATCAGTGCAGCCTCTGCCCTATTTTAATTAGCCTGGGCATACCACTGTGCTGATGCAGCTGAACTGTTCCCAGTTCTGGAGCTGGTTCAGTTGGAGTTATGTCAGGTATTATAGCATATTTTGGTATTGCACCATAAAGATAGAAAGGATAGAATCCATATGTCTGGCCATGCAGTGTAGTGCTCAGGAAAGGAGTCATAGTTGCACCAGTGAAGAAAACTTCCAGTAAGAACAACAGGCAACAGCACAATTTAAGTCTCACTATCCTTCCAGCAGGGTAATTTGTAATTGTATTCAGCAATCGTGCACTTGCAGTGTTACAAACAATGATATATGAGCATTCATGTGAAATATGGTTCAGATGTTGCCACTATATCATGTACTACTTTGCACAAGATTTCTTAGTGCAGATGAAGTCAACAAAGCGGTGCCAGCCTTAATGATTTATGCACACAGAACCAAAAGGGAAAAAGTTGAGAGAAAACTTGATTCGAAAGGCAAAGAAAAATAAGGGATACATAAGAAATCACCACATAACCTGGTATATGGCATGTTGAAGAATAAAGGATGGGATCTCTCATCTGTGTATAATTTTGTTTTTTCTTTTCTGTAGCTGAGTCTCTGCTGGGTCTCTTGGAGTCTTATCATATTTCTTCCACAGTAACTGCCATGGAAGCTATTATCCTAATTGCACAGATAATTTGTGCAACCCACAGGCTAGTACTTGGACTTGGCTTTCCCCACTGCCAACTCTTCTTTTTCCCCCAACAGATTTTCTTCCTTGTTTAGTGCCACACTGCTCATCTTTCTCTTTTCCTCCCTGCTGTGAAAGCATATTTCTTTTCTGCTCTCTCTAAAGCTCCTCTTGCCTGAGAAGATCTGGGGTCCTGCAGAACCATCCACGGGCTGCTCATAAAGGAAAACAGCACCTGCAGGTTCTGCTGCCTGCCTGGGGCAGTTCCCTCCTGAGTTACCCCAGCAAAGCCCTGCTGGCAGAGAAGCATCACTGGTTATTCCTGCAGGAGTGGATATGTGGCTTCTACTCCTCAAAGCCAGCACTTCCTGCTCCAGTGTATCCTTGGGAGGCCTGGTAGGTCAGCTCACTGTTCTGTGGCTCAGGCTCTGTGGCAGCTCTGTCTGTGTTGTGCTCAGGTGTCGGCTGGTGCAGGAGAACCCCATGGCTCGGCATGTGCATGGTCCCTTCATTTCAAAGGGCCTCAGTGCCCTGACTTGAATTTATTGAATTGCTTCTGCCACTAAAATGACAAGCAGATATAATTCACGGGAGCACAGACTAGAGGTAAACCCACCTGGGCACAACAACTGATCCTCCCTCCAGAACAGAACAGAGATTACAGATTCACATCATCTTCTCACAGATTACAGACTCGCAACATCCAAGAACTTTCATCCCTAGTTAGGAAACATACCTTCAACATCCCTGAATGTGCACATAAAATCTTAAGAACAAAGTAGTGGGAAGAAAGAACGAGACAGAAATAATACTGTCAGTATCTATGGGTCCTGAAGGAAAGGGGAAGAGGGAGGTGAAGTAGTGAAGGAAGCCCAAGATGATTTCATGGTGGCAGCAAGGCTTTCTTTCCCAAGCTAACACCCAATCTGCTTTACCACAAGATTAAGGAAGAAAGAAATACAATCTGCATGATTAGTTCCAGAATTTGCAGAGAGATGCTTAGCTCTGCTCTCATATAAATGCTTTTGTGTCTTTGTGTATGCTTTCTAAAGTCTTTGGCAACCTCCCATCCCTACAATATATTGTCTGCACACATACTTGTCATATTAGAAACTTATATTGTCCTTTACCTTCCCTCATCATGTCAGCAGTATCAACTTCTGGAATTAATTTGATGTCCTCCTTCTCCATTCTTACTGTAATAAACCAATCCTTCTCAGCTATTTTTGTACTATTTTGGGTGTAATTTTTCTAACTCTTACAGTTTGAAAGTTTTGTATTTTGTTGGTTTGTGTTTTGTTGGGTTTTTTTGTTTGTTTGTTTTTATTGTGGTTTCTAGAGTCCTGTAGGGTTCACTTGAAAATTAATTTGCCCTCAGAACTACAGAGAAAAGTGGAAGGAAAATTGAAAACTTCCAACAATACAAAGCAAATGGAAAGAGAATTGCACAGCTGGCATTTTTCTATCTTGTGATTTTTAGACCTGCCTAATCATTTTTGGACTTTTGAATGCATAGGGCTGTTGTCTGAGCTTCAGTCCCTGTTGAGCTGAGGGGATATGCTCTACACATGCTGAAATTCTGGTACTTCCTAGGGAAGAAACCTTTTCTCCAGACACAGCTCTGCCTGTAGTTCAGAATGCCGCCCATGTAAAAAAGGAACAAATGCTGGGCAAGAGAAGATCCAGCTGAAGGAAGAGAGGTGTTCTCTTTTCCCCCAGTAATTGCAGTTGAATTTTCTGCCTGTGGTTTTTTGCTCCTTCAACCATTACATCCCTGAGTTTGCACTGCAAAAGGCTTACACAGAGTAGACATTATTACATAGGAATAGTCATTTCTGCAATTTAGATTTTAACCTAACTGGATCAAAAAAGAACTTCTGATTTAAATCTTCACAAAGTAGGAATGAATTTGGTTTATGACAGCCTATGTTTCTCCTGAGGTTTTTGGGTTTTTTGGACTCGTAAGGTCTTATTACAGCTCTGTAGGCAGAGCCCAGGGTCTGTCAGCACAAACTGCTGGTTTATCTGTCCTGTGGACACCCCTACACTGCCAAGTCTCAGCTCTAAGCCAGTTCCCAGTACACACACTGTACTATGCAGCCCAGTACATATGCACAGTTAAAGTAAAATAAGTCTTTTCATGCATTCTCTGCACGTATTGTGTATCTCTGTTTCATACAGCTCTGGTAGAAGTTATTCCAAAAATGAAGGTGCTAAAAATATCAGGACTTCAGAACTAAAATAGCAACCACATACTACAGCTTTTTTTCCCACGAGGTATATGTCCTTCTTATCAAGAAATGTTAATAAGACTCTGTACACACCCACATTACAAACTAAACAGTATCACACTTCTTTTTAACAGCATTTACACAGACATTTGGCTAATAATCATTGGAGGACATGGCACAACACTACCCCAGTTCTCACATTTAGAACCAAAAAGAGTATTTCTTTCTCTCTTCTTTACTTTCATAAATTAAATACACAATATGCCCCTTTTGGAAAGTGCACACCACACTTCCAACATTTAGTCATAATGAAAACCAGAAGGCCACAGTCTGGCTGCTCTGGAGCGTGTGTGCACTGCAGAGAGGGGGAATAAGGTCCATTTCCTCTGTTTATGTGTCTCTTGTGAATTAAATGATGTCTCTGCAAATTTGTGGGGTCGAGAGGCTGCAGAGTCCATGTCCTGAGATTCAGCCCTGCAAGCTTGGGACTGTGCAGGATCTCTGCTTGTGCTTCAGTTCTGATGGACATCAGGAATGGTGGGAAGAAAAGACAGGGAAAAACCCACCCACTTTTGTATGAGCAAAATCAGATTCTAAAAGCTCTGGGTTGGAGAAGTAGGAAGTGTCTCTCTCATCTCACATATATGTGTGTGTCATGATCCTCAGGAGCACATTTTGGTGCCAGAAGTGCTGCAGAGGCAATGGGCATGATGGAGGCAGTGCTGGCAGAGATCTGGGACAGCCTCAACACACTGAGCAGTGAGTGGGCTGCCAGAGATGTTCAGGAGAGCCCTGGCAGTGCAGGGACTCAGGCAGAGGGGAGTCATGGCACTGTGGGCTCCTCACCAGCCTCCCAGCTCCCCAGGTGCCTGGGCACCCCTGATGCAGCAGCACTTTCAGAAGCAGCTACAGGAATGTGGATGTCCTGCCTGCAGTACAACTCACCCATGAAACAACAAGGAAGTTGCCGTTATGGCCCACAGAAATTTGGAAAGGAATATAGCACACTCTTCACTAAAATACCTAAAAGTCTGCTGAAGGCATTGGAGGCAGCCAAATACTTTTCTCCCTCTGTAAATACATATGATTTCCCTCTGTCTGTGCATGACACTGCTGGATAAGAACAGCCACATACTGTACCAAGATGTACTTTCCAAACAGTAATCAAATTTGCCTTGTTAATATTCCCATGCTTTTTGGATCTTCTTTCTGAAAAAAATCCATCTAAAAAGTTTATTTTTGAAACTGCTCATCTTGAAAGAAAAATGTTGTAGAAATTCATAAAAGGGACGCTGTGGGGGTGTGTAACTGAAGAATTGCAGAGAATAAGGGGTAGGCTGAGACAAAAGTGTCCCGGGGTGGGATTGTTGGGCCAGGAGCCAGGTGCCAGGCTGGCATTACTAAAATGATACCAGGAGCTGGTGCTCGGGTGTCTCTCTTTCACTTGGGGTTTGCCTGTGCAGAAATCCACCTCCTGCACCTGCAGTGAACTGACAGCATGACTGTGTGGAAGAGTGGCTGAGCCAGAAATAAACTCTGCTGCCTGTCAGGGAGACCAAGGGCCCTTTTAGGCTGCAAATAACACCGTTAAAGAATATGACTGACAAGGGAAGAATCTCATGGTGAAGGAAAGATTTGTTGCCTCCTCTGTGTAACAAACTATAAGAAGAAGAGAGCACTAAATTACATCTGCAATCTGCTTGGAGACGTGGAAAGTCAAAGATGTGCAGTTGACAAGCAAAGCACAGGAAAAAGAAAACACTCTGTTGTGCTAAACACATTACACAGCTTTCCAAGGGCTCACAGGAGAGAGTACTGAAAACTCCAAAGGATGCCAGCATGAAGTGAGCAGGACTGAAGTTTATTTTTTAGGAAGTTCCTCAAATTCAAATATTAGACTTTACAAAATAATGAAAGGACAATTAAAAGACCACCAAAAGAAAGGAATAATTCCAAGAATTTTATCCATTTAATCAGAAAACAGAAATTAATGCTGTGACAGGTTCATCCAGATCTAAACTCCAGATCACATTGTTTAAATAATAACTGTGGTTACTGTGCTAGCATAGAAATAGTTCTTGCACAATATTTTCTTCATAGATAAATAGAACAATCCATACATTCACAGTCTATAAGAGAAATGATAATTACATTGGAAGTGCAAATAAATACATAGCTTTGGTTTGGCTTTATGTGCTGCTGAAATACACTCAGGTTTGTGTGCACCAAAGGTGGATCCAGATTCCGGTAATTTTTAATGCTACTTGAAGCTAACTGGAAAGGCAGATCTGATGGTGTTATTGCCATCTATTTGCCTATTTGGAGTAAGCACAAGGGATCTATTGTTCAGCCACACTTCCTGCATGGTTTAGGAATAAAGCTCAGGTTGCCGTCAGGGTGGCTGTTGCAGGGAATCCATTGACATGATTAAGGCATTACAATGGCAAAAGAGGAAAAGAGATTTTTATCTACCCCGGCTTTTTCTGCCAGGTAACATTTTTTTCTGCCAGGTAACATTTTGTGTATGCCAGGTAACATTATCTGTTTCTCTTTTTATAACTTCTTAATCACAGATAGACTTGCCTTAAAGTGAGAATAAGGATAATATCTATATTTAGGAGGAAGTCATTATATTTAAAAAGAAAACTTTGGGAATGGGAGCCTTAGAAAAATGTTAAATAATTATGATATGGCCAAGCAAGGAGTTGTTAGTACATCTAGGCAGAAGACTGTGAAAAATGGTTATGGAGATTTCATACTTGTAATCTGGCTACAAAGGGAGGATATATGCAGTAATGGAGAATGTGAATTTATAGAGTCTCAGGTTCCCTCTGGTTGAGATGATCCCGAGGTGTGTCAAAAGTCTGTTTTCCCCAACCCAGCCATTGAAGTACTGATCAGGAGTCTTCCGCTGTCGTTCTCAAGGTTATTATTTTTTATCTAAAATATTTTCTGTCTGGTCTGCTGAGGTCTGTGCAGCAGGTCAGTCTGAGGCACACTCCCTGCCCACAGGGCTGGTGTTGTCTTTTATACTACAAACTACGTATTCGATATTTACAGTTGGGTTCCAATACCTATCACCTATGTTAGACAGTGACTTTCTACTCTAAACCAATCTCAAAATGCTAGCATCACTAAGAAGATGGAGGCTAGGAAGAAGAAGGAAGAAGGACAGGACAATGCCCAGATTCCTCCATCTTGTGCCCTAGACCCCCATAGTAAAATTCTACAAAATTCTACTTTTCATCCTGTGACAACTACTGTTGCGCTATCTAAATTTTTGTGACCTTTAATTCTTCATACAAAGATGGTAACTTGTTCCATGGGTCAAACTCAAAGCCACAGGTGTCTTTGGCTGCATGCCAGGGTCTCCAACCCCCCTGCCAGGGCTTCAAAGCCCCCTAGCTGGGGCTCGGATCATCCAGGACCGTCAGGGGGACGTCCTGGGTTCTGACAATAGAGCACCAATTATCCAGCACTAACTCTCTGCCCAGACACCCCTAAAGCATAGTGGATATGACATACCTTTCCTATGATTACATAAATCCAAGACTTTGCCCTCCATAACAGAGTGAGGGGTGGGGGGAGGGAGGGGAGAGGCAATTTGCAGAGAAATGCTTGTTTCTAAACTGCTGTCACACCCTTGTCCTAGATGAAAGCATGTGGTCACAGCAGGTCCTGAGGAGAGTTCAGCATGATGCAGTGAAGAGGAAGGACTGAGGTGAGTGTGGATGTAGGTATGTGAACTGGTGGGAGCACAGAGCTCTAGGATATGAAAGGGAGTAATTTTTCCAGAGAGTAGTAAGACTTCAAAACTCTTTAATTCAATGCAGAATTCACCCAGAAATAGTTTTCAGTGATCATACATGTCTGCTCCGTTCAAATCCTGTTCTAATTCAACCCTATTCCAAATAAAAAATTGTCCCACTAAAACCAAACTCTATGTGGTTTAGAAATACATTTCATAGTTGTTGGTGAGGAATAAATTCATCTTTTGAAAGAAGATTGAAAAACCTGACTTGACAGCCAACACAGAAAGAAGAGCATTCTTCCTCCCAAGATAATAACACCCAAAGGACTGCAGGGATTTCTGTGAATATTAATATAAACAAACAGATACTGGAAATTTATACCTGGTATTTATTTGTGAGAGGAAGGAAGGAAGGAAGGAAGGAAGGAAGGAAGGAAGGAAGGAAGGAAGGAAGGAAGGAAGGAAGGAAGGAAGGAAGGAAGGAAGGAAGGAAGGAAGGAAGGAAGGAAGGAAGGAAGGAAGGAAGGAAGGAAGGAAGGAAGGAAGGAAGGAAGGAAGGAAGGAAGGAAGGAAGGAAGGAAGGAAGGAAGGAAGGAAGGAAGGAAGGAAGGAAGGAAGGAAGGAAGGAAGGAAGGAAGGAAGGAAGGAAGGAAGGAAGGAAGGAAGGAAGGAAGGAAGGAAGGAAGGAAGGAAGGAAGGAAGGAAGGAAGGAAGGAAGGAAGGAAGGAAGGAAGGAAGGAAGGAAGGAAGGAAGGAAGGAAGGAAGGAAGGAAGGAAGGAAGGAATCTTTAAATTTCCATGGTGTCATTTTAATCCTATACTACTTACCTGATCAACTACAGGTAGAACTGTAATGATAAATAGAAGTTTAGTAGTTTAAAGAGAGTGAAGAAATGTGTTCTATCACGACATTTATTCAAAAAATGAAAGGGCATAGGCTGAGTCACAGTGGTTTTTCAATAGAGGTAAACACCTAGAGAAATAAATTAAACTAACGTAGATTAAGAGGTGTGTGTTAAAATCTTACTCTGATTATTTTTCTCATATTCACAGCACTCAGTGCCTGAAATGTGAACCTCCAACTGTATTTTATAAGACTGAGATTCAGATTATCTTGACAATTGATGGCCATCCCAGCATTGTCTTGGCAGACTGAGAAAAAGAAAAAAAAAATCACTTTTAGAAAATAATAGAGAAATATTAGTCATTTCATACAAAATTATATAATTATATAAATTTAATTAAATTCATTTCTTTGCAATCATTGGCATTAACACTTACATAAAATTAAAGTTTTGTTATTAACATCAAAGAAATAAGGATTTCATCCTTAATTATATTTTTCAAGGGCAATTTTAGGGCCTGATACAGAACCTTCTGAAGGTAACAACAAAAGACTGTGGTTGATGTCAGTGGATTTAGTGGGAGTAGGTGGTAATTTAACAATGCATAATGGAGCTATGGAAAATATACAAGGATATTTTACAAATCTTCTAGAATGTCTATTTCAAATTCTGTATAATATATTGGTTATTGAGACAAATATCAGTAGCAGTGAGTGAAAGGAGTGTTTTAAAGTTCAAACCTTCTACTTCTGGAGTAAGTGAAGTTTTGCCTCCCACTTTTATTGGAAGCAGTCCTAGTCCTTTAAAAAGCAGCAAAGCAGGGAAAATAATGAAGTATATGGTAAAACTGTAATGCTAAGGCATGTTTTTTCATGAAAATTATTCATGTGTGCTAGACACAGTCCTTGCTTCTTTTTCTTTTAATTTTATTGCAGAGTATGCTTATCTCAAACATTTACTGATAAACAATATTAAGCCACATTTCATTAAATGCTCACCTGATAGTTTTAATTGGTTCAAGAAAGGCTGGAAAAACACATTCATGGGTGGAGGGTGTGGTACCATATTTGGTGTCTTTGCTTTTCTTCCTCTTACTATGCAAATTTGTCCCTTTCAAAAGGTGATGAAGAGCCACATGTATTTATTCCAAATAAGATCCAGACTCAAGGGTTACACTCCTGCAGGCAGCCAGTAGTCCTTTCTCACAGCAGATGTCCCTGACTTCCTTGGGAGTCCCTCAGGCAAGGCCATGGATGGTGTCCATATCAATCACAGACAATTCTTCCTCATAAGGCAATGTTGGTGGGGTGCAACTGATAAATAACAGGTGGTCGGTGCAAAGGAATGTAGGCACATAACAAAGGCTGTATAAATGTAGGCACATAACAAAGGCTGTATAGGGTTAAAACATTGGGATTTTGCCTGCAGCTGTCCACAATAAATATGCATAAGTTCATTTTTTGCTTAGTTATGGATTCATCCACCTGTTTTCCTAAGAGTGCCAGACATTTTGAACTCTAATTATTACCAGGTCCTATCCAAAGTCCATTTCAGTTAACACAAAAGAAGTTGTCAGTGATCTCGGGGAGCAGGGATCAAGACACATGGAACAGTTTCACTACCATATTTATATTACAGGCTCTCATTTTTGACCTTACATTTGGTCCTTCCACAAAAGGCTTAAAAATTCTGTGCTGTTCTTATTTCCAGGTAGTTTTTGAAAACAAACCTGTGCTGCTGTTAAATTATTCCAACAGATATTGCTGCAGGACCACAAAGCGGGTGGAGGGTTGAGAGCTGTGGCACCAGTGAGCAGAGATGGATGTTGCTCTGCTGATGGCTCCCAGCTCAATTCATCCTCCAAAGCTCCCCAAGCCAACTTTAAGGCTCTCTCCAAAGCTGATTCAGCTGCAGTACAACATTGCCCATAAAGCAGATGAGGTGTTGCTGCCTCAGAAGTGAGCATGCTTCCTTCTCCAGACCACCTTTCTGCTCCCCAGTAACACTCCTGATGCTTCTTGCTTCCCACCTGCCCTCTTTCACTATGATCTTACCAGTTTATGTCTGACAATTTTGTCTGTATTGCCTTGGTTCCCAGGGAAAGCCATAGGGTATCCTACAGGCATAGTTCATCAGTAAATCCACAGGTGGAATCACAGCCCTCAGTAATATAACCTTATCAGGAAAATACCTGTAATCTGTGAATACTCCAGAAAATGTTGCATCATGATTTAACGAACAAAAAAACTCCTAAATCATAAAACAGGAACAGCAAAGGAGTACCTAGAGAATTCCATGGGCAGAACTGAACAGCTCTGTAGATAATCAGATGTACAAGCTATCAAGCATTACCAATTTCCAGTTAGTTTTGGGGTCCATTTTATAAATCTAGAATTGCATCACATAATATTATTTAATAATACATGTAATTATGTAAGGCTTTATATTGTGCAACCTGGCCTTCTCTATTCTCCATTTTCCTTCTTAGTGAAACAATCAGTGAAGCAATTTCTTGAGCATGGCTATTCTGAATCATTATACTTTGCTTTATTACAAAATCTCTAGTTAATCAACATCAGACAAATATTTTTTTTATTTTATGTTTATTTCATTGAAGATGTTGGCTAGTCCTGAAACTGAGGCAGTAGAAATCTGGTTTGCATGTTCATTGACACCTCTCTGCACAATTAGGTTTTGGTGTGAGTCACCTGGGACAGAGATGTTTGTCAGCCAGGTTTTGGGAGGTTTATGGACATGATTAAGTGATGCTGTCCCAAGAAGCTAGTGCACATAAAACAAAACAAAATCTGTCTTCCAGTCCTGGCAAGTAAATAGAGGAAGAGCTGGCCTAGACTTTGTTCTTTAATACATCTTTCTTTGTTATTTAAATTTCTTCATTACTTCTTTATACTTACATTAGCAGACTAAGCTAAACTATCATGAATAGTTTTCCTTTCTTCAATATTTTAATTTACATTAGCTGTTAGTTAGACCTACTTACGTGACCCACCAGTAACAGTCAATGGCTTGGAAATGAAAAAAACCAAACCTACAAACCAATCAGGAAGATTATTTCCACCAACCAATTTGCTTTTTAAAGGGCTGGAACACAAAGTTTGAAATATCTGCTCTTAAAAATATACTAGTTAGCCCAGATGTATTTCCTTGTATTCCCTTCCTTCATGCAGCACAGTCATGACTGTTTGAAGAAGAAGAGATGGAATCCCCCCACTGGATCTGGATGTGGAGCCGGGATGCTTGCTGAGCACGCCCCAGGAGAGGCTGAGGAGAGATCAGCTCTTGGTCCAGGTTGATGTTCACTTAACTGATCCCCGCTCTCTCTTTAAGTGCTCTGCAACCAAATCTTAGATCAGATATATTCTCTTGACAGAAGTATTATTTTACATTAGAAAGTGTGTTAATTTCTGTGCAGCAGTTTTAGCTTCTGAAAGTTGCTGCAGTTCAGTGGATGTTTAATTATTTATTCATTTATTTTTGAGACATCAGCATTTTATAAAACACTGTATACCCTAGGCAGAGATTTTTATTGGAATATATTGTATTAAAAGACCATGTATATAAAAAAATAGAATATTATATATTAAAACACAAGGCTTGATGCATTGTATATATATATAATATAATTATTCCTGTTATAAACAATTAATTTTGTAAAATTGATTACTAAATTATAAGTTATTTTCTGAAGTCCTGAAAATAAGACATCTAATTACAAGAGAATCTCATGTAACAGTTAAAACACTTTCCATATTCCCAGGGGTAAAGAAAGCCCAAAAACCTAAGCTGAATGCAAACTGAAAAGGGAATAAAACCACACATATTTGTGAAAGACTTCTGCAAGGTCATTTCTTTCTGTGAGTAGAAGCCTGGTAATAGTTGATGAAACGCATGATTAAAACTAATAACTGCTAGCAAGCAAAAACTGAAATAAATATTTGCACAAGTATGGAATCTTTTACTGAACCCTGGGCCCAAATGCCTTTTAACTTTTTCTGGTATGGCTGAGAAATGTTAAGACCCATATTTTCCTTTTAAACTAATACTCAGAAATAAAAATACAGTAGGACTTCAGAATGGAATCTCCTGGGAGTTGAATTATACTTTTCATTAGAGTTTGCTGCAGCAAGTCAGACTGTACTTGCTACTGCTGAGAATTAAAAAGGTAATTAGCAAAAACCAGGCAGAGATGCTTAACTGGATGAACTGGATTTCATCTGTACAGCTCATATGTGATGCAAAAAGACTGCCAAGACAAGATGAAGACAGACTTAAGATTTTGCTTTGTATTTTCCTTGGATATACAAATACAAGCACACAAGATTAAAGGTACATTTTTAATAAAGTCCTCTAGCTATAGTACATGATGCAAAATTGCACTCGACTTTAGTGGGCCTGGCCCACATTATAAGCTTTATGGATGAGAAGTTAGTAATTGATTTGGCTCTCTATTGAAGACAAAGACTTCTCAGAAGCATCAGCATAAGCTGTAAAGGGACATGTAGTTTATGGGAAAAACATGCATTAAAGGATACTGATTTTACCATAAGTGATCTGCTTCAGGAAGAAAGTTCTGCAAAGAAATATCCCCTCAACTCAATAAAAATATGAAGCATTTCTTCCAAGTAAGCCTGAGCTTTTTTAGTTGATTACCCCATGCAATAAATATGGAAAGAATCACCCTTAAAAACTAACTGGTCTTACTAGCATCACTAATAATTTATTCTTAAATCTAACACATATATGCAAAGAGAACTTAGCAAACAAATTCTCAATTTTGCAGCAAATGATTTTCCTTGCAGATGAGCATCCAGAATAATTTCAATGTAAGTGGGTATCAATAAAAAAGACATCAAGGGTACTAAGCAAGAATTCCTCCTTGTTTTTCATAATATTTCAAAAGTAATGATCTTAAGAACCTGGAATAGGATAAACTACAGAGTACTAACACTAGAAAAACTAGTTTTGTTTTATCTAGTTAATGGTAGTAATGTTGCTGCAAATGTGGATGACAGTATTTTAATGATACATATCTTTGATATGTATCAATAAATTATATTTACATTATAAATTTTATAATTTAAGATTCCTTTTATCAGTATCTTCAAAGAGCTTTAAATAATTTGAATGCAATGGGGTAAATCTAGTTCAACTGAAAATCTTGACTCTTTTAGTGCTGTTCTGTTTGACTTTTCTGTGTGTCCTGAGATAGTATGAAAATATTTTAATATTCAGAATATGAAGAAGTAAATCATTAAGTATAATTTTTCTAGCAGATGAATTCACTCTTCACTGGTGTTGGTACTCCATTGTTTTGCATCTGGTGTAGTAATTTAGAGATGTGCATAGTCAGTGCAAAACATTACAAAATTAGAATCAGATTTTTCCAAATCCCTTTATGAAGGTGCTCAAATGTAAGGCAGGAAACTGGAAAGTTACTTCCAGTGTCTTATGGATCTCCTTTGGATACCGGGCTAGATTCTAATTTTATTCAGCTAAATTCTTCAGAACTGATTCTTTTTATTGTTAATTTACAGTCAAGGATGAGATATATGGACCTGAACTCAAGAGTTCAGCCATGTACAGCATGGTTTCTTTGAACAAAATGTAACCTGTGGTAAGCAGGGGCAGACTCTCCATTATTCTCCATGGGGGGTTTTTTAGGCATTTTCTGGAATTCTTACAAGAGTCTGCTCTGTGTGCTTTGCTGGACAGAATACGCACAAAAATATTTTCAAATTAAATGCAGCTGGTTCTAATCCTCTGATAATTCAATCTACATGAATCCCTAGCTTTAACATGAACCAAGCCATCTGTAAAATGTTAGTTACATTAGAAGACACAAATCTAGTTTTTGACCAGATCCGAGCCAATCAATAAGTCTTTCTTTCTTTGATCTTTGTATTTTCTGGAATAATGGCACGAAACCAAACCAAAGTCACCACAAAATCAATCCAAGCCTCAATACACTCTTAAAACTACTGGGAACAATTTTTGATGAGGGGCTTCATTGCTGGTAGAGTTTCTCTCTTTGAGACATGCATTCCAGTTGTGATTCAAATTTTTCTGCTGAAATGAGAGGATAAACTGTACTTGCAATCATACAGCAAGTAGTAGGAATCCTAAAAAGGTAATTTTCTTTTAAAAGATATATATGGCCTTCCTTGGCTTATTTCAGATGAAATCCAGACCAATTTGTTTAAATAACCAGTAAAGACAGTACAGGAATTAAATGCAGGAAGAATGCTGAGAAAAAGTAAAATGCAGCCAATTCCAAGTACACTGAAAGAATTTTATTAATGTTGCATATTCACGTTACATTCAATAAGCACATTCATGTGTTTATTCCATACTCTCACACTCCAGCTATAATGTGGTTCCAGTGACATTTACAGATAACAGTTGGTGTTTAAAAAGCCCAGGGTTGTTTTATCAAAAGACAATGAATTTGCATGAGAAATTACATTCTTTTTGTGAAAGTCCTTTTATTCATCATGTAGCTTTTCTCCATTTGAGACACATATTATTGAGCAGGATTTTCACTACCCCACATTTAAATAAGATAGACATAGTGAAGTAGGAAAGAGCATAAAGCACTGCTGCTGGAGTAGGGCAATATTTTGATTTTTCTTGGTGCAATTTTGCATGCGAGGGAGGGATGAGCAGAGTATGAAACTGGTGTCTGCCCTCCAACTCTCCAGCCTGTCTTCCTCCTCCTCTCTGGACCTGGAGGAAAGACAGTAATACTCAAAATGCTCTCAAGTAATTTTTTTTGGCTACATACAAAGATGATTCAAATGGAGCTCTTTCTGCTGAAAACAGCATATTTTTAGCAGAATTCCTCCTATGTGCATAAACCCATAAGGCACAGAAGTCAAGAAGAAGATTACTAATTTGATTCCATGTCTGCTAAAGAGAGGCTGGTCTATCCCTCTAGTTGTCAGGCATAATTAATACGTTTTCCTCCACATTTTTTTTCTTCCCTGTTCCTGCAATCCTGCATTTTTCTTGCCATCTGATTAATGCTTATTAGCTTTACAATACAGTTTTTGCAGTCCTCAAAATCAATCACTTTTTTACTGATGTGGAACCAGCTAGAGTAATTTAATAGCTCTTCCAAACACCTGCCATCACAATCAAGCTTCTACTGCTTCATCTACCTGAAACCCTTATGGTCTATGTAGTGGTATTTTAATTTCAACTAGTAACGAAGGTCTACTGCTGCCTGATGCTTTTTGCCTTTTCCACTTATCTGGTACCTTTATAGTCTTGTCTTAAACCAGAGGACTGGATGCTCATCCTCCTCTTCCATTCTGGTAAAAGAACTGGGCAGACTCCATTGTTTCATCCGCTCTACTGGTGTGGTGTGCCATGGAAATGGTTTTTCACAGTTTCGTGGTCAGTGCGGGTAACTGGTACTCCCTGCTCTGCACTCCCTGCTGCTGGAAGGCTGACATAGGTAGGGAGGGATGTGACAAAAAGAACATTCAGTTCCAATCTCCTGGGCTTCAGAACATAACCTGAAGTACAAAATACAGTAGCAATCATACTGAAATTGGAAAAATACGAGAGATGAGTCAATTTCAGCATTCCTATGCTGCCACCTGTCCTCTTCCAGCAAGATTCTGGTCTGACAGACTTTGTAGAAAGAAGACTTAAAATAGATTTTGATCTTCACAAACTGTAACAGCTGGAGCTGCTCACAATGGCTTTCCACATGAAGAAAATGCTGGCAACATCTCTAAACCCTTAGATTTGGCAGAGGAAAATAGTACATATAGCCAATATAATCTGTTTGGTGCATCTTTTATTCAAAACCAAAATGTCATTCCGTGTCATGCATACTTCAACCAAAGCATGCAGTGCTACAGAATGAGACAGGAAACCTTTAAAAGGCTTACACGGAAACAGAGATTACTGGAACTTTGAGGTCACTATGAAGCCATTAGAAATTTTGCTGTTTTAATTTGAAACAAAGAAACTTCAGAGTACCACAGATGTGATGTGGGGCTGGAACAGGCAGTCAACCTGGCAGGGCCGTCTGAGCCAAAGAACCTCTTCTATCTCACAACAGAAGGGAAGATTGTCGAAGGTTTGGCAGAGTAGAGAGGAAAAAACCGCAACATTTAAAAACATTTAGAAATGTCTGCTGAAGAGGACTGAGTTGCCTCTTCTGAAATGTGGTAAAGGAGTGTACAAAGCCTCAAACACCATTCATAATGTTACAGGAATGGTTGAGACATGTTTTTGTCAAATTTGACCCATACTGTCTGTTTTCCTCACCTATGAAGTCCTAATGAAACTTGCCCTTTATAGTTCAGGGTTCATTTCCTTAAAACATGTTATATCTCTGAAAATACGGAGCTGCAGAACCCAGTGCCCATGCTTGAACTACCTGTGGAAATCCTACCTCCACTGGTTGGTGTTCAAAGGATGAATTTACGAGCACTTGGATATTAAAAATCTGTCTTCAATGCCTGTCTCATAACTTCAACAATATTAGATTTTGAATGACATTTTTCTTCCTCTTATGAGAAGCATTGCCTTTGCCTGTGACACCATTTATGCATCACATGATGCTCAGGAAGCAATTTTCTCATACCTTGTCTCCAGCCTAAAACATTCTCTGTATGCAGAGTAAACCCTGGGACTTGTGACCCATTAAGGATTTTGTCAAAGCAGGACATTTTCAAAGGACAAATGTCCTAATTCACCAATATTATATTTTAAACAAAACAAAAAGACCAAGCTTTTCTGGGAACTCACCTTTGCCTCCAGCACCATTTCCCAAGCATTGCAAACCACATAAAAGGACAAAGGATACTTCAGTGCCAGTCCAGAGAGACCTGAGCCAAGAAATACCTTTCCGGGAGGAAGATCACAGACAGTGAGATCACATGCCTGAAAGAAGGTAGAATTTTTGGCTTTCTTATGTTTTCAGGACCAATTTGATGAGATATTACCCAAGAAATGATTGAAAGCCTACCCGCCCAAGTGAAGAGGACAAACCCCAGATTTGGATGCACAGTCTGTGTTGCTGCCATCTGCTGTTTTCATGTGGAATGGAAAATTTCAAATTACTTGCTCCCCCTACAACATTTTTTCAATTTTTAAATGCAGTCATATAAGGAAGATTAGAGGGAGAGCTTTCTTTTTCACAATTCTTGATTTAAAAATGTTAATTTACTAATTTAACCTGAGAAACTTTAATTTTGTTTGCTGCCTATTTCAGGGCTGGGTTTAGTCCCTTTTTTTTTTTTAAACATGAATTCCCATTTGGGATAAAGGAAAAGGTTGCCCACTTGTACAGAAAAGCAAAGGAGGCAGATTAATACAGGAAATAATGTATTCATTTGGGTGTATTATATTTTTTTCTATGAGTAAATTTTAATTGGATGACTTGCTTAAATGGAATGTAAATTTGTCTACAGCACAGCATGGATTTGGTGCTTTAAAAGCCAAAGTTCAACTGCTGATTTCACTAATTAGGAACTGTAATTAGTAAATGTAGGGTAGGTAAAGGAAATGAAAACAAATGTGCTTCATTAACTGTTCTTCAGGCACAGGTAAATATGAGCTCATTCACTGCAACTGTGCACTGCATGCCTGAGACAGCCTTATTAGGAACAAAGCAATAACCTACTGCCTTTGACTACAGAATAGCTCACTCCCCTGGTTACATTTGTTAGGGGTCCATTACTGGAAATCACAGTGCAAGGCAAGTTTGAAATTTTCTCTTTGAGTCTTTACAACTGTGACCCACAGAAAGATCAATTATCACTGTCCCTATTCCACTATAAGCCTCAATGACCTTGGAGGTCTTCTCAAAGCAGAGATATTAAGATGGATGGTTTTGATGGCCAGTAGGAAATCAAGATTAGAATTATATTTTCTTGATTAATTTTGATAATTGTATTATAAATTCACAAAGACACAACCAGCTGCCTCATTAGACTTTGCAAGTGATACATAATTTCTGTACGACCCATCTGAATGCTGTGTGTCCCTGAGCCTGGCAGAAGCTCCTTCCTACAGCTACAACTTCTCTTGGGGCAGTAAAGTAAATGTCTGATTGGAGAACACCAATCACTAAAAGCTCAGTTGTACATTGTTGGTATGCAGAGAGCAGCCTTGCCCTCAATCCAAGTTATCTATAGATAGCTATTACTGCAAAATTAATATTTTTGAATGGCAGTAGAGTTCCTTTACACTTTATTTCAGACTAGCCCATGCTGACCTGTTTTTGGTCTTCACTCTCCAGCCTGTCTTACACTGACACCCTTGTTGGTGCTCTCAGCCTGTAGAACAGAAGATGATCACTGTGCTGCTCACTGAACTAGGGTGCTACCATTATCCTTTCTAAAGGAAAGCACCACACACCTGCCCTGGTGGCTAATAACCAGAACAGAGGAGGGTTATCACAGCTTAAAAAGGTAGAAATGGAAATGGAAAAGAATCCTGAGCTCACAGAGGGGACAAGGCCAGACTTAAGAGATAAACCTATTGCTGAGAATGGCATAGCTGAAAGATAATAAAAGATTCCCGAAACCGGGCAGAACAACAGCACAAAAGAAAACCAAAACCTCCTAAACCATGCCAGTTCATTTTTCATTATGGGGTGGGCTGCAGCCTGCCAGCCTGTTTTAAAATCAACACTTCACAGCAAGAAACTACAGAGCAATGTATCACTTCTCTGCAGGCACTTCCTTCCCCTGACAAATGGTTCAGGCACAGTAATAGCTTAACCAGAACTGCACTGAGGGGCGACCAGTGCTGAGGGAGGAGGATCTGTAGGAAATAAATCTGTATTTATTTACAGACACATACACAGGCACACAGCTTATTGTGCAGAGCAGCTTCTTATTGTGGAAAATGAGCTGCATAAAATGCAAAGCTACAGGAGATGTTTTAACACTCAGGGGAAAAAAATAAATTCCACATGTTACACTAATTTATTCTGTCCCCAAAGGGGATCTCCATAAACTTCTCAGTCGAAAAATCAGCTCCTCTTCCAGCAGTTTTAAGACTTACTAGTTAGCACTCCTTCTTAACATCACTAACCTGCTAGCCTTACATTTTCCTAATTTTTCTAAGAAAGGAGAACAGAGAAGGGATTGTTTGAGAGCTCATCATAGTGCTCCTGAGTACAAGCTGAAGCACATTTTTTCCTGAGGCAGAGAATAAACTGCACCCTAATGTAAATGGCTGATACAAAGCCAATACACCAATTTATGCCTCAGCTAAATCCTTAACTTAGCACTTATGTAAGACATTAGACTTTTATAGCACTTGGACCAAGGTAGGAATTCATGAGGAGCTCACTAATTTGAGAAAACAACTTGAGTGTGCTTTTCAGTACGACAAACCAGACCACTTATCCAATTAGGGAGAGATGAAGGAAGATAAATTCTATTTTGCCAGCTTTCTGAAATGTTTTTCAGATTTTCTCATTTAATACAAGCTTGATACAAAGCTGCAGAATAACATTTTTAAGCTGCTCTCTAGTTAAAATGCTAAGCCTTTCCCCTCATGAGTACAAAAAAGTATTGTGCATGCAGAGTTTTAACTATCTCTGCTCAAATTCTGCCAATTTTTAAATGCTTAGGAATCACACTGAATCTGCTCATTCCCCACCAGGGCTGGTAAATGAATTAGCACTAGAGCTCTGCTATTTTTCTCTTACTCAGTAGTCACATTTGTAGGAGACTATTATTTTTTTTAAACACATTAATGTAATGATAGGAAATTTAGCATAAGCTAACAGAGATTTGTAGGTTCTACACCTGAACCAAAATGCACTTTTAATGAGCATCCCAGGAAATGATGCAGTCCTTGCCAAAGTGTAATTAATGGCTTGGAACTGAAATGTTGGGATAATCAACACAAAGAAGCAACTTGCAAGATGGATTTTTCAGGATATGGATGCTTAGCACATCCTCAAAATAAAGCCATTTCTATTGTCTTTATAATGGAGATTCTCACAAATCACTACTATCTTCTAAAAATTTTTGGCTTTTTTGACTGACAGTAAATTGTATTCATGTTATTAAATGAAGATATCTCCGAACATTTGGAAACAACTTTGCACATTGTGATGAAAATCAATTTGCAATAAAAACAAAAACTAAATGTGCAGAAGTGAAACAAAGATCAGCTCTATATACCTGCAAAAGTCAACCTCTTTGAGATTTTACGTTATCAGCAAGGAAGTAGTAACACTATAGAAATAAGATTATGATCCATTCTACTACTACAAAAACAAAATCTACCTAAATAGAATTTAGCCACTGGAAAGCCTTTGACAAACTCTAATAGTTTTGTTTTGGAGGACAATTTCTGTTCCTACTTTTTACGACAATGGAGGGAGACCAGGAGATGCTTAGGCATGTGTTAACATCAGCCCTCTAGGACTACTTTATAAAAATTGCAGGAAGCACGTACACAGCAATATTGAAAAGACTTGGCTTCTTAAATGCATTCTACAAGAGCAGCTTGGTGTCTTTAACAAAATGAATGAGGATAGATACAGCAGTTAATTCATCCTCAGTTTAAAAATCCTAGGTCATATTTTTGTAAAACACATAATTAGAAGCCTTAATGGAAGTTCCCTTAGTTGTCCTTAAGTTCTTGTCAAGACTCTTCCCAGCCATTCAGTGTTACAGGTGCTGATTCATGCCCCTGGGTAATTTAGAAGGACTGAACCTTAGGCTGCCTCTTGGGGGAGGGAAAATCTCAACCCAGAAAGAAAACCTCCAGAGACTGTGATAAAGGTAAGAAAAGTAACCTCTATAAATCAGGAAGAAGTAATTTAATTTTCCGCTAAGTCAGGGATCAAATATTTTCCCCTACATCAGTGACCCCTGGGTACCTGACACTCACTTAGGAGAAATAACAATATCCCATGCCTTATGGCAAGCCAACAAAGTTGAGCTTCAAAACAAGGCATCCTAAAGAACCCACCTATCTGCAAAGGACACCATCTCAAAAGAGCATGGGGAGAAATCCTACACTGATTACACCAGCAGCTGTGGGGCACAGCTGGTTAGAAATAGCATCACCTCTTCTCCTTTTCCTAGGTCTGCAGGTAGAACAGGAGAGAGGCAGGATCAGACTTTGGGAGCTGGATCAGACTTCAGGCATTCTGACTGCTCATTGCCATCTGGGCTTTTACTACTCACCCTGAAGAGGTGCACCAGAAAAACTGCAGGAGGGAGAAGATGAGTCCTATGGGAAGTACATTTCTCTTTCTAAACAGTAAGATGAAATGGCTCAGGTTCAGACTCCCAACTTCATGTACAAGAATCTCAGCAATTTCATTTTCAGTTGTTAATAATTTTTATGTTTCCTCAGTGGAAAAATGCTTAAATGTAATTTACATTCAAGCCACCAAAAGGTTATAAACAATTCCCAGGCTGAAGGCTGCCAAACTATGTCAATTCAAAAAAACAGCAAGACAAACATAGGTATTCTTGCAAGAAGTACTGTTCACAAACCTGCAGTCCAAGGAAAATGTGCCACAGAAATGAAACAGTGGGGAAAAACCAGCCTATTTCCTTCAAGGGCAGTGTAAATACCTCTGGAATGTGTGTAGCCTCCATTATGTATTTCAGGGTGACCTCCTTCTGGGGTTCGCATTTTCCGTAACTTCCTTCTGGTAAGAGAGAGCCTCGGGGTGTACGTCCAGGTCCCCAGCTAGGGTCTGCCAGCCTCGCCTGCTGCAGTCAGCAACACCAAACTGATTTAGTGCAGCTGAGGCACTGCCTCATTGCTCACCAGCTATTCTGAGAAGCAGAGCTCAGGCTTTGCCTGTCCCAGCATTGGTCCAGCTGCCTCCTGAACCAGCAAGAGTCAAAGGGGTTGGGCTGCACTGCAGGGGGAGGGAGAGCAGCAGAAAAGAATTTAGATCTCCCAAACTGTGAACCTGTCAGACTGAAGTAAAAGTCCTGCCCTGTGGTATCACATTTATCTTTCTCTATTTGCTATCTATACGTGCAATAAAGCACTGGATGTTTATCTGATTTGAAAGTTGAGATGGGATATTCCAAGTTTACTGCAATCTTGAATAACATTCTTTCCTTAGTATCAAAACATAAACTAGAAGGAGACAATAACTGAGCTTGTTAAAACTTTGTAACAACTCTCTGGGTCTTGTTTTTGAATCAAGATCAACAAAGAAACAGAAGTTAAACCCCTTACAGCACTATACAATTCCTCCCTCCTTCAAGTCAAACATTAATACTATACTGGAGGTAAGAAATCACCTTTTCCTTAGGGTTTGCACCTGGAACAGTCATACTGTTAATCAGTTTACAGCTATGTTAAATAATTTGCCAGTACCTGTCTGAAAGAGACACAAATTATTTTTTTTCTATAATTGTAAGTTCTTCTGCTCATCACCCAACTAAAATTGTTAAAGATTACATACACATGGCCATATATGTGTTTACTACAGAGTTTTTTTTTGCTGAAGTTCTGCTTGTGTATTATCTGTACTGCAGTTACATCTGTTGTGTACACCACAAAGACAATCAATAAATAAATTAACGCTTCAGTCAAAACCCCACCTAAATTTACACAGCATACAGAACTTGGCTTAGACTGAAGAATTTAACATAAGAATTTAAAAACTGGAGTTTGCCATATTTCGTTACGTTCTGCAGTGTTTGCTCTTCAGAAATTCCTGTATCAAGACACATAGAAGTAAACTTCCCTTCCAAATGTCTGTTTTGTTCAGTTCCTTAACTCTGCAGCTTTACTTTTTTACTGGAACCAAATCTTGGGCTTTCAACAGTACTCCAGTACCATACTCACGTTCAATATAAGATTATGGAGAAGTGGTTTTCTTTGCAGCTCTCTAACCTTTTTGTGTACTTCTGCACACAAAGTACACAAAACAACCCAGCTGCACAACCCAGCTGATCAAAGGTATTCATTCATGCTCCTAACCAATTTCAGTAGGGATTAAACATCTAGACAAGGATCTCTGATTGCCATCGTCACTTCTGAACCTCGGTTTCCAGTCTACAAAATAGAGGCAACCCACACAAACGTAAGGATGTTTGAAATATGTCACTCATGGATGTGTCTGAAGGATGGTTTTGAAGAGCTGAAGAAGGCAGCTGGGCTTGCTTTTTGTTTGGTTGGGTTTTTTTTGTTTAACAAAACGGCACACCTGATGCACTCAAGTCCCACCTGAAGAATTTGCATAAGGCTCTGTCTCTGGGAGAGGGACCTTTTTTTCTGAAGACAATTGTGCACAGACTCTGAATTCCCAGGGCACTTTTTCTTTCCTAGCTTGAGGAGATTTCTCTCTATGTTCTCCCAACGCTCTGAACATCTTGGAAACCTGCCCTGAGGCAAGCAATAAATGGGGGGTGGGGAGATAGGACTGGAGCTGTAGTGCCTGGCTCTTCTTGCTTTTGTTTGTAAAATGAAGCATTTTAAACGGAATTTTGACTGGACTATACTGACTGCAGGGCCCATTTCTCACAGCTAGAAAACCATGAAAGTAGGCTACATAGAGCCATGCTACAGCATACTCCAAGTGCAGGTAAGGAACTCTAACACCTGGCAGTAATTAAGATCAGACCTTGGAGGCTAATGGTGGCTCATTTATAGCAGATCGAAGACAGGCCATCTTTTTTGACAGGACTACAGGATCTATGACAGTGGATTATTAACGTAGTTGGCTGGCAGCTGCACTCAAATTCATTGCTGTGGCAGCTGTTCAGTAAAATTTGCTGGAAAATCCAGTGGAGATTAGGTTTTGATGAAAAATTTCAAGGCGCTTTTCTCTAATGTGAGCAAGCACAAGCCTCCTGGGCTTATTGAATATTGCGGATCAGTAAGATAAGGATGCTTTTGCCTAAGTAGATGGAAAGTGTTGGGAAACGTGGTTTGCTCCCAGCCGGTCTGTGCTGCTCTCCAGCTCCACGTTCTCCCCAGTCCTGTTCAACAACATCCACAGCCTGTCATTAGAGGGCCCAGCTGCAAAAGCCAGGGCCGTGCTCCTGAGGCAATTACCCACGCCTCTGTGTAACTGCGGCACTCGCCTAGAGCGCATTACGGGGAGACACTTACAGCAAAACAGGATGTTGCGATGGGTACGGAGCTTTTCCTGACCAAGGAGAAAATGCGTCATGCAACTTGATGATGTTGCTTAACATACAAAATCACCTTGGTTAGGCGATTAGATAGTATGCAGCATGGCTGACTTGAATTTCTGGTCCTACTTTCTCTTTTCCCCCGACATCAAGTACATGGCTGGAAGCTACAGGGCACAGGAACTGTGTCTGACTGGGAGCGGCGGGAGTGACTGCTCATGCAGTCCCAGCTGTAAGAAATGCGAGGGTAAAGAAACAACAGAGCTCCTGGCTCAACATCAGCGAGGAAAAACTTCCCCCAACTAGTATGAACCAACGTTTTGAGATTCACCTGACAAGATCTGTTTTGTCTGCTGGCGCGGTTACATTAAGTCGCCCAATTAACCCATCCACAGCCCGTCCCATAGCACCAGCTTTTTAAGGTAAAGCGAGGTGCTGCTCCCGGCCGACCCACAGCGGAGAAGGCGCGCTGGCCCCGGCGGGGCCGTTCCGCAGACCGTCCCGTCCGGTCCTTTCCGCGCAGCCCCGCTCCCGCCGCGCTCGGGGCAGCAGCCGCAGCTCTCGCGGGAGCCGCGGCCCCAGGCGCCGGGCGCTGCCCGCCCGCCCGCCGGCGGGGCTGCGGGGCCGGCCCGCCCGCAGGGGAAGCGGCGGCTGCCAGGGCGGGCGGAGTCGGAAGCACGACAGCACGGGGCGCTGGGGCGGCGCTGGTGGCGGGGGCGGGAGCAGCTCGGCACTCGCCGCCGTGCTGGGGTCGCGGCGCAGGGACGGAGCCGGGCAGCGCCGGCCCCGCAGCAGCACCAGGAGCAGCAGCGGCAGG
Organism: Passer domesticus; assembly: GCF_036417665.1. Classification (NCBI taxonomy): domain Eukaryota; kingdom Metazoa; phylum Chordata; class Aves; order Passeriformes; family Passeridae; genus Passer; species Passer domesticus. The sequence continues at coordinate 91,936,008 of NC_087476.1, forward strand.
AGGAGGAGCAGCCGCCGGAGCCGCCTCCCGCCGCCGAGCGCGGGGAGCCGCCGGAGCCGCTGCCCCGGGCGGCTTGTGAGCGCCGGGCTGCGGCGCCGCCGCTGCCTGCCGCCGCTCCGCGGGTGAATGAACCTGTCCCGGCCGACCGCGACGGCGGCTTCGCCTCGGGGTCCGGCACCAGCCTCCCTCCGCACAAGATGGACGGTTTCGCCGGGAGTTTGGGTGAGTGGCGGCGGGACGGGACGGGACGTGGTGCGGGCAGCGGGGCCCGGGGCGCGCACCTGCGGCCGGCGGGGATGCCGGAGCCGCGGGCTGGGACTGCCCGGGGCCGGCCGGGCCGGTGCGTGCGAACACCGCCCGCGGCGGGAGGGGAGGGGATGCCAGCGCGAAATCTGGTCAGCTTCAAACCATCTGTTGCGAGAGCTCCGGCTGCACTTGCCTTCTTTGTTCTTCCCTCGCCGCGGTTTTGCGCTTCCCCAGCGCTAGTTACTTGGCTTTGGGCTGATGGTTTGCCTTAGGTTGTTTGGGATTTTAAAAAACGTTACTTCGTTTTTTGCCTCTCCCTTTTGCTCCGGGGTGGGACGGACGCCGTCGGTCCGGGCGCCGCGGGCCCGGTGTCGCGCCGGGAGCCGCGGGCGGCTGTGCCCTGTCCCGGCTCAGAGCGGCTCCAAGGGCAGCGCAGCACCCCTGGAAACTTGGGGGCGCTGGCGGCATCCGCGGGAATGTTAGCGGGGCAGTCGGCGCCTCCCGGTGTCCGAGCATCCGTCCGTGCGCCCGAGGAAGCCTCCTGGCTGCCTGGGCGGCAGGTTCATCTGCGGAGCCGTGGCGTGGTCGAAAATATTTACTGCTTGCTCGTGTAAATGTTGCCAGAAAACTGATAGGCTGCGCTGCCTTCAGTTTTATGAAGGCTGCGGCAAATTCCCACCAGTTTCTTGAAGCAAAAATACTCCACCAGCCTAGTTTTTGACTTTTTGGGGGGACAGATTGCATTGGCTACCAGGTGTTGCTGATTGCAAGTGTGAACTGAACATGCATTCAAATGTAAGAATTGTAAACCGTGTAAGTTTCCATTTCTGCAAATTATAGGAGCACTGGCTTTGCAGTGCTGTCTACCTGCTGTTCTCACCGTATTCACTGCCGATGTATCTATTGCAGGCGTTTTGTAATCAAACTCCATCTTTTGTAGAATAATAAAACTGTGCCTCTTAAAAATAAGATTAATTTATTTTTACGTCACTCCTGTAGTAACAGTGAATAGTTCTCAATTTTCTGGAAAAATTGACTCATTTAAATACTTCTGAGTGTGATCCTAACCTTTCAGGTTTTTGAAATGTCAACTCCAGCATTTTGGGCATCTCTCCAAACCAAACTGGTGCACCATAATTAACAGTATGCTTTGGTAGTTTGGCTCTTTGCCAGGCATACTGTCCTTGCTCAAGTAACTGCCATGGCCATTTTAAATCTAGTGATCAGAAAGCGACACATGGAGGAATTGTACGGGTTCCGTTCCCAGTTTTCTGAGGGGAGATTGTGCCTGTGGGTGACATATGCAAATGTTCCATGGTTAATATTTATGAACCTCTTAACCCAGCAGAAGAACTGATCACCATATCAAAGCACACCGATATTGCTTTTAACTCGTGCAGTATTGGTCCCGAGAGAGGTCGATATTTAGAAACAACTGGCTTTTGTTGGAAGTAGGAAAAACTCAATTACTACGAAATAATAAAGCTCTGCTTTCTTGCGTGAGATTCTCAGTGAGCAGTAGTGTGGGATCGCCGGGTGGCCCCGCACCTTGTGCTGCAGCCACGATGGGCTCATTGGGGCATCCCATGTGTCTTATTATGGGGGGCTCCATCTGGACCTTTAATTTGTTTCACTGTTTGTTCAGGAAGGCGCTGTGATTTTATGTGAATTTAATGAGGATTAAGCTCAGCTCAGCCTTTTAAAATGGGTATTATTATATTCACTGCTAGTTGGCCTTTGATTTTGCTTTTGAGGCAAGCACTGATGCTCAGAGGTTTTCTGGACTTGGGCTAAGGAGAGGGCATTCCCAGAATCTTTTGCTTTGAAGTATGAAACTTTACGTGACTTTTTTGTTTCCAGGTTTGAATCATGCTGCTTAGTCCTCTTCTGTATTTATAATCACTTGTTGGCTGTTCTAGCTGCTAATGAGCACATAGAGTTCACAAAGATGTGTGAATTGTTCTGAGACCTTTTTTTTAAAATGTCTCTAATTAAAAATCTAATGGCTTGAATTTAATTAGCCCTCCGCTAAATGTCTTTTAGGAAGGCCATAAATTAATGTAATTTAGAATGAAATGTAAAAATTAATTAAAATTATTGTTGGCAAAACTGTGCTGTCTATGTATGTGCATGCTCAACCAGTCAAGCAAGGTTATTAGAGAGCAAGTTGTCCTTTTAATGCCTCTTGTCATTATCTGGAAGGCAAAATGTTATTACAGATTGTGCCCTCTAGCACAGGCAGAAATACCTTCTTGCATGTCTCTTGCAATTGAAAATACTTTACGCAGCTGTTTTCTTTTGGCTTCCACATTGAAATTTTTATGAGAGTAAACAGATGAAAGAAACCATTTTATATGTAATTTAGAAAATTGTTTTGGTTATTGGCTTAGTAAGTGCTTATGTAGCACTCTACTTACGAGTATACAATTACTGTGTACAGTAAAAAAATAAATCTACATGTTATGAGTTAACTTGAACAGTTGAAATAGGTATTGATTATTTTGATAAAGCACCGAGGTTTGCTGTGACTTCAGTACCTTTAGAATATCACAGTGATGTTTGAATCCCATGCATTATCTCAAGTAGGACAGTTGTATCTCACATTTGGCATTACCAAAGTGATGGTTGTCAGAGGTCTCAATGGATTCTGGCCATCTGCTTTTTCAGATGCATCCCTCCAAGTCAAAGAATGTGCTTCTGAATGGGAACAAGAAGTCTGTGAACTTGGGCTGGGTGCCTGGGCTCTTGCCCTGTGCCCTGGCTGAGACAGGAGCACAGCATGGGCGTCTGGCTCTCATGCTGCCAAGTTGCCCTGCCTCTCAGGGTCCTCATCAAAACAGATCTGCATCAGGGCAGAGAAAGCGCTGCTGGTTCTGCCAGAGGACTCAAGCAGAGAGTTCTAGCAAAAGGAAAAAAAAAAGGCAAATAAAAAAAGCCCATGTGTGAAATAGTGCAGCTAAGGCTGTCAATAAGCATTGCCCTGTTTCATCCCTGGCTCCTGTTTGTTCTGCGCTGCTGCCCTGAGTCTCTTCCACTGTGGCGCTGGTGCCTGCGAGCCCCCGGGTGAGCTGGCTCAGACACGCCCATCAGAGGGCTGCAGAAGACTGACAGTTTTGCCCATAATAATGTTGATTTTTAGGTATCATCAGGGATTATATTACTTTGCTGCCTTGCTGCTTGCCCCTGCTGTTTTGGTGTGTTTCTGCCCAAATTGGCTCGTTGGGGAGTAGGAGAAGCATGGCAGGTGGTGGGAGGGAAGCAGAGGGAGCTTCAGCTGGGGCTGGGTGGGACCGGGTGGCGCGGTGCATAGCTGTCAGCCCCGAGAGTGACTTCGCTGGGTCGTGCCTAAGGTGTGAGATCGGCTAGATTTAGACTCGGGAAGAGCCAGCCGTGACAGGCTGCCTGCGGCTGCTGAGGAGCGAGTGCTCTTTGCTGGACAGTTTTCCATTACTTTTAGCAGCTGCATTGTTTTCCCTTCTGAGAAAGCTTCTGCTAGTTGGACTCTGTAACAATAACTCGTGGTAAACAAAGATGTGGAAACATTAATCACATTGTATTAAATAAATCACTACAGCCTTTTCCAAGTTTGTCACCAGTGTGTGATAACAATGTGGAAGAGAGCATTTCAAAAGGACTCTCTCCATTATTGAGGTCTGTGGCAGAATAGTAACTCATAAAAAAATGGAGAAGTCTCAACTTCTGATTTCAAGCCATGGTTTTTGTGCAGCTGTGCAGGATGCCCTGAAGATTAGAAGGAGTCTTTCTGAAGGATTCTCTATGGTTGAAAATATTTTCACAAGAAATTAAAATTACTCTTATCTTGAAGTCTCAGGCAAGTGGAATAATTTAGGAATTTTTTTTAAAGGTTCTTTGAGCCAGTGCATTTTGTTTTCAGCGAACTCAAAGGTGAAGGAGAGCTGAAATTACTAAGTGGAGACCAATGCTTTGCTCTGCTGTTGTTACTGCAGGAAAAACTGGAGACATAATAAAAAAAAAATTCTTTTTTATCATTTTGTGCAGTATCTACATTTTGTTCTATCACTGTCTGTGTATTGGTACTAACTGCAGTTTATATGCTAACCACTTACTGGGGGCGTGACGTGGAGGTAAGTTCATATCATTTTGCCCCATTTCTTTTCCCGTGTATCGTGCAGAAGCTGTCTGTGTCAGGTAGGTTCTGAGGCAGTATTATAAGCATGTGCTGCTCCTCAGCCCTGCAGGAACCAGCAGTGTCTGTTGAACCTGTGGCTTTGCTAAAACCCAGTAAGGCTTCTCCAAAGCCCCCAGTCTCTGGGGGCAGAGCTGCTGCAGGGCTCAGGCAGAGAGGATTTTGTGGTCGCTGGTGCCGTGAGCCTGGAAAGCGTGTGTGCATGATGATTCATCTCTGGCTGGGCTCACTACCGAGAAAAATGAGTGTGTGGGGTATTTGTCATTTATTTGGGCTAGAATATTAAGTTTTATCGTTGCCCGTCTAGACTGCAGAAGTGGCCGTGGTGCTGCAATGCAATTGCTCATAGCAACAGCGAGCTCAGCCTAATTCACAGGGCTCTGCTCGTGGGATTGCTGTGTGCTATTGTCACTGCGCTGGTCTTCATAAAAATAAAAACTTTGGCAGGACATCATTCTCCCCTGCCTGAGAGGGATGGCCGTGGCTGGTGCCAGGGGAGATTAAACTCCAGCAGCAAGGAGGGAACAGGCTGTTTGCTTTAGAAACTTGGTGGCGGCAGCTCACCTTTTGCTAAAGAGTTCTTTAGTTCATGTGCAGTGAGGAGGAACCCTTTGCTCTCTAGCCAGCTGAAAAGCAAAGGATTGTGTCTTTAAAAACAATCCTATTTTGCACAGAGTAATTGGCAGTATTTGCTCTCATTGTGAGTAGTATCTCAAACACAGGAGCCTGTTAGAACTCCTTCTCTTAGAAATTCTTTCTCCTTTAGAGAGGCTTTTAATGCTTGGGATGCTTAGAATAATTTCTGGCCTTACAGTGTGTTTTTATATTCTGTAACTGAATACTTTTGATATGGCAGTAGAGTTATCTGACAGGCTTGTCCCTTGCTTGAAGAACCTACTCAGAAAGCATTTTTTCCTTCTATGCTTTATATCATGAAGTACGTAAGAGGGAAAAATTGGTCAAGACCAGTGTTCTTGGAAGTTCTTTGAAGCAGGATTTTGTTTTGTAAACATTATTATTATGAATTTTGTTGTTAGTAAGTACAGGGTGATCAGCATGTCACTCCTTGCTCTTCAGAGCTGCTTCCCTTCTTGGTATGGTTTGTATCAATTACTGAGGTTTATTTTTCCTGTCTCTCTTTAGGTCCTTGCTAAAGCTAATCCTTAATGAATGCAATTGCAAGGCCAAGAATGTTGTTCCTGTTTTACCCACACATAATGTAATGGGAAGGGTGTTAGAGCATAATTAATTTTATAGCACATGGCATGTATGATGACAGTGCAAGTCTCTGCTCTTGCTGGTGTTGCGCATTTCTAGTAGGGACGTTCATCTGTTTAGGAGGTGAAAATCACCTGATTAAGAACTTTTCATAAACTTCACTAACTTCCTTTTTAAGAAATCTCTCTGTAGTTACTGAGGAGCTCAGGTGGAACCACTGCTCACCTCGCTTTTCCTCTCTGCAAATAAGTGAGCACCAGGAGTTTAAAGAGGAATTACTTGCCTCTTTTTCTTCATCCACTTGTTTAAATTGATGCAGAATTCTAGTTTCCTGAATTTTCTTTAATTGAATGCTGAAGGTTGGTAACTGGACACCACATGGTGATGTGCAATTTTTTTCTGAGAGCTTGAGTGCCCTTTAGGTAGTACACATATGGGCATTCAGCTTGCATCCTTGGAGCAGCTTGGAGTCTGAACTGATCAGTCAATGAAAGTGGATGGGTGGTAGTGATGAAAGGGTGGCTTGTGGAGAGCAACAACATCACCATTAAAAAACTGAGTTTATTGCTAAATCTTGGAACATACAGAAAGTTTTTTCTCTTTTCATTTTGCCTTTTTCTTTTCTTCCTCCTTCTTGCTCCCTTTCTTATTTTTGTTTGGCTTTTCTTTTTGCTCCAAGATGCAAGTATTCACATTAAAAACCATCAGTGAGTGCTACAGTATTCTTAAGCTTTCTGCCCTAAGACTTCTTACTGAGTTGAACGAGCCAGGGTTTTTTAATCAGTTTTTGGATTGTTTTGCCTCTCAGTGGGTTGCCTATTTTGCTTATCCTGGATAGTTTCAGCCTAACTTGTTTACTAAATATAGCTGTGTCTTGTTGTTTAACTGCTGGTTTCTTGATCCCTTTCCCGACTTTAATGGCTGCACTGCTCTGCTTTGCATGACAGTGCTGTCGATAGGGAAGGACAGCTACCCTTCACCAAGGGTTTGGAGAATCCACCTTCTTTCTTTTGTTGGCGGTATTCACTGCCTTCCTGCCCCTTCTAGTCATGTGCAGTGCATGCTCCTGTAGCTTCTTAAGCAAAGTATTTTTGAGTGCAGGTCTGTCTTACTGTAGAAGTAGTCTTACTTTTTGTATTTAATACCTCTTCTTTCTGGAGCTTCTGGTACTTGTGAGTGACTCTTATGCATAATTCCAATGCAGTGTGAGGGGCAAGAGCAGGAGCAACAGCTATGCACTGTAAATGGATGTGATATGTTTTGTACAATTATATGGAATTTTCTATGAGTTAAATTGAGGAAGAATAGTCACTGTTGTCTGTCACCTGGTTCTCTTGTTTTGCTGAAGCTCCACTCATAGCTGTGAATGCAATGTTCCAGCATGGAGCTGGTTCCCATATTTCTGGCCAGTTTTGAGCTTAAAAAGTACGGCAGGGGGAAGCTGCAACCAGACTGGTTTATGTTTGATTGTATTTTGGATTTGTGTAAACAGTCTTAATGCATCAAGCTAAATTGGCAAGCTTTCATAATCCTCTGGGAAAACTGGGAGTTTGAAACCCAGTGGATAAATGAAAAAAAATAGGCTCTAAGCCCCAGATTTGGCTCCCTAAAGGGATGCTGTAAATTAGTTAGATCTAGAAATGTGGTTTCGTTAAAGTAAATGAAAAAGTGTTTTCATGAGAACCTTATAATTTTAAAGGCAAAAGAGTTGGGTTTCTTTATTCTGACTTGAGACACAAAAGCGAGAAAATGGCTGTTGACAAGAAATTTATATTTGCTGTCCAAACAGAGGTAATGATTTCACCACTTTTTATGGTTTTTAATGAAATGATGACATAAGGGTACTAGAAATTGTTTTAAAATGCTTAAATTAGTCAGTGGCTGAGGTAAGCAAGCCTGCACATTCATAACTAATTAAACAATGCCAAATATATATAATATGAATGGTAGGACTATTAGTTTCCTTACAGTTTACTTTATGTTACTTTTCTTCTGTTTTGAGAACAGAAGAAAAAAATGTTGCTTTTGCATCAAGGTTCTGACGAGCTTTGTGCACATCTCTGTAGAAAAGAGGAGCAGTAGGATGGGCTTGAGTTTGTTTCCATCTCCCTTTTTCTTGGTTACAAGCAGACTGTGCCATTTCCTGCTCCTGCATCCATCCTCCATCCATTAGATGGATCTTTCCTTCATTTGAACTCAAGAGTTGCATTGCAACTGGTAGGGTTTGGGAGTTGTTTGAATTTCAGAAGAGCATTTCTAAAAATGTGCTTTTTGGGATTTCTAAAGAGAGGTGTGGAAAGGAGGAACCTCCAGAGGTAAGAAGTATAAATTAAACTCTCTCAGCTGCAAGATTCAGAGACATGGCAATACTCTTGTCTGTGTAGTATCACTTAGCTTCTTTAAACAAGAGCTCTAACAAGGAGGTAATTGCAACTTTGTTTAACTATGAAATTCTGCATGGAACTGCTATCTCCTCCTCTCCCAGAGTGTGCTTTGCAAATGCCATCAGAGAGACCTGGCAGGAAGTCAGTGGTTTGTGCGGCTGTGGTGCTTGCTTTCCGAATTCTAAACATGTCCATTAAAGCCATGAGGCAAGAGGGACAATGACAGGCAGTACAAACTCCGTTGTTTGTTTTTTTTTAATAATTTGAATTTATTTTTTGTGTTCTTTCATAGGATAAGCATGAAGCAGACCTGAATCCATCTGCATGTTTATTTTCTAAGCATTTAATGATGGCGTTTTTCCATGAAAATTATATGACATATTTAAGAAAGATGACATGTTGGCAGTACTGTTCTCCAAATCTGGAATTTTTTTCTGTATTTTCTATAATCCATGACTGTAGTCTTTTCTGAAGGATGCTTGAAGGGATGAAGTGTTGGTTATAAACAAAGAGTTGGGTGATTTGAGATTTTTTCAAAGGAGCTTTAAAAATTGCTTCTCTTCCTCTTAGGCATAGAGAAAAGTGGGTCTTAGGCATAGTTGTAGAAAACAGTAAACAATTCAGATTATTGTAAAATGCCTTTTTTCCCCCTGAACACTTTATTCGGCTTATTAGTGGTTCATTAGAAATGGTATTCCAGCATGGTGCTATTCCTGTGTTGTTTGCTAGAATAACTAATCAGAATTGTTGGTACAAACTCTAAGTAGGAAGAAACGATTATGGCCTCCAAGTGCTGTAGAGCTTTGGGTGGCATTTCCAAAGTCTATCCAGCATATTAGGCAGTAATGGCATTACAAACTGATATGTTTTTGGGATTCAATTGGAAGATTGTTGAAGTGTGGAGATAATTTCTGTGTGAGGTTGACATCATACCTCAAGCTTTTGCCTGCTTGCTGATTTAGGTGCAAAGAAAACAGAAGCTGGCAGTCTTCAAATTTGTAAACTCTGAAGTTTAGAACCACTTCAGCCAAGAACTGAAAAACAATCCCAATTTATTCATGATGTGGACAGATACGGACTCAAAGGTATTGTTTAATCACAGAATGGTTTGGCTTGGAGGGGACCCTAAAGATCATCTGTTCCAACCCCCTGCTGTGGGCAGAGACACCTTCCATTCGACTAGGTTGCTCCAAGCCTCATCTACAAACAAATTTAATTCTGAAATAGACTTCCAGTTTTCATTTACAGATGCCAAAGCTTTAGGTGTTAATGGCTGTTAGTTATTTAAACTCTGGAGGGATTCAAGCTGTGGGTATGATATTGGTGGATGTTACCAATCTTTGATCTTAGTGTACTGCAGAATGGTTTATTATGGGTTAAATGTCCTGGTGTGCATTAGCAAATGCAGGAAATATTTGTTTGGAGGAATCTTATATTGTTTTTTCCTTGGGGTATTTTGTCAGTGAGCTGCTGTGGTATTGTGTGGGACTCTTAATCTGGCATTCTACTTACTGAACTGGAGATAGGAGACCAGTTTTTCTTTATATCAAGTCATATGAGATACTTGATCATTGATTTTGTGTGTGCCAGGCTCGTGGCTCTGCTACAGGAATGTTTGTATCTGTGTATAGTATTCTGCTTGTAAAGGAATATGAGGTTGGGAGAGCATTTTATTTGACTTTTAGTAGTCAAATGTTGAAGTCATCCTCCACCTCAGAAATAAAGAGTGTAAACTGTTTACTACTGAATTAAGGTATTTGAAGCATTGTTAGAGTGGAGATTTTTATCTCGTTTCCCTCTCTGCCTATCAGTTTGGTTATTGCCTAGCTAAATAACACAGGTTTTTGTGTGGAGATTCTTGCTAACGTGCTTTTAATTATCTGTATTTACTTAATTATTATTTGCAGTAGAAATTTCAATTTCCTCCTCCTATAGCTACAGCAGCTTTACCAGCAAAAGGGCTTTAACTTGGCTGTTGGTTTTTGTGAATGAATGGCAGTGTTGCTGTTTGTTTTTTGTAGATCACAAAGGAATGTTTTTTTCAAAAGCTGTAGATAAAATGATAAGGAATTGCAGGAAAGTGAAAGAGAATTGACAAGAAAGCTTGCGTGGAGTGGAGTCTAAATTGTATTTGTCAATTCATGCAGATTTGTGTTTGATAAGATCACTTATGTCTGCCTTTCAGCCATTAATTGAAGTTAATTTAAACAGATAAAAATTTAATAGTCCTTATTTTAGTTTCCAGAACTAATTGGGAAATTTCCAGACTCTGATGTCTGCATATGTATATACATAGCAACACACCCACTGACATCCCCCTATCCTCTCCCCCAGTTTTGTTTAAAGGATTCCAAGTCTGGCCACCCTTCTAGTGAAGGAACTTTCCCCAGTATCAAATCCAAACCTGTCCTGGTGCAATTTTGTGTGTCGTATCACTTATTTCCTAGGAGACCGACCCCCACCTTATGTATAACTTATCTCTTATGTAATGTAGCCCTATCTGGACTTTTTGTATGTGTGATTAATGTACCTTTTGGTTTCCTGTCAGGATTGTTGGATCTTGATTATCTTAAGCATTGCAGAAGGTATTTTGGTTTTGAAAAATTTTAGGCTAACTTTGCAGTAGCTTTTTTTTTTATTTTTGCTCTTTGCCATGTTGCTTTTTACAGAGTCTTTTGCATGCAGTGTATGGGTTAAAACTCAAAATACCTTCAAAGTCAAATGAATTAGTAGGGAAATCTTTACTAGAAAAAAGTGACTTGCCTAAGATGAACAAGTAGCTGCATTTTGGCAAACAGCTCTTCTGTACTATCATACAATCTTTGGGTATGTATTTTTAGAAGAAAAATGGGTAGGGTTGATGTAATCTAAGAGTTGCCTGTTGGGTCTTAACTCCAGTTTTCTTCATCAGCTTAACTACTCCGAATGTTGCAGTACTGGCTTTCTGGCTCCTGCCTTTGATCTGCATCTTGCTTTGTTGAGAAACAGAGGTGCAGAAACAGCCATCTCATAGTGATTTTCATCTGCCTCATCAGCTCTAATGTGTGTGCTAACATCCCCCCGTTCTCTCTCACGAACAGTTCATGTTGTGTCCTACGTTCTCCCCAAGCTCCTTGGTGGCCTGGAGCCAGCCACGTGCTGCCCGTGGGCACTGTCACACTGGGGAGCAGAGCCAGGTCCCCACTGGGATTTGGGGTAACCCCTCTGGGGCAAGGCCCTGGAGATGGAAACCATCTCTGCTTCTCTTTGCTGGTTCCCCTGTAGACGTGGTCCTAAGTGATGCCTAGGGAAGCTGGGTGATGTGACAGCAGAGACTTCCATGTGGCCCTACAAAAATAGGGGTAATGCTAATAATTACATATCACATGTAGCTTTGACTTTCTGTGAACAAGCAGTTTTGTAGCAGGGAAGGGAAAGGAAAATGCCTGCTCCTGGAAGGAAGGCCTCTAATTGGAGACTGCAGGAGCCACCCTGGGGAACTCTCTGGGGTGGTTTCATGGGGATGCTGACAAGATGCAGCTGCTGGAGGGATGCTCTGCAGAGCAGCTTGTGTTTGTTCCTGTTGTGTTAAACTGCTGTGACATGTGCTCCTCACTATGAGTACCTAGATTGTCCAACAATTTCTACAAAAAATGCCCTCTCCAGTACCTCTGTGGATGCCTTGTTGTAATTGTTTGGGGTTTTTTAATATTTTATTCTATGTGGAATATTATTTTGTGTTTTTCACTGGGTGCCATTTAACTTCAAGTTTTTGCTGGAAAGCTCTTGAGGTTGTGTACGACATGCTTGCCATGTTCACCATGCTTGCCGTGGGCTATTTTTATGTCATGTCACCCTTTTTCTAATCTGTGCTCCCCTGAGATGCTGACTTCTAGTGTTTTCAGGGTTATAAAAGCAATTTTCTGTCTCTTGGAAACAGGTATTAGAATAGGTTTCAGTCATTTACCTCTTGTGCTACGTGAACCATTTGTATTCTCAAAATGGAAAACTCAATCACCTGGATTCTCTGATAACTTGATGTCTTTCTGGGCCACTTCCAGGGATCCTGGAGCAGGAGGGTGCTGCTGCTTGTTGTGCTATACTGGCTGTTCAGTCCAACAAGATTCTGCTCCTTGGTTCTCTTCTAACAAGAACCATCCCTCTTATTTAGTAAGATAATGGCTGCCATATGATTGTCTTCATTACCCTCTTTTCTTCTAATGTTTCATGTGTGCTTATGTACTAAAAGCTTTGGGGGACCATCTTCCATGCTAGTAAAACACTGAAAGTAGGTAAGTTTCTGCATTTAGAAATTTAGTTAGAGCTACACTTTTTCAACATATAGCAAATAATCATAAAGGCATTTATATTATTTTTTTATACTCTGAGGTACATTCCACTTATTTGTTAATCGTTATTGGTTTGATTGTTTTGTTTGACGTAACCCATTTTTCCAAGGACTTTTATTGCAGCAATTACACATGTACAATGTGAAACTTAGAAGGAAGTGCCACATCAGATCACTGGAGGTTCTCTGCTGCTTTTACAGCTAATTTTTATGTTTTGTGGTGTTAAAGTTAATGATTTCTTGCTGTGCACACCATTCACGTGCGTAGTGTATGTTGTATCTGCTTTATTACTGAGAGTATTTTTTTGAACCCACATGTGTCAATGTAATTCATGGGAAACTTATCTTTGGTTTTGTAATTGAACACACACAGTTGCGTTTAGGTGCTTTCTAGTGGTGCCTCTTTTATTGCTCTAACAAGTGACTTATAGCAGTCGTATGGAGTACTTGTAATTACCAAGAGGTACTGCAGCTCTTCTGTTACATATTGTGATCTCTTTTTTTGCCATTTGTGGTGTTCTGTTCTCATTTTGCATTTCACTTTTCTACTCTCTTTTGACTAAGCTGCGTATCAAGCGGTTCATCTGCTTTCTACCTACCATAAAAAACCCTCAGTTTTAGTTTTGAAGCAGTAATTTATAGTCCTTTAGTAGGTCAGTGTTCCTGTTTGTATAAAAACATTTCTGAAGGTGTCAGCAAGAGCGAACCAGCTGCAGTCAAGCTGTGGTGGTGTTCTCACTGCATTCCCTGCTTGGAGGATGGACAATGCCTGTGGGAGTGTGCTTTGCTCTGTGTGTGTAAGCTCCTCATCACCGTGGTACCCTGCTGTGCTGGGGGAAGAGCTGGACCCATCCCATGGCTCAAACCATGTGGTGATGGAGCTGTTGGAGGACTGCAGGGGGCTGGTGAGGGACAGCTGTGGCAGTAGAGAACTGCAGGCTCCTGTGACTCTTCTGTCTTGGGAAGCAAAATAATTTTGTACTTTTTTTTTTAGTCTGCTTTTATAACCTCTCTTCAGGTGAGTACTGAGTACTGGCAGTATTTGAGGGCAGTAGGGAGAGGAAAACAAAAGGTGAGCACTTGAAACCCAAATGATTCCTTGTATAAAATATTTAGGATTAGCTGTGTGCCCATCAACATGATAATGAGTGTGTTTCTGCAGAAAATCAGCTAATTCCTGATCTGAGTTTCCAGGCTAGATGCTTTATCTCATAATGGCTTTCTCACATGTCCAGGGTGACAGCAGTAACTCTGTTCTTGTAGTCACGTTGGAGAAGCCCTTGAGTCTTGCTGAGGAGCTTTGGGATGCTGAGGCTCAGCTTTGCTTTCCCCAGGGAGCCTGGGGCAGGGGGCTGCAGCAGTGCCACGTCTGCTTTGACTTTGGTGGGTCACTCGTGGTGGCTGTGTGGGAGGCTACTGGCAGGACCAGTTTGTCACTATGTCTCTGGAGGGCAGAGGATGTGGGGAAGTGAGTGGGCAGTCAGTGGTCTGAAAACTTGGTTTGGAAACTGTAAAGATAACAGCGTGTAAAGAAATTGAAGGAGGTGCCTGGTGGTTTGTGCTGCCCTGTTCGGCCAGCCTGTGGTCTGGCTCCCCTGTGCACAGACCCGTCTGTCCCTGTTGTGGAGCTCCTGGCTGCCAGCACGCTGGGTGCAGGTGGGTCACTGCACACCCCAGAGTGTGAAAATGCTTCCTTGGTGTGTGGCTGCAGGACCGATGCTGTGAGGGAGGAAGAACAGCTTGGTGTGCTAGTAGGGCACTTGGGGAGACAGTTGGATGCTGTTGAGCATCCCAGTACTCTCCAAATCCCAGCCACTTTCTTCTCCCTTTGCTGCTTTTCCTACACTTCTTCCCGTCCTTTTCCTGCCATTCTCAAAATGGGTGTGTGAAAAGACAGAAAGGATTTTCTTTTTCAAAGCCTTCTGAGAAAGCCTGATGTTACACATCCACCTATGTCATTGTGTCTTCTCAAAAATCAAATATAAACGAACATAGTATTGTTTTCTTAACCAAACCAATCCCAAACTGGATCTAATTATCCCATTTAATTATCATTGTTTGTCTTACTGTCCTTATTAAGACAGTTATGCATATGTTCCAGATGAGAAAATGTGCTTTAATTTCATTTTACTGTTGCTGTATGCTAAATGAAAAAATAAGCCAACCTAATTCCCTTAGAATATATATTTTATGGAAAACGTATACTCCCTTGGAATGTAGATTTTATGGAATTATCTGAAATTAAGGAGTCAATAATTTTAACCTAATACTTCATTTATAAGACTTGATTTTGAGCTTCATATTCTAAAGCTAGTGTGTTGTAGAGCAGGTAATCATAGGAAAGGCAAATAAGTATCAGATTACAAAACTTTTCTACATTAAAAATATGACCATATGTGCCTTTGAATAATTCCAGATGGAAGGCTGCTTGTTTATAATTTGCTTTATATTACATTTCTTCAGGATTCTTTGCTGCCTTTTTTTTTTTTTTTTGTTATTGTTGCAAATCCAGAGATATATTACAAGCAGAAAAAAATAAAGAGTGCAAAATAATAGTTTATGCCAGCAGACTTTTAGGCTGGACATTATGAAAAATTTCTTCACAGAAGGGGTTGTAAAGCATGGGAGTAGGCTGCCCAGGGGAGTGGTGAAATCACCTTCCCTGGAAGTGTTCAAAAACCAGTATGGCCCTTGAGGACATGGTTTAGTGGTGGATGGTGGTGGGTTGATGGTCAGACTTGATGAGCTACCCATTTCCAACCCTAAGGATTCTATTTCACTTGCTAGGTGTGTAAATCCCATTCCCCAACGTTTTGGTTGCATACTTGAGCTAGCAGGGGTGTCAGCTTTGGCTTGGTCATCCAGACATTTTTAATATGTTGTTAAGTGATCCCATTTTAGAGTACAACTCTTTCTTAATATGTATTTTAAGAAGCATATTCAGATGCTTATTTAGAAAGCTCCCAAAGCGAATGTGGAACCTTTCAAATAAAAAGGGAAAAAAAATTTGAGAAAGTTACAAACCTCTGAAAACATGCAAAAATATTATAATAAAAATGGTTTTTCAACCTTGGCTCTGTTTGCTGACAGCAGTGCAGCACAGAATTCCTTTTGAAAGAAACATACTCTTGAAACTCGTCAGCTAATTCTGTTTCATGAGACCTCTTTTAACAGCCCTGTGTTACAAAAAGAAACTTAGAAATAGACATAAGCTTGGTTCATTTTGTCAAAGGCAGTGGTTGAATATTTTATCTCAGTAATTGCAGCTGTGAGAAAAATGGCAAGGTGAGAAAAATGGAATTTTAGGTTATAATTAATGCAGCTGTAATTGTTCCTGTGTGGGAGGTCACCTGGGGCTCCCTCTGGGAGTGGGCTGCAGTAATCCTCTTACCCTCCTGCCCTGGGCAGTTCGATCATTCTCGATCCCCACGTGGAATGCCTGAATTGCAGTTCTGGTCCCTATTAGTCCTTGCTTGCTTACTCCTTATGATGGAGCACTATCGGGTTCATTCAGGATGATCATTTCAATTCTTACTATTTGTGTCTTTTTATAGTGTTTTCCTTGCATATTTTTATTTACTAATTTCTCACACAACTTTAACAGTATTTCATAAGTCTCTGTTGTAGGAAATGATAACGATACCCATATCAATAGGTTCTTTATGTTTAATTTCACTCAAAACATCATGTGGGGTCCACGTGCAGTGTATTAATAACAAAAATTATGAGCTTGGCATAAAAAGTGCCTGTTCCAAGTTGTTTTTTCATCTATATCGTCTTTGTTTTTATTTGTTTATTTCCCCACAATCAAATTTCAGGCCTTTAAGAAAGGCTATGTACTGTATTTATTTAATGACAGAGGAAAAAATACGGGGTTTAGTTTTGGCCATGACAATCACAAAGTCAGAATATCTGGAAAAGTTATGTCTGGAAGCTTTAGCTTTCTTTTACTACTTCTTGGGGATAAATATTGACTAAATTACTAATTATTCAGGAGTCGTGTGAAATACAAAATACTTCAGAGCCTTGTGATTTTAAGCCTTTAGAAGCTTGCCCCAATGCCTTTGACTGGACCATATAATTAAAGAGGTATTCTTCATGTGGTTTGCTGAGATATTAACTGCTTGTGTCTGCAAAATGGGGGTTTTCTTTTTGTCATGCAGGGAAAGTGAGTTCTGTGGTGTGTACTTTTTACAATAAGTGCAAAGGTGTATATTTAAAAAAAAAAATCAGATCAGTTTCAATGATGTTACAAGTATTTGCAGCTTAAGAGAAATCATCTTGATTTCTCAAAAAGCATCATCTTTGCTGAAAAGTGCAATTTGAGTAAAATAGTTTCTGGAGTACAGAACCTCCCGTACAGTGCTATTTCTGAAATACTGCAAGGAAAGAGGCCAGGATTAGAAGGGGAGAAAAATTTAGCAGTATGGAGGACTGGGATTGCTAATGGTAAGCTTTTTCTCATGCTTCTGACTGTACCATTTTTATGGTCTTTTAAGGAGGGATATTATGATAATTATTCTAGGCTCAGTTACTTCTGTGGTCATCTTTATCTGTGGTTTAGACTTTTTTTGGTTCCAATTCTATACATTAAAGGATTTTATCACTTTTCTATGAAACTTTTGCCATGGTCCTTTAGCATTTCAGATAAAAACTCCTTTGCAGCTAGAAATTCCTATTAACTGGCTTGTTTCTCACTCAGAGTAAGTTTAAATGTATTCACAAGCCCTTGTGTATAAAGAGGAGGTTGTTTCCTTGCAGTTGCTTTGAGAAAACAGGGGAGTGAAGGAGCTTTTGCAATATCAGCCTTGTTTACTCAGTTGCTGTTACAACAACCCCTCAGAATTGCTGCTTTGTAAATGACACCCTACCTACTGTTAATTATTTTTAATTCTAAAATGAATTCTATTTGGTGAGCATTTAACCTGGAAGACTTGCCTTGGTATGTAAAGCTGATTAGCTTCCATGGTGTGGTGTTCTTTGTATGTGTTTATTTTTTAAAGAGCTGATGTAGCAGCAATAAGGCACTATCTGGCATTTCTTAAGGTTTATGACGATTCCTCTGCATTGGGGTTTCAGGAAGACACTGTCACCACACCCTCCAGCAGCTCCATCTTCTCTGGGGACTCCTTTTCCTGGTATTTCCTATGGTGCCTGTGAGATTCAGCTGTTCACAATTTGACTTGTTTTACCAGGTGACCAGTGATAAACCCCATGAGAAAAACCATTGCAAGGTAGCAAAACCTGCCCACCTGTGCCTTTGCGAGGGGTGGAAGGCTGGGGAGGGGTGTGATATCTTGGAGTTTAATTATGATAGAAACTCTATTTTGGCATAGAAATGTGTAGCTCACTCAAGTTATATCAGCACAAATATTCTGTGTGGAGCACGAGGAAGATGGTGTGAGGTGGGTGCATAATCAGCTTAAAACATGGCTGAATTGGTTGTTCACTCTTCCAGCAGGATTTGCCTTTGAGTAGAAATCAGGAATGAAGAGCACAGGCTCACCTGGAGGTAATTTGCTGCAGGAAGGTGTATGATTTGAAAAAAGGAGAGGGATGCTGTAAATGGGAGGTGTGCCTGCCTCCCCCAGCATGTCCTTTCACACAAACTAATGGTGTTTCCTCAGGTGAAATGTGGGCTGGCACAAGACAGGAGACTGCTTTATATCTTGAAATAAACATTTAAATATTTAATTAAAAGCAAATGTGTGGGGGAGAGGATGCCTCAGGAGCACAGACGATTTCAGTAACCAAAATGTGTTGAAAGAGAAGGTGATGCATTGCATAAAAATCTAGAGGATTGTTGAGTGTTGAACTCAGTGATACGGTTAACTTCTTCATAGAGAAGTTCCTCAACATTGCTCAAAAAACCATGTTATGGCTTTTGGCATGGATAGCTTTATAAATGGATACTTTTTTGTTTGAAAGTCACTTTTTGATCACTTTGCTCTTTCTGTATGGGTATGTTTGAAGTTTTTTGTGTGAATGAAGAAGAAAATGGTAGGTGAATGATGTTTTTGGTTCTGCAAAACACCGATGCTCCCTAGTAAAACCACTAACTAAGGGTTAACTGCTTAAAAATTCCCTGTACAGGTGTTCCTGGGTTAAAATGCTTAAATAGAAATGCTTCAGGTTTATTTTATTGTGACTAGATAGATAATGATTTCTCCAGCTCTTTTTGGTGGTTTAATCGGCTTACTTTTTCTAAATAAGCAAATCTCAAGTGACATGGAGATGACTGTGAGTCAAGAAAGTGCAACTGCACAATTGTTTTCTTGTTATTTTTAGTAGACATGTCTTAACTTCTTATTTGTATAACTTTCCTAATTTAATGAACTCTGGTACCTATATTAGATGCAACTGCATACTTTGTTCAAATGTCTGAGTGGTTATTCAGTTTTTCTCTGTTTTATAAATGAATTACCCAGAGGTATCTATTTAAATCCTGTATTTCTGATGCTACACTATCTTAAGACATGGAGTCTCATTTGCTTGGGCTGCATTTTTGTAGGTGACACTTGACAAGCCAGCAGACAGGAATTTAGAAACTGATAAGTGCTGGCATCTTTTGTTACTGATCACATTCTGCCACACATGCCCTCACAATGGGCCTTTAGGTTTTTGTTTCCTCCCTTTGCATCTGTTCATGCAGGGCTTATTCTTTGCATGTTGGCTGATTTGCAGACACGTGTTAGTTGAGTTATTTTTGTGTTGTATTTCTTTGCAGTCAGGGAGCTAACAAAAACTGGTGCAGTGAATGTGTGAAATGCAGTGAATTTGCTCATAGCTGAAGCTATTGGTGTAGCGCTTTGCAACAATATAATGAATACTCAAAATGTGAATTTGCAGCTTGGCAAGAATGGTGAGGAGTTCAGCATTTAGCATCTTTGCCATGTTTTTAGTACATGCACATCTTTAATGTACTCTTTTTGTGAGAAGTCTCCAGAAGACTTAATGTTTAGGCCAGCAAAACAGGGAATACTCTACTGAAATAATTTCCCCCTTCTTTTCCATTCTATGTAGGATTTTTTTTCTTTTCCTTATTTTCACATGTGTGATTGTAAAAATTGCATTCAGTTCAATAACTACGTGTACAGCTCATGCAGAAACTCTTACAATACAGGCTGTTTTCCAAATGTCAAAAATGTATTCTTACTAATGGTGCAGTGTCTGCAACGTCTCAACCTCTATTTTTAAATTATATATTAGTGCATAAATTCTCCAGTATTTTAACTTCTGAAGTTATTTTCACCCAAGTCCATTTACCTCAGTCTTCATGATTTGCCTGTGGGCTTGTTTCAAAATGCCCACACTTTTAACCAATATGGAGTGAGTGAATTTTTTTTGGAGGTGTAGTGCTGGATGGGCCTGTTTTCTTTTTGTCTCCCATCATTCTTCCCCACAGGCCACCAGTGAAAATTAAATTCTTCAAGATATTAGTTTTCCAAATGAAAATAGACTTTTCAGTGAGTAGGTGAGAAATGTTTTTGTGACTACAGGAAGAAAGATCAGTGTGTGTGTAAGAGACAGATTATTGCTGGCTTTTATCTTCTTGTTGGGTTCTACTGGCACCTTCTCTTTTCACTGGTGTAGGTTCCTCTTGTTCCACCTAAATTATGGCCAAGTTCCAGCCTTCACAGTAAATTTCAGTTAGACTTCTAAAGCTAACTTGAACTTTAGACACACAGTATCTTTATTATATTTATTAGCAAAAAAGTATTTTTTTTCTTTTGTGTGCTATGTATGTAGAGTAGACTGATTTCACATTCTTCAGAGAGGGGGCAAATTCTGTCAACTTCTGGCTTAAATAGTCAGATATTAAAATGAGTAATCCCTTGCCATGTTCTTGACAGGCGGACTGTCCATCAACATAAATCAGTTATCACATCAGACTCTACTGAAGTTTTTTCAACATATGCAACCAAAGCACAGCAGGCCAGGTCTCCTCTCCTTGATGGGGTTCTGTTGATCAACATCAGCTGAATTTCTGACCCAACATGTGCAGTGGTCTCAATTCCCAAACACAGCCCTCCTGGCTCCGCCAGATGCCAGTGCCACATTTATATTGGAGGAAAGTTTGTTGTATCAGCTGTGTTACAAAAAAATCTGTTTTCCCCGGGCTGTTTGTTACAGACTGTTCATTGTGACTTTGGCTGGCTGTCAGATGCTTTGTTTAAACAAACAAATTTCTTCTCCTAGTTTTCCTCAAGATGTCCTGCAGTGAAGTACCTCTGACTGAGACAAAGTGAGTGATACATATGTATTCAATAAGTGACATCAGCTTTGTTCAAACACATCAATAAAGCACATTGAATTGTCACTTTCGAATATGTCCTAGTAGCAGTAAAACAGCAAGCAGAATCTGTAAAAATTTCCAAGCCCCTTACCTTCTGTCCCAGAGGTTTTGTTCCCCTTCATGGCAGATGAGTGCCAACAGCATGTGTACTTCCTGTGTTGTTGCTCAAAGGTGAGCCACAGAAAGGTACGATCTGCCATATTTAAGGCAGAAGTCCTTATGTACAGTTATGTCAAAGCAACTGTGTGTTTACATTTCTAAATTTTTTTTTCCCTTTTTCCCCATGAGTTTTGACACAGCATTTCGGAGCATCTGCTGACAAGAGTATGTCAGAAGAGCGTAGAGTAGTATCTTCTATTCTTGCATTTTGGCTGGCAGTGTGTTTTGGCTTGCTGATATATTACATTTGTAATCCTATACCATGCATGCTGTCCTAGAATAGATCATAGAATCACTGAAAAATGTAGGTTGGAACCACTGGAGGTCATCTGGTCCAACACCCTCCAGCTCCAGCAGTGATGGCTTCAAAAACAGATAGTGTTACTCAGGGTCTTGCTCCAGTTGAGTTTTGAATATCTAGAAGAAAAAAAAAAGGTTACAAGTCTGGGTGCAAGAAAAACAAAATGGATTGAGGGTGTGGTGTTTAAAGGCTTAGACAGGTGGCTGAGTTGGAGTTTTCTTTGTTGCCCCTTCCCTTTGCACCTCTGAAGAGAGTTTGATTCACTTTTTTTTCTGTAGTTGGCACTCCCCAAGGTAATGAAGAATTGAGTTGGCTCCTGCTTTGACTTTTCTCACAGCCTCTGCTCTTGCGTGGTGTGCTGCAGCCTCCTTACCACTGGCTCTCTCCAGCTGGCCCATCTCCTGTGTACTGGAAGATACCAAACTGGACGTGTATCCAGCTGCCACCCAGATGGGAATAATAGTTTCTGCCAATGTGTTGCCTGCAGTTCTGCTCAGACAGCCCAGTGTGTGGGCAGCCTTGGCTGCTGCAAGGATCCCTTGCTGACCCCTCCCAGTTCCTTCACCTGGATCTTCAGCTTCTTTGTGCTGGTCATCCCAGCCTGAATGGCCATGTGGGGTTTTCCTGCAGTGCTGCAAGACTGGGTTTGTTTTTGCTGAATATTGTGAGACTTCTGTCAAACAGGTTTTCTCGTTTGTCCTGATGCTGGGGAGCAGCAGCCCTACACCCCACCACTTCAGTCCTCCACAAGGTTGATGTCATGGATTCACAGAGTTGTTCAGCTTGGAAAAGACCTCAGAGATCAAATCCAGTTATTGATCCTGCATTGCCAGGCCCACCACTAGACCATGTCCCACACAGATGTGCTGCGTCTGTGTGGCATTTAAATATCCCCAGTGGTGGTGACTCAACCTAGAAGTAATTTATGTAATGTGACCTGAATTTTCCCCTTAAACTGCATGAGGAGTGGGGTATTGATTACTGCTAAACAGGATGAGGGTGTTTCCATCCCATTGGCCAGATGAAGCAGTATGGAGCTGGGTACTGACCCATGAGGGGGCACCATTGAGATCAGCCACCAGTAGGACCATTACACCACAACCCCTGCACTTGAAGCCCAGTGACCCAGCCAGTTTTTCATCCCGTGCCTAAAAATAGTAAGATGCCATCTTCTCACCCCCAATCCTTACATTTGAGCAATGCAGATTTAATAAACGTGTTAGTGGAATGGAAATTGTTAATACTGTAAACCTCTAAAGTGCATCATTGCATCTAAGAAAGAATTGGGAATTGTTTGTGGAAAGACAACCATCCAGCAGAGGGATCTTTTTGTTTGGTTTTTTAACCAGTATAGATTTGTGAAAGTGTCACATTCAAAGTGATTTGAGCTGAAAAGAAACGAAAGGGAGAATTGCAATAGGTTTGAGTTAATTTTTTGGCACTAATTTACGTTGTTCAAGCTTTATTGCACTGACTGTATATGGAGGCCGTTTATAGGAAAAGCAGCTGAGTTAGAGAGGCTTTAAGGAAAATGCAGGGCAATAGAACAGTAAAGTATCAGGAGCGTACAGCATATTGGGACTGTTTTTAGATCATTTTTGCTTTAAAGTCACTGAAATTTTAAAACTGTTAAACATACAACTTTTTTTCTTTTTTCCTTTTTGATTTTCTTTACACTTTATGAGACTCTTTCCTGGATGTGACGGCAGAGAATTGTTTGTTATTTGGAATTCATTTTGTAAACTGTTATTTAGAATTCATTTTGTCCTTCTGAAAAGGACTTTGTGTTTGGCTTGGATAAGCCCAAGGTTTATAAGCACAACCATCCTGAAACACTTGGGCTCATCTGAGCCTTGAGATGCAGCTCTGGGCAGGGGTTCTGTTTCATAGGGCAGTGAGACAACTTGAGTGAGTGTTGGGAAGTCACAGCTGAGCACCACAGAGCTATGAACTCGCTCAGGAGAAAATGGGGATGGGAACAAGGGATGTCTGTGAGCTTTGTGGAGAATTTTCCCACCATGTCAGCGTGAGGAATGGCATTACAAGTAGGGGAGATTGCTGTGTGGACAGAAGCAGGGCTTCCAGTTTTGCACAGCAAATTAAGACAGGAATAATTCAGACCAGCACTCCTGTCATAAGGGAGGATTAGTATGATAGTCCTGTGTTGTGGTGATTGCACAGATTTTATACCTCTTTTCCTGCTCTTCCTCCCTGACACCTCCCTCTCCATCCCCTTCCCCTTGTCAAGCTCACCCAGCACCCACCACAATCTGCTGCATTGACAGACCTGTTCAAACAGGTATATTGTGTTTAAAATATATGTCCATAGCTCTGCATTAGTGCATTAATTTTGCTCATCTCACTCCGCTATTACTTACATGTTCTTTCTATTTCTTGTTGGTTTTGAACTTGAGAAGGTTTGCACAACCAAAGGTGTGTTTGCTTGCCTTTTAATTAAGCCAAGCAGCTTTGATTGTCAAAAAATACACAAGTATGTTGACTTTGCTAGTGGACAAGTGTTTGGTAGATGACTTAAATTCCACAAAATCTATGGAAAGGAAAGTGTCTTCTGAGAGGCACCTCAATGAATGAACATACATTTTCAGCATGCCATAAGTGACTTGTATTAGCAAATGCAGAGGTCGGAATGTCACCTGCAAAAGAATGTGGTGGTGGCAGAGATCAGAACTAGTGTGCTGGAAATGAGCAAAAAATTGTTCTTGAAAATTTTCATGTGCTTGTTTTTGTCCTAAGTGTTGATACAATGTTTTTGAAGGTTATATAAAAGATAGCCTTTTTAAAAATTGTGTAAGCAAAATAAAAACGTAAGAATTATTGGCATGAATGTGGAAAAAATTCATTAATTTATACAGCTGTATAAGTGTACATGCATGGTACTAGAGACATTGAAGGAATGCATGAAGGAATAAATACAAATGGAGGTGCATTGCCCTTTTATCCTTAAACACTCGAGTTTGCTGAGAAAATAATGATCAATTGGTCAAGGTGGTGGATGTATAGATTGATGCCAGCAGGAGTGTTTACAATAAAGAGAATACCTTCAGTTTTGAGTAGAATTCATACCTATGTTCATCATACCTTGAGGAGTAGTCACTTTTTTGAAAATAATTTGCTGTCAACTACATGGAAAAACTTGCAATCTAGTTTAACCTAAAGGAAGATGTTTATCATATTTTAATTTTTTCATTGTTGACAGTGGCGAGTGGGTGGGGTGTTTGTTTTTTTTTGTTTGTGTTTGCTTTACTTTGTTTTGTTTTATTCTTTATTTTGTTTATTTTTTACCTTTGGTGCTTTTTGGGAGGGCTTTTTTTTCCCCTCTCTCGACATGTTGCCTGAAACTCACCTTGCAGTAGTTGAATATGGAATTGAGCAGCAAGCTGTATCTACTGGAGGGGGCTGCAAGTTCACCTTAAACTGCTGTTTCAGTGAGAGAGGACTTTGGTGTTGGGGAAAATTGGGGCAGGGTTTTGAGAGGGAAAAGCTTATGTGCAGTTAGGAATTTCCCCTTCTGGTGCTGCAGGGAAGAATCATATGCTCTGTTTTCACTGTGTGCAGTCACTGGAGGTCTTGGTCTTTGTGGTGATCTGATCAAGATCTTGTGCAAGCTTAGAATTTTTGACACAAGTCAGTAATTTCTGTTCAGAGAAAACCACTAAGTTTTAGGCAGCTCTGATGTTCATCTCTGCACCTTAGATTTGCAGTTACAAAAGTGTTTCTTGGTCTGTCAGTCTGATTGCAATTCAACCATCAAATTAATTTTAGAGAATATAATTTCTAATAATTACTAGTGGTGTAGTCATTACTGTGCAGCTGCATCATTTTGAGGAGCTCTTGTATTGAGCTTTTGGTTAATTTGCCTTTTGTGCTGTTAGAAGTAAGTACAAAAAGCTTGTGATAAAAATCTCATCCTCATCTGTGAGTTTGTTAGATGGAGCTAGTGGAATTGAGTAGAGACAAAGCAATTCAGCTTCAGTCCCCCAGATTCCTCCAAGTGACGTTGCACACAAAACAAAAGAGAAATACAGAAGTTACCACTCCTTCCTTCAGTGTTTTTTCCCCTTGCAGATTTAAAGTGCTGACTAAAGTTTGAGCAGCTCTATATGTGACTACCTGTAAAAAAAGTTCAGTCTGCAAGTAATATTTTGTAGCATCAGAAATTATGAGAGCTGGAAATCTCATTCTGTGATGCACTAGCATTTTCTCCACCATCATCTCTTGCTCTACTCCATCCTTCTGCTCTTTTGGCTTGGCTGCTGCATTTTTTTTTCCCCCAGGTACAGGCAGGTACTTTAAACAAGCAGCTGGCAGGGACTAGCAGCCCTTTCCTCTTTGTTGGCAGGATTTGGTGAGGTCATGCAAGCACTTGCTCCAGGAGCTGGGAAATTGCGTTGCAGTCTGTTCCAGTTAGGTTTTTGTGAGTAATTGCAGGCTTCCCTTATCTCTATTGTCTTAAGGGTTTCTATTGTTAATTGGTTCAGTTGCATGAAGCTGTGACAGCTGTGATAAGCCTTAGCATTTTTACTTCCAGTTAATATTTATAAAACATGAATTTCACTGTATGTGGCTTGAAAGTCAGATGGAGATCCTCTGAGTGTATTTGTTTAATTGTCTGTAGCCAAGTACAATTAGCATGTACTGTACGGGCAGTGTAATTATCCTGTCTAGTAAGCATGCAGAATTCTTCCTTACTAGAAGATTGTTTTATTACTCCCTTGGTGTAGCATGGGGCAGCAGTTGGATCCTCATGCTAAAAATAAGAAAGGAAGATGTGCATTTTGTGGATTGCATCAGCTTTCAGCAAGCTTAAAATAATGTATTGTGCAAGAACATGTCCTTCAGCTGATTCCCTAAAGACTATTGACAAGTTTAACTTCTGTGAGCCACACAGACACACACATCTCCTGCCATGTATGGACACAGAAATAATACCATTCAGCTTCTAAAATAACTCATCAATTTTTATGCATTGGTCTAAATTCAGGAGCAATTTGTAGTGTTTGCATGGAAGAGAGTAAAATATAGCCCTCGGAATTTGATTGATTTGGCATGAGTGCTGTCTAATTAAGTGCTTTTTTTTTGAATGGATGTGCATTGATGCCTTTTTTTGGTTTATTTGGATTTTTTTAAAAAGTGAAATCATATATAGATGTTTTGGAAAGTGAAAGCTTATTTTATTGGTTACTTTGGAAATGATGCATTCTTATTACCTGTTTACTGGGCAGGACAAAAAAAGAGGAGTGTGGTACACAGTAGGGAAGAGATCACTGTGACACTGAAGTTTGCTGTTTAGGGAAAAGAGACTTTGTAGAAAAGGTGTTTCTATAATTTTCCCAGATTGAACGGGTGGTTGCACTTGTTGATGTTTGAATCAATGCTGACATACAGCTTCTAATATTTTTTATATTGGCAGTGTAGCAGAATGAGCCCATTTCATGGAAAGACTCACTAAGATATTTTTCATTTTAACTTACTGTAACAGGACTAATCCAAAATCATAAGTCTCTTTAATTCTGTATACTAGAGGCAATCTCTTGATTGCAACTCTTGGAGAATCAGCAATAAATGCATCCCACATACCAATTATGCATTACTGCTTGTGCTTGCTCATAAGTTGACTGAATGACTGTAGTAATTAATGTATGTAATATCTTGTACAACAGAGGTGTATTGGTGTATTTCTAGCACAGAGGTGCTTAGAAATAACTCTTTTTTTTTTTTTTTTTGCTTCAGCTGTAGAATAATGTTTTTGTTCTGTACGTTGGTGAGTTTTGTGTGTTGTCTCCATGTAGATAATACTTGAAGAGAGAGCATAAATGGTTGTTCCAGTAGGCTAAGTAGCTATTGACCTAAATGTTTAAAGCTGATTTTGGAGATGTGAGATGAAAGTATAACTTCCATAAATGAATGGGACTTCAGTGTTTGAGACTTCTGTTTATTTTCTGCTCTGTTTCTCACTCTGGGTTTTTGGGTTTTTTTTAAGGTGTAAATTAAAAGTAATGGCATCATTAAGAAGAGAAAGCAATGAAAATGTCATTCATATCTGTTAAGACAGTCACAAGTTTCCTTGGGCTGTTTCTGTGCTTGTGTTTCCTTTGAGGCATTCATCCCCAAGGTTGGTGTGGAGCGTCTCTGCTCATTCCAGTGCTTCTCTCGTTTCTTCTAAAACAGGTGGCAACTGCTCTAAACCGTACCTGTGAGGTCCCAGTGTCCTTTTGTCTATCTAGTACTTGCTGCTGTGACCTTCATCTGGCATTTCTTGGGATGACAGAAGTGGATTTAGAAATGTGTGCAGATATCTGAACTCTGACTTGAGTGACCCAGCTGTTGGAAATGCACTGCGAACACGAGTTGCAGAGTAGGATTACTTTTAAAAGCATCAGTTGATAGCAGTGGTAGGTAGAGTACTGTGGAATATGTGTGCTTGAATAAACAGGATTACATTTAACTTGGAAGAAAAAAAAGAAGCAGCAGAATGAAATGTTTTAGAGTATGATTCTAATACTACAGAAGAGGCACATTTGCAGTTTTACCCAAGTGGTTTATTCTGCCTTGAAGTCAGGGAATAGGTAACCATAAACACATAGTCTTGACCCTCTAAAATATTAAAAACAAACTAACTCTGAATACAGTTGAATTTTTGTATGTGTGTGTGCTGTTTTTCCATTTGTTTGTTTTTGTTTGATGTGCATATGCTTTCAAAACTTGCATAGAAAGCTGACATTTCTGTCTGAGCATTTGTAAAAGTCTGGCACATCTACCAAAGTGAATTGAGACAATGAATTGTGGGTATTTGATGGCATTTGTTTTCCTAGCTTGAATCAAAATTTCAACTTGAGTGTAGTCCACAGAATAGATTCAAAATTGAAAAATAGGTTTTTGTCTCTGAATAATTAAAGGAGCCTGAGATTACCATTTCTACTCTGTTAAACTGTATTAAGACCAAATCCATATGTAAATGTGTCCAGAGTAGAAATGATACTGCATCTAATTGGCTTTTGATATTCTCATGAACTTTACTAGTCTATGGTTAATTAAGTGCTGATTTTTTTTTTTGTGGTTTGATTTTTATATCAAATTATATTACAAGGGGCTTAATCACAAGCCTGTTGCTCTTTATCTCTGTCTTTTAACGTATGGTGCAGGGTCTTTTAAAAATAAATATGTTACCTTAATGTACAAAATTAATGTTCCCAGCCTTAACTAGTTACTGAAACAGACTATCAGAGGTATACTTAGAGGTGTGTATCTTAAGAGTTTGGGGTTCTTTCTGGTTTTGCTGGGGTTTGTTTGTTTTTCTTTATGGATATGCCATTTTTTCATATTTAATTCTGGTTAGCCATAGAATTTTAGCGCTCTTAGTTTGGTATGACGCTTTCCCTTTTTTGTGTTCTGCTACTCTGTGTTTCTTACCACACTGAGTATGAAGGAGCAGTGTTTTTTGCCAGTATAAGAACTGTTTTATACAATCCTGCATTAAAAGGTATTTAGGGAATTTCAGCAGTATCTACTTATCTGGAAAGATGAGCTAAACTGCACAACCTGCTTTAACAGGTTCCTGCAGTTTTGGATGCCTGCCTTTCATATGCAGTAATACAGAGGCAGCTGATTGGGATTGGCCAAGTTCTGCTACATCAATTGTAATTACCTGAACTTAGACATGCCAGCTGTGGTGAGAAAAAAAAAATAAGTAGGTCTTCCTCTTCTATCTTCTGTCCCTTATTTAAAGTAAAAACAGATTACCTCTGAGTAAGAAATGTTTTTAAAATCTCTCTGAGAGGAAACTAAGGCATGATGTGTGTGTTTTTTACATATGAGAGGTTTTTCTAGATACTTTCCTAAATATAAGCTGAAAGAGTACTGCTGAAGTGATCACCCTGAGCTGATAACTCCACCCTGCCCAAACAAGCCCAGTGAATTTGTGGAGGAAGGAGCCCCATTCCTACCTGCCTATCCCTTCAGACAGGAGTGTGCCATCAGCAGTTTGACTTGGGAAGCAAAGAACCTTGAATAATTAAGTTTAGGTCATGAAAGTTTAAATAACATCCGGTCTCTGAAAGGATACATATGTCTGGAGGGTGTACAAAAAAAAAGACAAAAGGGAAGCAGGAAGAGAGAGAAGTATACCAAGGTTGAATCAACAGAGGCCCTTTGGAAAAGGGGAATTCAATCCAAAGGAAACCAATACGGAAAGCCATAAAATACATCAGGCGAATATATGGGAAGGAAATCAGAAGGGTGAGAAGTCTATGAAGCAGATGGTCTGCTTTGTAATGTGTCACTTTACAAAAAGAGGAAGTGAAATAGTTCCTTCTCCAATAGATAGTTAAAGGAAAATGTACATGGGGCTGTGGAGATAAGTACTCTAATTCTGTGGAGGTGTCTTGTTTTGTTTGTTTGGTGGTGTGGTGGTTTTTCTGTCAGTGAGAGGGAATCACTGTCACACTTTAGGACATTGAATAAACTGATATTCCAGCTGGTGCATTGAAACACAGCAAACTGTTGTGACCGGTGGGATATGCCAAAGAACTCTGGAGAAGTCAGGGATGATGAGGTTGTTCTGTTCCAAATGTGCATTTTGCTGTCAGTGTGAGCATGGTGAAAGGACAAAAAGGATAAGAAAACTTAATTGGCTAAAACTAGACAAGTTTGAGACAATACAGACTAACCTGATGAGGCAGTACGACTGAGCAATGAGGAAACAAAGAGGACAGCATGTTGGGCTAGGAGGATTTACTTTGCTAGAGTCTTCACTACTGTCTTAGCTTATTTAGCAAGGGGGCAGGACAAACATGAGTTTACAGATAAGAGGACCTACATTCTAAACCTAGAACTGAGCAGCCAAATTTTAAGTACATGGAAGAAATTAGAATGCTTTATCTTAGTGCTTGTCTCCAAGGTATCAAAAAAAAAAAAAAGGGGTGGGGGAAACATATGAGACAATGGAAAGGTAGAACATCTCCTGTGAACAATGAACACTTAGCAAAGCTAAATCCAAGGAAAAGGAAATACTCCCACCCACTCTTTTTTCCTTATCCTTTTTCTCACAGAATCAGTGTTTACATTGAATAACACATCTCTTTCAGAGGCCACTGGAGCTGAGAACTCTTCTGAGAATTCATATGATTTTGACATTGGTATGAGTAGCAAGTAGGAGGTGTTACAGTAAACAACATTTTATTTTTAGCAGAGTGTAGAATTATCATGGTTTTGGGCATTGGGCAATTTCAGAGGTGTGGTTTTTAGTTTTTGTGGTTCTTCCCCCTTGCCCCCTTCCAGTATAAAGTATGTCTGAATGTGTTATCAACATAAATGGAGAAACAAATGCTTTCCTCTTTTCTGATACTTTCTGTAGGATAGATTCACCAGTACTCTCGCCAGATTGATATTTTTTTTCTGAAGTACAGCCCTACTGCATGGACACCTTCTGACTTCAGTGTCTGTCAGGGGTGATGGAATGAACATTTGTGTACTTCTTTTTAAAGAAAGAAACAATAAAAACAACCAACCTTCCCTGCAACAAACAGACAAACAAAACCCCCAAATAAAATGCTTTGATTTTTGTATTTTGACTTGTGCTTGGGGAAGTCATTAGGAACTGTTTGTCTTATGAACATATGAGTATTTCTCTCTGGTGTTTAAGAAGCTGCTATGAGGCTGTAGCATCAGTGGAGATGATGAGGGCTGTTATCTCTGTGAATATAAACAAATTAAAAAGGATTGCTGTGGCTGGAAACTGAAGTCCCTTAGTAGTTCAAGTGCTTCCATGTGCTGGTGGCTGTTGGAGCCACAATGCCTTCATCTGCCCATTTCCACCTGCTTTGCAGCCACTGCTGTCACTAGGGAAGAGACTTTTGAGGAGCTCAGATCTGCCCTGACATCTCAAATATGCAGATAAAAATCTGAGGGCTGAGCAGAGTCTGGTGTAAGAGAGTCAGTCCTGAAGCTGTCAAATACAGCTGTTGATTTACTTTTTGTATTAAAGAGAAATGCAAGTCACATGCTGGACATATTGGATCTCCTTGTCACTCCTTGAGATTTCCATCTGATGTAGTGCAGATGGAGGCTGGTGGTCATGTCTTCCTCCTGTGGCACAGGGAGCTCCATAATTCATGCTTATGAAAGAAACAGTTTTTTAAAAAAATTGATGGCCCAGGTAAAATCCTATTGGTAAGCATCAAACGCAATGAAATACTTTTTCAGAGGGGCTTTAAACTTTATAATGCACTTAACAAGTGTTCCTCTCTCATTCACTGTATGTCACCAAGCACATCTGCAAAGCAGTTTACATGCCTGTTGCATTTATAGTGGATTAGTTATGTTTTTTTACCTAGAGGGGTATGTGTAAATCCTTGATGTGTGAACTGCTTCTGCAGATGTGTTCAAGTAGAAGCCTCACACTTCAAAGTCTGAATGTTATGATGTAAAGTACTTGGGGCAAGATGAGGCCCCGTGTCAAAGTGTTATCTCAATAGATGTTTCTGAGGCTTGCGAAAGGTAGGTGCTTTAACTTGGACTTTCCTGCTTGGGGGAAGAAAGCTGTCTTTTATTACTGTTTGTGCTGAATTATGGGAGTTAATCATTGTTCACGTGTGTGCGTGCATTGAGAGAGAATGTGTTCACCGAAGGCAGTAAACCCAACAGTTCAAGATGTTTTCTTCTGCTCGGTGCACTCAGTGCAATATTCAATAATGCTTTTCCCATGTTAGGTGCTTTGAAAGCATTTTAAAATACATTAATCACAGGTGAACAGTGTTTTACAAAAAATGCTCTTGCAATGTTTGGGTAATTGGTGTATAGTCCATACATCAGCACAGTAAAGCTGATGTATAGTTGCACATCCTGAAATACAATTACATGTATCAAAGCATTAGACATGACAACTCCTACATTGGTCAAAGGCAAAATACCCCCAGGAATCACATAATTTTCTTCATTTTCTCTTAGTCTTTGGTTGAGGGTATTCACTTTGTCATAAGTGAAGGGTGCAAAGGCAGGTGAGTTAAAAGGAGATGCTGTTTTTGACCATTACGTGATAAAGCCCATTGTAAAAATTTCCACACACCTGGTGACCTTCAGTGTGAGACCATGCTGTTTTCTGTCTGGTCCAATATCTTTTATCTAACTTGAGGCATCAGCAGCCTATTGAAAAAGGATGTAAAACCTCTCTGCCAGACAAATGTGAGATTATCTTCCTCCTCATTCTCAGTGAAATTGTTTTATCATCCTAAAGAAGGGTGCTTTGTATCTCTTCTAAAGCTTGTGTTTACTTTCTTCATACTACTTGCGTGCCATGTCTGATTTTAAAGCCAGCTTTTCTTTGTGTTATTTATTTATTTATTTATTTAATGTCTATTTTTGTCAGTGGTAATCAGAATGCATTTATTGCCCTCCTGAAAAGAATAAGTGACATTTTTAGGAGTGGTTGAAGCCTTTGACATTACATTTTTAAAAAGTTAATGGTTTTATTAGCATAAATACAACAATACTTGTAATTAAAGTGCTGTTGTGTTTTTTAAGAATATTGATATAGCTTATACGTTAACAAATACAAAACCACTTCTTTTGCAGTAGAGTTTTGAAGAAAATTAAGTCCCTGTTTAATATTTTTCTCTTAAAATGGTTTTGAAGGCAAAATTTTATTCTACCAAAGTCGTTTAAAACAAGACATTTAATTTTATTTTGCCAAAGTAATGAAAACTAATTTTGGTTGTAATGAATGTTAAAAATTAAGTGTAATAGAGAAGAATATGAACCTATGAAATATTAATTGCTTTTTTTAAGGGTGTTTTTGTTCATGTTTATTTGTGGTCACTTGGAAGGAAGTAAGCACTTTGTTTTCTGCTAAGTGTGGAAGGCTTTAAATATGTATTGCTTGGTGTAACTTTTTTAAAGCATTACTTATGACTGACACATCCTGATGTAGTTTACCCTTCCCGCTAGTGACCTTGAGAGCATGTCTGTGCAATAATTGCTTATTGCTGGAACAAAAGATAGTTCTGTCTTTGATTTGTTTGAATTCAGGAAGCAGTGTTTGCCAAAGTAAAATCTTGGTGACGCAACTATGTAAGGCTTCAGCAGCCACACCTCTGAAAAACAGTTTCAAGTTTTCAGTTTTAACCTTTGTTCATAGCCATATTCCTTTTCCAGCAAAACATCTCAGGTGGTTTGCTTTCTTCCTTTTGCACTGGAGCTGTGCTAAAGAAATGCCAAGTTAGAAGGAAAAGCAGCAGCAAGTACTGTTGAGGTTTCCAGCCTTTCTGTGCTAAGGCCCTTCTGGATGGTAGCAGAATAAATGGATTCTCTTCCTGATCATTGTGGTAAGGTTGACGCACAATATTGTTGTGTGTTGGATGGTATAGATGGTGTGGGGTTTGGAAAATAGGATTTTATAATGAGCTAGCTATGCTTGATAGCTGAAAAGCAATGCAGAACGCCATCACTGAGCTCCAGTTGCCTTCCATTGAGAAGGGATAGTGGATCCAGTTAAATAGGTACTTCTTCACTGCTGTAATGCAGTTTTCAGCATGGCTCTGAGGTATTGCATTAACATTTGTCTTTGATATTGGTGTTTAATGCAAGAATGCATTTCTAATGAGCGAAGCTGCTGGAAGTGCTCCCTCTAGGACTACGTGAATATAGTTTTCACTGCTTTATGATGAGGATTTGCCTTTGTGTAATTATGGATTTGTAAGAACCCCTTCAAAATTAATAGGTTTTGGACAGCAATTACAGTTTTGAAGTGTGTATTGCTGTTAATGTGCCAAGCTGGTCCCTGTGCTGTACCGGCTGCGTATCCTGACCTCTACTCAGGACCGAGTGTCTGGTGAGTACAACTTCTCACCATTATCAAACTGCAAGCAAGCATTTAATTACAAATTAGCTGTTTTAACTGCTTTGGGGAAAACAAAACCCCTCAGTGTTTTGAAATTAGATCCTGAAGGATCAGCATTTCAAAAGCAGATCTGTCCATTTCTGCCTGGAGCCATCCATATTTATGCACATGAATACACACGTGGCTTTCAATTATCAAACACCAAAGTTTCGTATTGAGATTTCTGAAATTTGTCCCTTGGATGCAAATTCTAATTTTTGTCAAGCTCCAAAGTGCTTTAAGCATCACGTTTGAATGTTTTCTGAGTGTAGAGGGCTGAAATCAAGAGTCATGGTCTTGGAGAGCATTCAGAGCTTTGTTAATACTGCTCTCCAGTCAGATGCGATGCCAGGGGTCAAATCTTTGTTTACAGCAGAAGTAAATGAAGCAGTCATTTTACAAATGACTTGTGAAGAAATGATAGTAGTGGTGTGTGGAGCCTCTCCAGTCCTTTTGTTGCTGCATTTAGCTGTGCCTCATCTTTGTCCTGCCTGATTTACTGCCGAATTATGGGACAAGTCCCAAAGACCCTCACTGAATGCAGTTTGTAATCTTCTAGCATGTTGAGTACAATACCACATTCATCATCACAGCCCACTGTTCATGAGTTAAAATGGGCACGCAGAACTTGTCATTTACAAAAATAGACTTATTTTCCTCCCTTCTAACTTGCTAATACTGCTGTGTTGCTTGCTCCTCTGTGCTTGCTCTGTGACAGGACTTCCAGAGCTAATCAGCCCCACTCCTTTCCTAAGTCTCTTGGAGGTGCTGGTGAAGGATTCAGGCATATTCTATACCTTGAGAGTTTAAACTCTATTTAGTGTGGTTTTTAATTAAGGGGAAAAAATGCATTTCCCCATCGACTGTATTTTCAGTCATTGATATATGCAGACTTGCCTGCTGCAATACAAATAAACATCATCTGTGTTCAGTGTGGTCTAACTAGGAGACAGAGACTAGAGAACTGTAGAGAGAATAGCTTCAGCATTATTTGAAGTAAAGTTATGATAGACGCAAGATACCGGAGAGATCCAGGTGTTCAAGAGCAGTTTCTCCTTAATGATAGATAAAAGAAAACTCTGCGTGTCTCAGAAGAAGTTGGGGAATGTAATTCCCTCAAGAATAGGGATAGTTGTTCAACTGTTTGGCATGTATTGAAAATTTCCTGGAACAAATTTTTTACTTGTCTCTGTAATATGGAGGCTTCAAATTGAAATGAATTTTAAAAAGCTTGCTGGGAAAGGTAAGAGGTATACAACAGCTGTTATACATGAAAAAGGTCTTTCAGCTTCCAGGATTGACTAACTGTTGCCTTCCCCTTGGGCCACGAAGCAAGTGGTGAAAGCAACTAGTGAAAACAGGATGGTAAAAGTCTTGGAAAAAACATTAAATAATCTAATTTAAGAATGTTTTAATTGAGGCTTAGTCTTCTGGCTGCATTTAGATATAAATGATACCCATTCATTTTTTGTGTGATAACCTCTGAGAAAAGGCTGGGATGTACAGTGAGATTTTTGTGCTTTGTTAGGAAATACATAAAATTAAGAGTGTCGATAATTGAGTACTTAAAGTTATTCTATGCAGAGATGAACCTTTTACTTGAAGACAGATTTACGTGATATTCACAGCTCATAAATCATTCTTGCATTGCCTCCCTGCTAGACTATTGGCAGTAGAAGGCATTTCTCAAAATATGCCTGTTTTCAATTAGCTCAAGGAAAAGTCTCTAGTTACGGAAAGAACATCCATCCCCATTACCTGCTCCAAGAATTAGCACCCAAATACATTTGCATGAAGATTACCAAAGCTTAGTGTGTGTAAGCAATGATTAGTGCTGATTTTTAAATAGGGGAGGATAGGAAGATTTAACCCAACTGCCTTTGAAATATTTCTAATCCCGAGATTCAGAGTTGTGATGGGTTGTGGAGCAGCTCCTCAGAAATGGAGAAGTGCAGCCCAAAGCATTTCGGGCGTTGAAGGCAGGAGGATTTGAGAGAGCCAGTGTGGTGTGGGCTGGAGCTGGTTGGGCTCTGGTTCAGGGGGTAATGGAAAGGCAGGATGCTGCCTCGCTCACCCAAGTTGCTCTGCTCTGCAATTGTGCTATTTGCTATTTTTCCTCTTTAGCAGCAGTTTTCTCTATGCTCTGTGTACAGCCATTTTATCTCTGGGGTGAGGCAATTGAGAGCTTCTTAGTCCTGTTTTATGATGTCTTCTCTGAACAGCCCTCAGAGCCCCTTGCCTTTTGTTTGCAATTTGCCCACTTCATTGTGCTTTGGTTAAAAAAGGTGCTTGTGTCCATGAAATTACAGATCCCTGCAAAACACAGTTTGTACTGTGCTCTCAGGGTATTTCTTGCATGGTGAGTTCCACCTCTCCTACATCGACTTTGTTCTCTTAACTGAAGAAAAGGCAAGGGACACTGCCAACTTTCACAAAAAGCTTGTTTTCTTCCAAGGAGAATTGAAATAGTTCTAGTCTGCGACTTTTTCTATTGAAAACCAGATTTGTGTGAACTGGCATACTTGGAATGAACAATATCCCATTAATGTGGTCGATCCAAAATCCCTTTTTGAAGGCAAAATGGGTGATCTTGATTTGTGTGATGTTGCCAAAGTAAATGTCACTTGAAGTCATTGGCTTACACTTAGCTGGAACAATATACCTGGCTTTTAAATAAAGCTTTTTTTTCACTGCCTAATCGTGGGTGAAGAGCTAATTTTATTCTGTTTTGCTGCTAGTGGGATTTCTGAGGTACTGAGTTAGTTAGAACAACTCTTCCCTGTTTTCCCAGGGAAAGAAGCATTTACTTCAGCACGTCTATTTGGATGTGTCAAATGACAGAGTCACTGTTTCTAGGAGCATCTTGTCAGCTCCTCTGGTGGGGAGGGCAGGTTTCTTGAGTATATGTGTGTGTGTATACTTGGAGAATCTGTGTGCACCTATGTCTACTGCTTCTACAAAGTGAGCATTTCCATAAATTGTTATGAGTGTCGAGATTAAAACGATGCTGGTGTGTATTTGGGCTGATAGGGCAATGCTAGGCATCTAATAATTTAAGTAGTCACCTTTTCACTGTGGTCAAAAGAAGTGGGTTGTTTTACAGTGTGTGTACAAGGAGAAAAATGTACTCTGTGGCACTGAGACCGTGACACATTGTTCTGCTACTTGTGATGCATTGGGGCTTGGTGCTCAGGCACATAAAGGACAATGCTAAGGAAGTGCTTTATATATCCTCTATATTGGGAATTCTTGACATTTTTATTAATAGCATCTAAGTCTATGTTTATGCGACTTGAAAAGCACTTAGAGATCCTCACAGTTTGTGGCTGTGTCATTACAAATCTGGGCTTTTATTAAAGACTTGGTGGACAATTCTGAAGTGGCTGGAGTTTATCATGTCCAGAAGTGCTCAACAGGAAGATCTCTTCTGCTCAATATACCTGTTCAGGGATCTTTGTCTGCTGGCCTTCCATGTGTCAAGATGCAAATTGTTCTTGAGTAAAATTAAAAAGGAACTGACTGTGGGTTGAATTCAATATTTGGAGGAACAGCATCTTTTTATCATATTTTTTAGCTGGAAGGTGAGAATGGGAGAGAGGGAGGATAGCCTTGGCCATGCTAAGCTGACCTGTGTGATGAGTCAAGGCGGGTAGCAAGCACCATTTTGTCCCCACTTTTAAAAATCTTTTATCTAGTATTTCTGTGGTCTCAGGCTTTTGAAGGCTGAAGGAAACTGATGCCCAGTTTTTATGAATTCATGTAGTAGATGCCTATCTCTTTACTGTAGGGCTTCTGGAAAATGTAATTTCTGCTTTACTTGCATAATAAAATTTTAAAAATTTGGGAAGGGTTCAGTTATTACTTAACTATAGGTTCTGTGCTTTAATAAGAATAATATGCCTCCTTTTTACAAATACTTTTATGCTCTTGACTGTTGCATCCCATGATGTAACCTTTCACTTGAAAGTCTTCAACTTCCAAAAAACCACAAGGTGAAGCAGGAATAGGAAGAGAGTATTTTAAAGTGAAACCTTACTTTGTTCTTCATAATAGTACTTACAAAATATATATAATACACATATAAAATGTGCATATATTATATATATATAGATAGATAGATGTAAATGTATATAGTTATTTAAAAGGATAAATACTTATATACATTACTTTTTTGCCAGCTTACTTCAGTAACAATTAAGAATGCTTTTTGTTGTTATTGAATCATTCTTGTAAAATTTGAAGAGAAGCAGCATTGGAGTTGCCTTTAGCTTGGAGGAAGCTATGGGTGGGGGAGCAGAGGTGCTGTGTCTGTGCAGTGCACAGGGAAGAAGGAAACACCACCATCAAACACAAGGTGCCATTTGTTTCACCAGGTTGTAGTGCCAGCAGTCAAATCTGCTACAATTTTATGATAGTGTTTGAGTTGAGGCTAAAAAATGAGAGGTCCTGCTTCTTTTGGAGTTGTACCCTTGATTTCTAGGGTGGAGAATGGGGGAACTCGTAGAATGATTGTCTTAATATATTATTGCTCTCAGAAGTATTTTCTAGAAGGATTTTTCTGAGGGATTATCTTTAGGGCTGTGTTATCACTACAGCCCTAAATGGAAGTTGATTAGAATGAGTGTTAAACTGAAATACTACACAGGATCATGAAAGATGGGCAAAGCTAGCATAATGCTTTGGGTTGCTGTTCAGACACTAATGATGCTCTTGAAAAATGCTCCTTTTTCTGTGCCTTCTAGGGAATGATTTTTGAATTTAAACATCCTGTCTCTTTGGGTTGTGTGGATAGTGCTTGCACAATCTTGAGGAGGGGAGAACTGATGCTTTGTGCATGAGGAAGCACTCTGTTTAAGTTAGTCAAAGACTAGTATGTGCCAAATACAGAAAAGCAAGAAAACTGCTCACAGTTATTGAGGGCTTATGTATTTAAGGATGGGAAGGTGAATAAAAGGAAAGAAAAAAATCTTTTTTTTTTTTTTTTTTTTCCCCAGTCCTGACTGATCAAATATCTGTTTAATATGTAATTTGTGAAAAGGAAATAATCCTAATGGGCTGTTGGGTCATTGGTTTATGGGCCTGGCTCCAGGAAACCTTGGAGAGAATAATTTAGTTAAAACAATGGCACTAATGAGGCTGAGAGGGAGATGCGCAGCAGTCTCACTAATAGGATGTTGACTCTTGTCAATAGTATCTCCCAAGTCCACGGGGTGGGGACTTCCTGGTGTTACTTGGCTTTCCTTGGCACATGAGAGCTCTGGCAGAGCTTTCTTTTTGTCTGAGCTGGCTGTGTTTGCCAGGAGCCAAGGACCTGTGCATCCCCCAGGGTTCATGCTGGAAGGCAGAGGGTCCTCACCGGGGTTTCTGGATTTGAGGTGGTGCTTTTTGAAACTCCATTTCCTTAATTCTGTCTGCCAAATCCATCAGTTGAAGGATGGTCCGTTATGTTGGTGGAAGAAATGGTGGGGATGCTGGCTTAGATTCAGTTTTAGATGTCACCATACTTGAACAGTGGTGGTAATAAACCCCATGTTTAGCCCCTTACATCTAAAGAAAACAGTTTATAAATTGGTTTTCTGTGAAAGCTTTCAGAGTATCAAGTGAATTTCTCTTCCTATTGCTGTGTGAAACTAACAGCTTTGTTCAGGATGAGTTTTTTTTGGGGGGGGGTCAAGGAGGCTGGGGTTTGTGGAATTGTCACATTAGCTTTTGGATACATACAAAGTTAACTTATCTTAGTATATTTTCAAAGCTGGTTTATAACAGATAGAACATACTGACATGCTGTCCAAAATAGCCTCACGTTCCTTTGAAGAAAGAAAAGAAAGTTCAGGGAGAAGAAAAGAAAGACAAAGTTCTTGTAAGCAGGTCTAACTGCTTTCTTTTAAGTCAGAGAAAAATACTACTCTGAAGAGTTTTGATTAGGTTGTATATTGTCCTTGTTTATGCTTTTCCTAATAAAAAACCCAGCAAAGTAGCACCACTGCTCTGCAAGTAAAGTTCTGTAAAACATTTCTAGTGCTCCTATTAAAAGGCAAGGAAAAAAGAAAAACTAATTCCTGCAGTCAGAAAGTCTTGAGGATTTTTAAAGCTCTGTGTCCTACACAGCTGCTTTTCTTTGTGTGATTGCTTACTTTTGAGATTTTGAAGGGTAGAAATGTGACATAGAGGCAGATGACCTGCAAAGAGCAACACTTGAACGTAAACTGAAATATAAGAGGATATTAACAGGCACTGTACTTTCAGGTTCTTATATGCACATGCTATCTTTTCTTATATACCAGTCTTGCCAGAGCTTTTCAGTGAGGTTTAGACAATGTCATTTATACATAGGAAAGAATAAGAAAATTTAAAAAAAATAAAAAGCTGAAGAAGGCTTAATATAACTTTTGCTCTTTCAATTTGGTTCTTGTTTGTTTGTTTGTTGGTTTTGGTTTTTTGTGGTGTGTATTTTTTTTTTATATTGGCTGTTGACTTGCCATGTAGCGAGGGATAAAAGTCATAATCAGTTGTTCAAATCAAGAGCCCTTTCCTCCTTCCATAGCTCATCTTGCTGCTATAGATTTGGGAGGAGGCTGCTGCTTTTTCAATGGGGTGTGTTTGCCACTTGGAGAAGGCAACTGTTTTCAAAGGTAATTACTCCAAAATGTTATAGGATATGGCAAGCTGAACTTGTGTTTAAAAAAAAGCCAAGAAAGGCTGCAGAAATGGAGGTGGGGCAAAGATGGCTGGTTTGCTAGAACAGTGTCCTGCTTTCAAGTAAAGGCAGAGACTTGAGATATGACACATGCAAAGTCATATGTAAATTTGCTGAAAACAAATTGTTTTGGGCATGCATATGATTGCTGTTGAAACATCAGAGATATCCTATTTAGGATTTAATGCCTGCTTTACCTAGAATATTAAAGAAAGTAATGGCATATATTCATATCCTAACAATTTAATGATTAAAAATAAATTTTAAGTGGTACTGCGTTCTGTATTACAGCCAATGTAGGTAGTCCTGTGTGCTGGATGCCTTGCAGACTTGGTAAGAGAACAAAAGGCATCATGAGGTATTTCCAATCAAAGAAATACAAAAGATGTGTACATTCTCTTAGTATTCCAGGAAAGTTAAACAAACCAAAGGATGTCGCCTGTAAAATGGAATTGAAGTTCACTTTCCAACATTAGAGTTTGTGTCTGTGAACTTAGATTTTGTGAGCCTGTTTTTCAGTGGAGTAAGCTGGAGAAAATTTCAGTTTAATTTTGAAAATTTATTTGATTTTGAAAGGCAAACCTAAATAAACATTTCCATTTTTTTCTTTTAGCACTGAGATTTTTAGCAGTGGGGAACTTCTTGTCAAAATGCTTAGTGCATACCTTGTAATGGAAATTGTGGGAGAATGTGAATAGAACAGAAATAGACCCAGCGTTTATCTGATAGTTCAACACAAAGTAAATATTGAGATTTGTTTCTTCTCTTGTAATGGACTATTAAAGTACAGCTGACTTGGGAATGGAGGGCTGAAGGGGACAATTTCCCCAAACAGTTGTAGAGAAAAGAAAAATCTAGATGGGCCCTGTTGCTCTCATTTAAATGTGTTCTAACACATTTAAAGCCTTTACAAAATGACAAAGTGTGAATAAAGCATAGTGTGCCCTAGGGAGGCAGCAGAGAAGTTCAGAGACATTTTTTCTACCTCTCTGTCACAGCGAGAAATATACTAATGTAAATGCTTGGCTGAGTGGAGGAACACACCATACCTGAGCTACAAAAGTCCCACCTAGGAAAAGTTCATTCAAGCAGTAATGAACATATAAACGAGCTGCTGTGCACACCCTGGTGAAGTTTGTTGTCAAGTTCATTGAAGTACAGCTTGCCAGTCCAGATGGAGTAATACCTCAAGCTTTGGGACAGTGGGAGTCCTTCCACCAACCTGTGCATCCCCCTCACCCCCTTCCTTTTCCTGAGATCCCTCCTGCCTTACATAAACATACCTACAGAGCTCTGTTGGTTTCAGCTCTAAATTGCTAAGCTAGAGGATCTCAAGTGCTTTATCTTCCCTTATAAAACAGAATTTTTTTCCTGTGCTCTGTCTTCTGAGTTGTCTTCTCTGCACGTGTTTCAGGTAAGTTGGTTTTGGGAAAGGCAGGTGGTTTGGTTTTGTTTTGCTTTTGACTTGGTGGCCACAACTATACGTACAAAACTACAAGTAGTGGTTTGCCAACACCTCATATAACTGATCATTCTGGTTTTCTGTTGAAAACAGGCATTTATTTTGTGCGTGTAGAGGTACTGCAAAGCATCAGTCTCAAACAGCAGCTGATGATCTGATGGCTCCCTTCTCCCCCTCATCTCCTGCTACTGGATCATAACAGAAGTTATTGTTCAGAGTTGCCTTTCACTTCATATATTTAAATTTCATTGCACTAGTGGTGCTCCAGCTAGCCCAAAGGACTGTCCAGTTTCTGAGAGATGCCATTGGGAACAGCTAATTCTCCAAACTTTGAGAGACTTTGGAGCTAATTCTCCAAACTTTGACTTCTCCCAGAAGCCATTATTGTATACCTGCTTTTTTTGTATGGTCACTTCTGTAACTTACACATAGCTCTGGTTTCACAAAACTTAAGGAGCACACATCTTCTCTTTGTTTGGATATCTTATCTCTCTATTGCCTGTCTTTAAACCAGTGCTTCATTCATCTTTAAAATGTTATATGTCTGTACCTTAAATACTACTGTTTATCACATCAGTTCTTGCTTTAATTCTGGATTAAGTTCACTGCTGTAAGCTCTTTGGTTCCTTTTTTGAGGAATAAATTACTCAGGTAAAATGAAATTTGACTTGTCTTCATTTCACTGCTCAATTGCATTTCTCTGATTTCTTTTGTTCAGATCTTGTCTTACCAAGGTCATGCTTTTGCATTTGTAGCACCAAGGTTGATCTTCCTTCTCTCCCAAACGACTTCCTTTCCACCTCCCTCTTGTGGTGATTTTTGGCATATCTGTCACTGTTGTGAGTGCCAGTTATTTCAGTATCATGGAATGAAGATGATCCAGATCCCCTTATTTCCTTACTTTTTGTCTCCTCTCTGTATGTTACCCTCTGCTCATTTTCAGTGCGTCATTTTGTTGTCTTTATAGAAATGGAAGGCAAAACATTTACTTTGGTGTTTGGTCCAGGTTAGTTTTTTCCTGAATGTTCTCTTACACCTCAGTGTGCAGTAGGTGTCTTTCTCCCCCTCCTTTGAAGCTGCAGTGCATAGGAGCAGCAATGCCCCAGGATTTCTTCAGCATAGTTCATCTCAAGCAGGCTCCCAGTTGGTTTTACTCTTCTGTTGGTGCTCTGTAACCTCTGAAACATGCTTTTCTTTCTTAAGCTTTTGTTTAGAAAGAAAAAGGTTTCTTGCTTATTTTTAGCATCACGGGTCATGTTTTTATTCATCCAGGTAGTCTGGGTTCCTCAAGAGATTTGTTCCTTGGCTTGGAAAAGAAACTGAATACTCTCTGCCAGGCTGTGTGACTGTGTCTCTGGGAAGTGGTCAGGATTGGGTTGTGGTTGCTTGAGCTGCTGGTCATCTCTCCTGTCCAACAGCAGGAGGTGACTGGGACAGCATCCCTACTGACCTGTGACTGATCATGGCCATTGACTCAAGGAATCCTTCTGCCACTGCTATCATTCATGTTTGTTTGGGTTTTTAAAAAAATAAAATATGTCAATTTCTCAGGAGTTCACCTTCCCTTTACATTTTTTGAGAGTGATCTGTGGACCACACGTGTAAATCTCTAGGATCCCAGCTGCTCTCCAAAGTGATAATTGTCAGAAGTCTGTTGTTTCAGTATTTATCTTCCTTTCTTTTTCTTTCCTTTCCCTCATCCACTACCGTACCTAGCAATTTTGGCCTTTATGTGTGAGTATTGGCCACCTCTCAAAGGTTATGTTTCTCATAGCCTACTTCTTATGTTTCATAATGGGACAAAGACTTGTTTTCTTGTGAGGCTAATGCTTTTCATTTTGAGTGTCTGAGTTGTCAGCTGTGGTAGGACACTCTGGTGCTAGCATGTGGAAAACAATGCATCATGCAAGAGAAATGTGTGGCCAAATTATTTGTGTCTGTGTGTTTATGAAAAACAACCTTTTCTGCAGGAGACTGTTACTTTAGGACTGAAGACTGCGTGGGAGAGCTGAAATTGCTGGAAACATGTTTATAGGGGAAATTCTGGCAGGTTTTTAACTGCCATACGAGGAATGTGGCTGTCTAAAACCAAGAAGTTGTATGATTCTTTTCCCAGATGTGATCCTGTTACCTTTAATTGCAATTTTAGCATATGAGAAGGTTTAGGAATGGAAAGACTGATATAAAGTGTCTGATGACACCAATTATTGGCTCAGGTTGTTTTCTAATTCCATGTGCACAGTAATGTATCTGCTTGAAGGTCTTGTGCTCTAAAGACAAATGTTCATGGCTCCTCCCTGTGAAAGTGGATGGAGACAATCATGGTGATGTGAAACTGTAAGCTGTGGATGGTTCCTCCCTCTAAAAGAGTGATAATAGATGTTAATGGTGATGTGAAACCATGTAAGCTTTGAATGGTTAAATTTTAGTTGTATGTCTGGATCTGCTATACATATTGTTGTACTGTTGAGATTGC
This sequence comes from Passer domesticus, assembly GCF_036417665.1. Taxonomy (NCBI): domain Eukaryota; kingdom Metazoa; phylum Chordata; class Aves; order Passeriformes; family Passeridae; genus Passer; species Passer domesticus. The sequence continues at coordinate 91,980,634 of NC_087476.1, forward strand.
TCCTTTCATTTAATTAATGCCCAGGCCCTCTTTCGTGCTTGCTGTTTTTTTTGTGGCTTTGTTCTCTGTATTTGCTTTCTTTCCCCCCTTTTTCTTACCCCTTTAATTGTTTGTTTCTTTGGGTTTTATTTGTTTGTTTAGCTTTACTTAAGCTCCAGAAGGGGAAAACATCATCAGGTCTGCTGGTTATGGGTCTGTAGGCAAGCATGTGCAGAGGGTGGGGGATTTTTGGTGTTGGTTGGTTGGTTTTTGTGTGTATTTTTTTGTGTGTGGTTTTTTGTTTTATTTCTTTGGTTGTTTTTTTTTTTTATTCTGGTGAGTTAATGATGAGGAGAAATGGGCAGAGGGAAAGCATTAGCAAGTAGTGATGCCTGGCAGGGGTTGATTACATTTGAAATAACTGGTTGTGATTTATGTTGTTTAGTTTTCAATGAGAAGGAAGAGGAAGTGGGACACATCCTGTCTAACAACTTCTTTTAATGCTCCACAATTTATCTTTGCAGCATGTGCAGTAAGACTGTTCAGATTATTTTCTATGTGAAAAATGTTCAGTACTGTCAACTGTTGAGATTTCTGCCTAATGTTGTCTGTAGACTTCAGTATTCAAGTAGCCCCAGACATATTGTTTCTGCTCCTTCCTTAACAGGTGAGCATGTTTTTAATGTTAATGTCATCTCCCCATGCCGGAGAAAGGATCTAAAAAGTTTTGAACCCCAAACCAACTCATTAATAAATATAATTTTGTCGTCCTGCTTGACACAGTTATTCCTTTCCTTTATGGTCACTGAACAGATGTGGCCCATGTTGTAACTCAGTTGAATTTTGCAGTAATCACCTCCTATCTTGGTGCTGCTTTGTCCTTTGTGACCCTCAGTGAGCTGCTGAGGGGCCAGGTCAGTGCCTGGCTCTGTGGGTCACGGCTGCAGGTTTGCACACAGACAAATCAATCTTCCAGGCCGCTTCTTGTCCCTCTGTGCAGGTGGCATCTTGTCTGCTGATATCACTTGTCTGCTCAACCGTGCAAGCAGGTTGTTTCTAAGGTGAATTCATGTTGAGATCTAGGGAGTATTGTACTCAGGATTTTTGCTGTTTTGTCAAGAAAGGGAGCCTTTAGTCTGTCTTTGGAGAAGTGCAAGTCTTGTTCACTTCTATTATTTGCCGCTTGACAAAAGGATTACTTGCCGGATCTTTCAACTCTGTTTTTAGACTAAGGAAGAGAGAAAAACATGAAATAAGGATTTGAAATAAATGTTTTTAATCTTTGCTGTTCTAGGGTAGGTTTTACTTAATGTCAAGGTCATTTTTGGAGTGTGAAATTAAGTGCAAATTTTAAATCTGTTTTTTTTTTTTTTGATGTGCAGGTGGGACTGGAATTGTGTATGTTGCAGAAATCCTGGACTAAGATTATTTATTTCTAGGTAGAAATACTAGGAGAAATATACTAGATTAAAAAGTAAAAAAAATGTTATTTCATGTAAGCACCTCTTTTAGCATAGTAAGAGCCTCAAAACAGTTTCTGTCATCAACAATTCATGGTTTAAATAGGCAAGAAAAGCAAAAACAGGATAAAAGGAAATACTGAAAGGAAATAAAGGTATTTTGTTGGCCATCTGTTCTTTCCTTGTTGCTAATATTCCCTAAATTTTATTTCCTGCCTGGTCCTTAGTGTCAAACATACCAATATGACACCTATTCCCAGACCTGTGGAATTAGCAACTTTGTGCATGTTGTCAAAAGGGAGTAAACAGTTTTAATGTCATTATTTAAAGGCAGTCCCTGGAGGAATTTGGAAATAGACGCTTTGTGCAGGAATTTTTGGCTTTTCCTTCCCCCAGGAGGTTGTCCTTGCTTTGGAGACACCATGGGGCTGGTGTGTCGGTTATGTCTGGCACAGAGCTGGAAGCAGCTCTTGTCTTGTTTTGGCAGGAAAATCAATGCAGCCAAGGGTAGCTTGGGGGAGCTTGGTCAGTGAGAGCTTTGGGAGATAAAATACTGGCTGAAGTAAGGAAATCCATCCCATCACTAGGAGGGTTTGCAGGGTGGTCTGTGTTCATGTGGCTTGTGGGTTGGTTTTCACTTTGTGTGTCTGGAATCCTGTTGTGAACCTCTGATTTGTTCAGCATGGCTAATAAATTGCTACCTTGCTGAATTTTCCAGTGGATTGGAAAATTGACTCTTACTTTGGAAAAAACCCCTGAGTTAGTTTTCATTGATATGCTTTACTTCTTTGTTTTCATAATCTACAAAGGAGTTCCAAAACTGTAATGGGCACAATTTCTGCTTACCTCTAGAAGAATGAATAGAAACAAAAAAAATACAAAGTCTTGTCTGGCTTAAACTGGAACTTCAGGAATTTTGCATTGATAATTCAGACATGTGGATTTGCTGTCTTTGTGCAGCCCCTCCTAAATGTGCTGGGAATAATCCAGCAATGTCAGCAATGCCTAGAGCAAGGTATGTGGTTATTTTTTTATAAACCTAAAATTGTGTTAATCTTTGTGAAGGTTAGAAAGGCAAACTCATAATTCTTTTTTATCGCTTATGTGTTTTGAAGTGACTTTGGTACTGCACATGCCCATATATATCAGTGCAGGTTATTTTTCACAATGGCACATGCTTCAGTCTTTTATGATACAGCCACTTGCAATTCAGGCAGGTTAAACAGAAAAGAGTTTTAAAGGCTTTCTGTTTAATGCTCAGTGCAATTAAATTCTGGCTTTGTTTGTAGAAGATAGGATCAGCATGCATTGGAACAGTCAATATGGCCCATAAAAATAAGAGGCTTTTGTTAATTTTTGTCATGAATTCTCAAGTAAGCCAAAGTGAAGTGAACATTACCAAGAGATGCATACCCAGGAGTTGAACCTCTGGGTAGAGGAGGCTTTTACAGCTCCAGATGTGTTGGTGGGTTTTTTTGGTTTGGGATGTTTTGGTTTTTTTTAGCATCATCAGCTCTGCTGCTAATGGATATGATTTCATGGGAAGGTTTTAACAGTTTGGTTTTCTTTAAGGCCATGTTTGATGAAACTGGAAAGTATAAGGAAGAGAATTTGTGTGTTTGTTTAGCAAAACTGGAAATTTGCAGACCCTCAAAGTTGCAAAAGGAAAAAAGCATGAACATCAGACATATGTGTAGGGGAAGTGATCCTGAATTAACTGGCACAAGGTCAAAAACATTGCCCTTTTCCCAGTAAGCTGGGTTCTGAGGTTGGCTTCAGCACAGAGTTTAAACAAAGATAGTTAATTTAACCTGACACTGTCTGGCTGTCCTGTTCAAACTGCATCTCTGTGAACAGATCCTGCTACCCAGAGGCTCTGCCCAGCAGACAACCTCACTCACCTATGGGGGGGGCTTCACTCTCCTCCAGATACACCAAATATTGAAATATACCTTTGCACTTGTAGAAGATTCCTCCCCTACTTCTTCACTTTTAACAACAGATCATTTCAAAACCAAATACAGTACTAATCTAAAGCAGATTTTTTTGTCCGTAGTTCAATTAAGTCAGCATACTACTACATTTGTCATCTTTATGAATTTACTAAACTTCTTTTTTTCTCCTAGAAAAACAGTATGGGAAATCAAAGTACTTGAATAATTTGCAATTAACTAAGGGAGTAACAATATTAGTAGCCATTCTTTTTACAAAAGTAGCTCTGATACTCAGTCACGGGGAACATGATGCAGTGAAAGCATAATTTAATATTTAATATAGCCCAAGTTGTCCAAATGCTCTTAGGCTGTGTTTTTGATAAAATGTTGTTTTTCTAAAGACTTTTGTATCTATGAGGATACCTACTGTAATAACTTGTTGAAATTTGCCATGTTATGTTAGATTGTATTAGACCATAATGCATAGAGTGTACCTGGAGGCGAGTCCTGGTTCCCTTTTCAGTCAGCTGGAGCCTCTCCCAGGTTTTTAGCCTGTCCCTCACCTTGCTTATGAGGTGGTCTGTGTTCAGAGCTGTGCCCCCCTTCCTCCCAGTGCACAGCCACCAGCCAGGCTCCTCCCTGCTAAATTGTGCACTAGGATCTAAAACTTTCTTACGAAATCAAATCTTCCAACAGTGAATCCAGTTTAAACTGCTAATTTGCTAATGATCTAAACCAAACTCCTGACTCAGAGGTTTGTGCCAAGTACGTGCTATTTCCACGCTTAATCCTTTTAGTGCAGAGTGGTACCTTGCAAGCAGTTATCTGCAAGTGTTTTCTGGCCTGTTTTCAGGAATGGTCGGCTCCATTCCCACAGCCCCTGCCTGACTCCATCCTGTCTGCAGGAGAGCAGACCTGTGCTGGAAAGCCACTCTGCTGTCCCCACGTGCATCAAGGTGCTCCACACCACGTGTGTGTGCATGGGGTACAGAGAGCACAAGGTATTGCTTTGTGTTCTTGTAGGCTGGAGGGCTTCATGTTTAACATTTAAACATCACTGTGACTAAAGATTAATGCTATTTTTATTTTTGAAAAAGTAATTTTTTAAAAGTAAACTACCTGCTCATCATATGTTGATGTTTACATCTGATGCACTTGCCTGGTGGTCTCAGGTGTAGCATAATTACAGACCACTTTGTGTGACTCTTCAGGTGGGTGATTAAGGCTGAATTACAAACTCAGCTTACTGTTTGCTGGTGCATTCATTCCAATGTTCCTTCCTATCCTGCCTAAGAATAACAATTGGTTTATAAATGAGAAAAGGAAGGAGACAATGGGAATAAGCCATGTCCTCTCATGTCCTTTTTCATGCCGTAGATCTGATTTCATCGGTGAAAACAGTAAGATGCTTCCTCCAAATTATTGGTTAATTTAATTCTCCTCTTTCCACTTCTCCCCACGTTCCTCCAATGCACATATCCTCTATGGGCTTTGAGGATGCTGCAAGAACAAACTTGATTTCATCTGATTGCAGGTATTCTTGAAAACCTGCAATTTGCCTTAATGGAGGGTAGTGCTGACCTCTTGATAGCAATGAAGCGGATAAAATCAGTCGCCTGATTACCCATCAAATGAGTTACTCATTAAATCAAGTAATTCTCCTGTGGTGAGACAAAACCAGTGATTTGAATTCTGTCAAGAGCTTAGAAAAGAAAAACACTGGGGTATAAATATTCTGTTAAGGGGGGAGATATGAAGTATAGTCATTTGCAGTCCTCAATTGCTCTCTAATCTTTTCTTTAAAGGAGCTGGGAGGAGCTTCCTCCTTGTGAGCCACCTTGCAGGGTGACAGGCCTTCAACAAGGTGGTTTTGAACGTTACTTCTGCAGTACAAATGTGTCTATCTAAATTTGTTATATGTCTGAGCTATGTAAATGTAGGAAAGCTGCACAAGTGACTTACAACAATTCATTAATTCCTGGTAGCTGTAGTAAAGTTTTACACTTTATTTTCATAGGGGTTGGCAATTAGGCAGAATAGTGAAAAACTGTATATTTGATGGGGAAGAACATGCTTCAAATCTGTTACATTGGCAGTGAGATGCATCTTCAAATGATGCCTAAAGACATATGCAATATTTAATGAAAACTTCAGAAATGGCAACTGGAGTTTTCTCGGTATTTGAGCCTATCTGCTCATTACTGTCTAATACCATTCCTTTTGTTCTGGTGTCCTTCAATATCATTTGGTAGTGCACGTTTTCCTGTAGCAGACTTCATTTATGTTGGAAAAACCCTCAAAAAAAAAAAAACTCAACAAACCAACATATATTCATGCTGTAGGTACAGGCCATAGAGAAATAGAATAAAATGTCCAGCATTGCAGGTTTGTTACTTTCAAGCAGATTTTCCTGTAGGCTGCGTTAAGATACTAAGTCACTAGCAGTTAGTTGAAGGAAATAGCTGAGTCTTCCTGTTTATAGAAGTAGCAGGCAAAAACATTGCTACTAAATAAAACTTACACTGAAATTGTAACATTGTCTGGTGCTCAGTGTCCTATAGCTTCTGTGGTGATTGCATGCTTACAGATAAATAAATCACTGTTACTGTTTGTCTTCTTATCTTGTTTTGACTAAAACTTCTTGAACATTCTATAAATTCTTTTGGCCTGAGGATAGAAAAAGAGGAATGTGTGTTTTTTGGGAACTTGTATATTGGACTGAATAATTCAATGGTCAGATGTAACCTGTGCTGTGTATGATTTAAAAAAAAAATATTTATGTTAACTAATTTAGTTCGCTTTACTAAGGTTTGGACATATTTTATATCGTAAGACTGTCTTGAGGTCAAGTGTCACTTTAAAACTTTGGAATACTAGAGAGCATCATATACTGTAAATTTAATGATGCTTTATTATGTCTATAATTTAAAATCTGTGTAACCATGTGCATTTAAGAGTTCTGTAATTCTCCATTTGGTTTTGTGGAGTTCTTTAAACATGGTGCAAGCTGATATGAGAGAAAGTATTTGTAGTCCATTTTGTAGCTTATATTTATTTCAAATTG